>NC_090828.1:89063544-89376195 GCF_028021215.1 Eschrichtius robustus
GGCTGTACCTCCTAATACCATCCCATGGGTGTTAGGGTTTCAACATAAGAATTTGGGGAGGGGGCATAAACATGGAGTCCATACAACTATTTTCTGAAGTAAGAAAAAAAAGTAATTGTGGGGAGAGAATTCCTTACAAGTAATCTTTAAAATTAAAAGTAGAACTGAAATGCATACATGGCAAGCTTATTTGTCTGCAGTTGTTTGGAAGCTTATTCATGAATTGCCACTTTCTTAAGAGTTAAGAAGAAAGTGAAGGACTGAATTTCCCTGAGAAAATAAAGTAGTATGAGGAGAAATAAAGCTAATTTTTTTAAAATAAAGTAAAATTAAAAATAATCCATCATGCTCTGACAGGTAATCAATTGTTATTAATACCATCATTATAGATTTGTGAAAAATGTGTTTCATTTGGGGCTGTCTGGATATAAGAGTACAGTTGACCCTTGAACAATGCAGGGGTTAATCCACGTACAATTTATAGTCGACCCTCTGTATCCAGGGTTCCTCTGCATCCCTGAATTCAACCAACCACAGAATGTATAATATTGTAGTATTTACTATTGAAAAATATCCAAGTATAAGTGGACCTGTATAGTTCAAACCCATGTTGTTCAAGAATCAACTGTATATGTATTTAGGATGACCATTCACCCCTCCTAATGTAGCTTTGTTTTTTTAAGATTAGCTCTTCTCTTGAAGAAATATGAATGGCGGAGCAGTCTACTTTTGATGAGAACTAAGGTGCAATGTGGGAAAAATCAAATGAGTGGTGTGTGTTAGGAATTAAGTCTAGTGTGGGAGCTACACAACCAAGGAAGGATCTTAAGAAAGAACATTATAAGAAAATATACTTCAGTTATATCAGACTTGTCACAATAAATTCCGTTAAGGCCCAAATATGTGCATACTCATTGATTCAAGGGCTGTGTAGATCATTTAAGATTTTTTGGTTGCAAACCATGGAACCAGTTCTGGTTATAAACAATAATACTATTATTTGGAGAAATATCAGATGAATATTCAGGAAAGTTGTATATTAACGATTGTAACCGAAACAGTATAGAAACCAGAATAGTTCTGGGAATGTGGACTGTGAAAAATGGTTCCCTATCTCTTTTCCTTCTTTAATTCCTGCTCAAGAATTCAAGCCCCTGCAAGACGGGAATAAAGACACAGACCTACTAGAGAATGGACTTGAGGATATGGGGAGGGGGAGGGGTGAGATGTGACAGGGTGAGAGAGTGTCATGGTCATATATACACTACCAAATGTAAAATAGATAGCTAGTGGGAAGCAGCCGCATAGCACAGGGAGGGGAGATCAGCTCGGTGCTTTGTGACCACCTAGAGGGGTGGGATGGGGAGGGTGGGAGGGAGGGAGATGCAAGAGGGAAGAGATATGGGAACATATGTATATGTATAACTGATTCACTTTGTTATAAAGCAGAAACTAACACACCATTGTAAAGCAATTATACTTCAATAAAGATGTTTAAAAAAAAAGAATTAAAGCCCCTGGAGAGAGAGAGTTTTATTTGCTTGGTTTGGATAACATGCCTGCACCACCCTAGCAAGGGCTGTTGGAAGGAGGAAAGTATCTGATTTACAATTTCACTAAGAAGGTACACAATGAGAAAGAAGCTCCCAAATTTGGATTTTATAAAGAGTGGAGAGGGGATACTGGAGAGACCAAAATTAAATGTCCACTTCACAGTGTCTTTCACAACTGAAGTGAAATCTTCAGATAATAGCCTGTGAGCACACCACCGTCTACCTCATCTTTTAAGATCTCAATGAGAAAAACAGCATGGGGAGGAGGTTTTAGTTTTGATCTTGTGTTTTTTTATTGCTCTGTAAAAATTAGCACAAACTTATAGTTTAGAACATTACAAATTTATTACCTTACAGTTCTGTAGGTCAAGAATCTAATACAGTCCCCTGCGGATGGTGTAGGTGGGGCTACCTTCCTTTTGGAGGCTCTAGGGCAGAATCCATTTTCTTATCTTTATCAGCATCTAGAGAGACCTCCCGCATTGCTTGGCTCATGGCCTTGTTCTTTCATCTTCAAAGTCATCAAGATCTCATCTCTCTGACCATTTTTCCATAGTCCTATATCCCTCTGACCACAGCCAGGTAAGGTTCTCCACTTTGAAGGATTCATGATTAGATTCATAATCCAGCACAATCTTCCCATTGCAAGGTCCTTAATCTTCAGCCTCTAGAAGCCCAGTTCCCTACGCACTGTGGCACGGAGTCACCTTAGGTCCTTAATCTTAATCACATCTTCAAAGTCCCCTTTGTCTTATAAGGTAATTTATTCATTCACAGGGTCCTGGGATTAGGAAATGTACATCTTTAGAGAGCTGTTATGCCATCTACCACAGAGCCTATTTTATGCTCGGAAAGGCATAACTTTGGGGGATTCAGGATTTATAATCTCTATCTGCATGGATTTTTTTCTCTTCGATTACTCCCTTTATTACTACTGTTTTATTTTTTCTCTAATTTTTTAGGAAAATTCTGGGAGGTTAGAATGAATAAAATTCTTTTGGAAATATGTTGTCCATGACAAAAGTGTACTTTTAATAAATTACACGAGAGTACAAGAAATAACTGTTCTTGGCTACTCTTCTGGCTGTGGTGAGCACAGTACATACACAAGGTCTTAATAAAACGTAGTGCTTGATTATGACAGTGGCATAGTTGAGAGAAAGTACTCAACTCCCCTCTATTGGTTAATGGGAGTTAAAGAGCAGCATGACTATGTGCTTTTGCTTCGGAAAGTTACCTTTGCATTTATCAGGAATAATCCTTTATGTAAAATAAATCATTGCATAAGACTGTTTGGAACCAAAGAGAGACTGCAGGTGGGAAAAGAGCTGATTTGTATGAAATCTCTTTCCTGCTGTGGAACCCCAACGTGGAAATCTGATTAATTTAAGAAAATGACATCAGCAGGGCTTTAAGCTATAAAAGTTCTTTCAGATGAAGAGGTCAGTCGGCCCTGGAATTAAAAGTCATAATCTGGGGCTGGGTAAGAACTGCAGGCATTTAACTCCGTTAGCCAAAGCTGATAGTTTTACAGTTTCCAAATAGTTGCCTGTTGTGGTAAAGTTGCCTGGTGTTTGCTGATTAGCAGTAGGTTATTGCGGATTGTTAATTTTGCACAACAGAAAGGAAATGTTGAAATACAGTCATGGTCCTTTTCAAATTTCACGACAGCCTGGTGTGAGGTGCAGTAGTTTTCAGAAAACCCAGTGAAGATCTTGTTCTATTTATATTCTGGTTCAAAACCAAATTCTCTGCATGAAAAAAGAAATTAAAAAATTCTTATCACAGCAGTCTTGTTTATGCTTTTAACGAATCAGTACATTGTAGCACTCTTTTGCTCAGCTTAGATTTTTTTCTCTTGACATATTTAGAGTAATTTTTTGATCAGCCATGCTTTATATGCCATTGTTTTTCTTGTCTCTGATAATAATCAATTTTTGACACTGGAAGTCAGAGGAAGTCAGATGAAAGCCAACTGAATTTGTTGGATCAACTGCATTAGCAGTGCAGAATACACAGACACACACGTGCACACATATATATCCTCATGCACAGGCAACAGCTGTAAATGTTCAAAAGCAGCTGACGTTTCATATTGCATCTATTCAAGCAAGTCTGACACCTGCAAATGTATCAACATAAATCCTGTTTTCACACTAATTTTCATATATTATTACTCAATTCCATACCTGTTTCAAGGGGGTGAAATGGGTAAGCAGTTACTTTAAGTTTCTTTTAAGAACCTTGAAATTTTCTGGTTTTCTCCTTAAGAGGTGTCACCCCATCCTTTCCAAGTTTATATGAAATATAAAGAACAGACATTGGAGATATTTACACCCGACATTGATCTGTTCCCAAAGTTGAAACAGTTGTTACATTTACTTCATTGAATTTTTAGTTTAACTTTAAGTTTTCTGTGACATCATTTTTTCTTGATTTTATCGTAGGCTAGGGATACCCTTAGTCCATATTGCCAAAGCCTAATTTGAACTATGAGGACTAAGTATTATTCTCTTGGTGTCTGTAGTATATTTTTTCTTCTGTTTCCTTATCTGAGACTCAGTGATTTATAAGAACATTAAAATAAGCCTATCTTCTTAGAAATTGAAGCTGAAATTATAGATTTGTAAAATTCAAAACAAGTAAAAATTTCAGCAAATTGTTAATACTTAAATATTCTTTAAGAGGGAAAACCTGCATAGCTAAGAGGGTTTAAAATGTAAAATGAAAGGACATTTTTTGTGCTTGTATAACGATATCCTAATTGAAATACATTATCACTGAAATATGCCTTAAAATAATGGAAAGCTGTCATAAGAGATGTAATTCTGTGAAATATTGTAAAATCATGATTTAATTTGAGAAATAAGCCAAAATGCTTATCATTAGGGTCTTTTATTTATTTTCAAATTCAGGGACAATATTCCATTTTGGCTACATATAATCTTATAAGCAAAATCACATCATAGGACGTAAGTTTTAAAACAAAAATTCAATCAAAATGCCATTGCCTGAAGATATCCATGATGAATGTGTTATATTATTGAATATTCTTCCAGATGTAGAAATAGATAGCTACGATTTCATACACACAGACATGCTTGCATGTTGGCATGCACACACACACACACACACACACAGAGTGGTGTATAAAGAAAAGTATATTTTTACATAAATTGCATTAAACTATATGTTATGTAACCTAATGTTTTACTCAATTTATTAATGATAATTTATGTTAATATAGACCTGCATCATCTTTTCAAATAGCTATATTGTATCCCTTTGTATGAGAAAATCATTGTTTATTCAATGTATTCTCTACTGCTGATTATTTAGGTTGTTGTATTTTTTTTCTCATATAATTGTCACAATTAAAATTATTTTATTTTATTTGTTTTTTTTTAAATAAGTGATTATGTTTTTTGGGTTTTAAATAATATTTATTTATTTTGGCTGCACCGGGTCTTAGTTGCGGCACGTGGGATCTTCGCTACGGCATGTTTAGTTGCGGCATATTTACTTGCAGCATGCAGGATCTTTTAGTTGCGGCATGCGGACTCTTAGTTGCGGCACACGGACTCTTAGTTGCGGAATGCATGTGGGATCTAGTTCCCCGACCAGGGATCGAACCCGGGCCCCCTGCGTTGTGAGCACAGAGTCTTACCCACTGGACCACTGGGGAGGTCCCTAAAATTCTTTTAAATTCATTTTATCCTTTCATCCAGTGGTTTCTGGATGAAACCATATGCATCACTTTCCTGACCACCCAATTTAGTAATTGCATTTCCCTTTCACATAATTATTTTTTTTATCACATCACCCTCATTATTTTATGGCCTTTATTACTGTTTGGAATTACTTTGTTCATTTATTTGTTGCCATGGTTGTATTGACTTGTAGAATGTTTCACAAGAGTAGAGAAATTGTCTCTCTTTTGCACTACTATATCCACAGATATTGTATATACATCTGTGTATCTTGTACATACTAGATGTGCTATAATATTTCTTGAATGAATGAATAATTTGCAGGTGTATGCTATGGGCCAGAGTTTATACTCTATAGAAGGAGAGGGGAAGGGAACCTTACACTTACTGAACGTCTTTTGTGTGCTATAGCTTTATAGAAGTTGTCTCATGTAAATCTTACACTAATCCTCTGATAATGATATTATTTTCCCAATTTTTCTTATGAACAAATGGATGACTGAAAAATGTTACATAAATTATTCATGGTAACACAGCTCTGATAACTAACGGAGCCAAGATTCGAACCCAAGTATGCTTGTATGAAAAGCCTGTATTCTTTCCACTGTGCACACAGCCACCTACTTAACTAGTTAACATATTTTGTTGGAGATAAGTTAACATAACTTATTATATTTCAGGGCTAGTGCATATTTTTCCCACTTAATTTAATACTCTGAATCACTTGAATGATAGGTATATACTATAGCATGTTTGCATTGAGGAAACTAAGTCTTTGAGAGATTAGTAACTCATTCAAGACCAGGAAGCTAGTAAATGGAAGTCTGAGTTGGATCCGTCTGACCTTAAAACTCTGTATTGTACTGTATCCCATGCAGAGAAATTTGTTGTAATAGTGCTTGCTGCAATCTAGCCTTATCTGTCTTGCTATATATACTTAAGAGAAAGTCAATATCTTTGATCAAATACCTTGTTTAATACAAACATAAATCTCATGGACATACATAGAATTTAACTGGTAAGGGCCCTGGGGAAGAATAAATATATTTTTATATGTTATTTATATATAAAATGACAAAGTAAAAGAGAAAGAAAGGGAGCAGATGATATGATGATATAGTAAATGACATTTAACATGGAATAAACCATTTTTCAATAAACTATTTGAAATGAATAGAATCGAATGACTAAATTTATTTTGAGCATTCATTTATTAATAAGAACTTTACTTCTGATATATATGAAAAAAACATAGTTTTTTTGCACCATGTTTTTTACTTTATTGATTAGTTTCATAGAAGATTCTCTAGTTGTGATAATGAATATGGACCTAGCTTTCTTGACTCACTGCTACTTTTCAGATATTTTTAATGGTCAACAACACCACCTATGGCAAAAAAAAGTCTCCGTTTAATCAAGGTTCTGCCCAAAATAAAGATGAGAAGTAATTGTTTCCATTTTTCACAGGTTTTGTGTTACTCTAATCACTTGCATTTCATTCTTCCTAGAACCACTCAAATATGCTGACCTGAAAGAAGACTCCTATGAGTCCCATCCTAATAAGCCTGTTGGGTCAGTATTAATAAAACCATAGGAACTGATAATTTATTCATTTCTGTTTCAAGTTATGCTCTTATGCATTCCCCACTATTTCAGTTTGATGATAACCTAGAATATATTCAACTTTATGAATTTTTTTCACTAAAATATCTGTATTAACTTATTACGCCTGTACTCCTAAACCTGTGTTTTCAGAAAAATAAAATTCAGCTCTATAACACAAAACATCACTCCAAAGCTAAAAGGCATGTATTAGATTCTTCGAACTTGTTATTAAACTTTCTTTCCTCCTTCATGTTCTGCTCTCCTTCCTGTCTGCTTTCTTTTTAGGATTATTATTCTAAGAATTATCTGTACTTTTTGTAAAAGAACTTGAAGTAAACATGGCTTTTGAAAAGCAAGAAAAATGAAACTGAGTTCACTTCAGGTAACTGCTACCATCCTCATCACATCAGTGAAACATATACATGATTGTTGAAATTTCTAAGCAGATTCTTTATTCTGAAAACTAGCATCAGGCCTACAATGTTGTGTGCTATTGATTGGGACTTTGAACAATTAATCACCTGTTTGTTTGCGATGAAGTGAGAGTGGGTAATTGTACTGACAAGTAATTTACAATACTTTTATCTTAATTTTTTATGACAATGATTTAGACACATCTGGAACCTTTCTAAATTTCTTTCTATACAACAGTATCCACACTGTATAGATTACCTGAAGGATTTGGAGACCCAGGAAGAAGGATGCAAAAAAGCAGGAATGTCTTCTCATTCCACAGAAGGATTATGAAACGGACTATATTCCCAGATGATGGGAGTGATCTTTAGAATGGAATCAGAAGTAGGGCAGCATTAGCCTAGGGGAGTCTATGTATACAGAAATGAATGGGATGAAACAAAGCCACACTCAAAAATAATCTTTGAGAACTGAATTAGCCACAAAAGCTCTTTACTTGAGCGCTCCAAATTTAAAGTAGATTGTTATGTCATATAGTGGAATTAGGGGTTTTAAAAGAATCTGAAATCAGTATCAGTAATAGATTAGCAGCTCCTGAAAATTTTTAAGGTCAAATATAACTAAGCCACTATCTCATTGAAGTACATATCAGTTAATCCCAGCGTTTCATGAATCACGCGCTGAACAATTGTTTTAAACCCTAGCTAAAACCCCAAACTCCATTTGTATGTTAATAAAATTTCTGAGAACGGGGGAAGCTTATTTTAGACCTCATGTAAAATTCAGCCACATATAGATGAAATGACCAGATTTTCACATTCCTAAAATAATTAAGATCACATGCCCTTACTTAAGAGGGTCTTTCATAAAATGCAAAGGGTTGAATTAAACAGGGAGGGAATGAATTGCAGTGTTTATATTTAGTTTTGCAATTTTTAGATGTCCCTTTTAAAGAAATGCAAAATAGTGACTGTCAATTTATTCTAAAATATTTTAAGCAACTAAATCTTCTAAAACATATAAGAAATAAACTTTGTCAACATCACCTTAGCTTCATGGATAACTCTGTTACTGAACTAGACAGAAGCTTATTTTTTTAGGTTTTAAGACAGGGTCTTGATTGTCGGCCTCAATACACTTTACTTTGCACTCAATTCTATAAGGCCCAAAATGAATTAGTTCATACCATTGTAGTCCAAAATCTCAGGAAATGGAGGCACTTATCTTTTTCTCAGTGTCTTCATTCCAGGAGGCAAATAGTGATTTGCCCCTGTCCTCTTCATCTCATAGCCAGAAGTTAGATGACTAGTGGGAAGTTAAGTGGGAAAGAAATGCTTGGATATAAGTGAAATAGAAAGGAGTTCTCATTCCAATCTAATAAAAAGTCAATATTTTCAGTACCTTGATATGAATGAAGGTATCATTCTAAAGATTTAGATTTTCTGTAGTGAAACAGATTATTTTGAAATGTCTCAGTAGATCCTCCAAATTTAAGCTAATGATCTATTTAGAAAGGTCTGAACAGTGTTTCTTAATCATGATGACATTAACACCTTCACAGTGCTTTGGAACTTGCAAATGTTTTGATTGTATGTATAGTAACATAAACACACGATATTTCAGGAAATACTAAAATATACAGATAGATACACCTTTAGTTCACCTTAGTTTTCAGTTTCATTGTAAAATGTTTCTGTAGGGTTGCCTTGGAATATTTACATCAAACAGTTAATTCTTTACATAAAGTACTATTAAAATAATCCATTGGATGTCCAT
Organism: Eschrichtius robustus; assembly: GCF_028021215.1. NCBI lineage: Eukaryota > Metazoa > Chordata > Mammalia > Artiodactyla > Eschrichtiidae > Eschrichtius > Eschrichtius robustus. The sequence continues at coordinate 89,072,603 of NC_090828.1, forward strand.
TTGGAAGCCTTGGACACTAATACTTCTTGGTTGACTGATCTACTCTGTATTATATTTAATTCTCTGCACCCTGAGAAACATTCTGGGCCAAGGAACATCGCTGTATATAAAGTTCACATTCACTATATAGATTTGATTTGGTTATCCTAACACAGGCATGAAGGACCATTCTAATATTAATGAAAATTTGACTAGTCTGAAAATTAGAGGGAAAAACAGCTCCTGGTTCAAAACAGAACCAAAAAATTACAGTCTATGCTAAAATATATGGGTGCAAACTTACCTGGTTGAAAGTGAGAAAAAAAATTATATTCTGATTCAATCTGACATAGAGCTAGGCTCAGGTTCAAAGAACAATGTAACAGAAGGGTGAAATATTCCATATTGATCATTTATTTTCCACAGCTGCTCATCATTTAGTGGCAAGACAATTGATTTCCTATGGCGTATTTAAAAGTTAAAGTACAAAAGGAAGGGTGCATTGTGCATCCAAATACATAATACATACATACATATGTGTGTGTGTGTGTGTGTATATATATATATATATATATATATATATATATATATATACATGCACACCTATATATATACCTGTATGTATGTATATAGGTGTGTGTGTGTGTGTGTATATATATATATATATAGTGATATAGTTTACATGTTTAAACATTTGAAAGATTGCATAGGCCAGAAAAACCTATTAAAGGTTGATAGCTCACTATAGGGTCTAGAGTAGCAGAGAGTGGTCAATTAGACAAAAATATAACTGGAAGTCCTCCAGGAAAACAGAGAGAACTTGAAAAAAATAAGTCTACGGTTCTTATAATATATGATAGTACCAGGAAATTTTCCCCCACTGTCTGAAAATATGACAAAGAAATGCATTATGAGTTATAAAAATATATATATCCAAAGCCAAGGGTGTTGCCAAGTTGATACTTAACTGAACAAATAGATATTTGAGAAATCCATGGTTATCTTTCTTGTCAGAAAATAGAAGAAAATAATGATGACAATGTGAGAACGATTCCCAGTCTCTCTGAAATGTGGAGTATGAGCTGATAATGCATGCATTGGTAGCAGAAGCAAATGCAGTGTAACACTGGCAGGTATGCTGGCTACAGACATTGACCGTCTGCCCCACACAGACCTCCAAAATATCATTGTGTCTTGTGATGGGTAGACATGATGCTTTCAGGATCCTGACAAACACTGTAAAGCAAGGCAGTTAATGATCAACAAAAAATATAACAATATAAAGTGTGGATGTTTTAGTACTACCTACCCTAATATTCTGTATAGAAGATTTGTTCTATAACCACGTTTGTAAGAGACTAATAATACTATCGGTGACCAGCTTTCTTGATAGTGATATCAAGATTTGAGATAGTTTTGTCTTCCAAGTGTGTTACACAATAGCTAATTATATAATAATTGTAAGCAGATAATTGAAACTACTCTCAGAAGTATTATCTAAAAGCATCTCAGAGTGAAGTAAGTCAGAAAGAGAAAAACAAATATCGTATATTAACGCATGTATGGGGAACCTAGAAAAATGGTACAGATGAACCGGTTTGCAGGGCAGAAATAGAGGCACAGATGTAAAGAACAGACGTATGGACACCAAGGAGGGAAAGTGGCGGGGTGGGGTGGTGGTGGGATGAATTGGGAGATTGGGATTGACATGTAGACACTAATATGTATAAAATGGATAACTAATAAGAACCTGCTGTGTAAAAAATAAATAAAATTCAAAATTTCAAAAAAAAATAAAAACATCTCAGTAGAAATTGGTGATTATAAGTCGGTGCTTTAATGTTAACAAAAGGATGTTCTGTCACCTTTCATGGGCTTGCCAGATAGGTCACAAGATGCCGAAAAACACTATGCGTTTGTAAGTCTAATTGCTAATTTTTTTTAAAAGAAGGTGATTCTAGTGAAGCATTTTCTCCAAAAATGAAATAGGATGAGCAAAAGTACAGAGAGAAAAGGAAACAGAGTGTTGAAAAATGATGCAGGTCTGAGTGGAATGAAGCATTTATGTTGGAATAGTGACATGGAAGGTTTGATTGATAATTAAACATGGACCATATTATGGAAGGCATAGATGCTAGGCTATAGGAATTTGGCCTTGCAAGGGGGCCATTGCAACATTTATATGCAAAGAAAAGATTCAGTTAAATATTTTGATATGCCTAGTGAGAAGTTTCATTTAAATAATGGAGATATTAAAACTATTATATCCAAACAAAAAATTGTACTGAATTTTTTAAAAAACAGAGAGACCATTTTAAAGAATTTAGCTTTTTTTTTTTTTTTTTTTGCTTAGAGAAAGCAAAGTGTCTGGGGCTCTATGGTAATGCTGTAATGATCTACTACAGTATTTAGAGCCAACGTTTGGCTCAGGTGTTATGTGTATCTAGGGTAATGTCAGAAACCACTGACTATGGACAGATTTCTCCCAATTTCAGTAGTCATTACTTTAATTCCTTTGGCAGATCAGCAGAACAGAATTTGGGTTTCAAAATGTCTGAACTTGAATCTAAGCTCTGTCATTTACTAACTTTATAATCTTAAGCAAGTTACACAACTTGACTCTAGGGCTCAGTTTTCTTGCCGTTTAATTCATGAAAATAATGCTTAAGCCATAACTTGATGTGAGGATTAAAATAATAATGTAGATAAAATGCCTAGCAGTCTCTCACACATAGCCAATACTCAGTAAATGGTAGCTTTCTTATTACTGTATTATTACTACAACTGTGTAGCAGTTATTCTTGTTCTTGGTATACCATCTGTAGGCACTAGCCCGTTGTGGGTTCCGAACTCAGACAGGCCTGGGTTATATTCCTAGCTCTGAAGCCTACTAGTGGTATGATTTTAAATAAGCCACTTAACTGCTCTAAGCATCCATTTCTTTATCTGTGAAATGAGGACAATAATAAAGTCAATTTCACAGAATTTATCTGAGGATGAAATGAGAGAATGTCTTTAAAACACTTTGTACGGCTTTTACTAACATTGTTTTAGACAGTTCTTTCTGCTACAGCTGCTTACTTGCTTACAATAGATAAGTAGTTCTATAAGTTTTGGGGTTATAGTTGCTTAGTTCTTTTGGCCATACTTTGAATTTTCTTTTGCCGTATTCATGGTGATCTGCACTGTGTGACAGGTTTTACAAACACTTGACTATTCTATTATAGTTGATGGTAGGACATTTTAACTTTTGAATGAATGAATGAATATGATTCACTGGATTTACTTGTGTTCTCTTTATCCATATAAGAAAGCCATTCTTGAACCTCTACTTTTAATTCAGTGCTTATTCTCGGTGTGCCCTCTCTGTATCCATATCTTCATTTGTTTATTTATTTAAGATACATTTATTAAGTAGTTATCTATCACTAAGTTTCCACATAAGAAAAGGAGATACAATGCAGAGCAAATTATAGATGTTCCCATTCTTCGATGCGTATACAGTTTTTATTTGAAGTAAAAATACTGGTCTTTGTGTATACTTTCTCTAATGGACTTTAAGCCCTATGGCATTTAAAATACATATTTATTTTTACCACCAGCCTGCAGCACAATGTGTGGTACTTTGTAGACATAAATGTTTGAACTGTTCTTTTATTAATATCATGTGAGAATAAACCATGTTATTTCAGAAAGCTTACACATGGAAATTCAATTATTAGAGTCATTTTAATATATAGTAATACATACAAAATGTCATTTGACCTAGTACAACAGTTGCCTTTTATTCCTATTTTTCCCATTAAGTTAGTTTCTTTCAATGCAGTACTCCAAAATTAAATTAATTTTTTCCCCAAATTTCTAATTTGGTTTCATATTCTACTGGAGACAGTTATATTTTATAATTTATATTTTATAATTTGTGGTATCAGGGGAGAAATGCATACATAGGTAACTATATGCTATGCACAGTAATATATTGACACTAATTTTAACTGAGGAAATACCTAAAGAAGAAGGAAGAAAAATTCAACTTAATTGGATTTTTCTCTTTATTATACCTACTCTGGAAATTTATTTAAGTCATATCTATGTGACATTACTAAGAAATACAAAGTTCCATCTCCAAATTCTCTTCTTCTACACAAGTTAGTTTCTAGAGAGTAGAACTCACATCTTCTTTTATTTCTATGTCTGGTCTGCATATCTGCATTTTTTTCTAGGGATGTTTTCTACTATAAATATGCCCACTAAGATAATATTTGTGTTAATTGTATATGAATATCATATACTTAGTTTTTTTTCTATCCAGCATTTATCAAAATGCCAGCTGAGCAAAGAGTATTTATAAAAGAGCAAAGATACATCTATCAGGATCTCCAAACTTTGTTTTGAATAATGGTAATCCATTTTAGTTTAGTACTTCAGTGAAATGCCATTATATTATTATGATTAAAAGTTTTATAATTGATTTAGTCTATAGTCACTAAAAGTACTGTTTCATTAATCACAACAATTACTTCAAAATATTGCCCACTTCATCACTTGATAATCCCATTAACAATGAGAGATTTAATTTTAAGATTCAGTTCTAAAGAAAGTTTTGCTTAGGCCCTGGTGCTTTTTGTATTTTTTAGTAATGAGAATGAAATAATTGACAAGGCATCTTTTTTCACATGGCTGAAAGGAAGAGCTACACCAAGCTTGAGAATCAAATGTAGAAATTAGGTGAGGCCTCCAGTATTTGTTCTGTTCTTCACTGACTCTATATACTGAATTATATTTTCGTATGATTTCTCTATAGAGGAATATAAAAATGCGTGCAGGTGCAGAGAATCATTTGTGAATCTATACATTTGACCAAAATAATGATAAAAAATAATTGTCTTACGCTTTCCAGCCTCCAGAACATTTGTATCACTAATGAGTACCACAGAGGTTGTCTGGATTATTTTCCCTAATTAAAAGATGAGGAATCTGAGGTACACAACTGTAGATGACTTGCCCAAGGATATACTTTTACCTAGCAATTGCAACCTGGGATTCTTTCCTCTCCAATGTGTACTGTCACTATGGGAAAAATGAAAGAATATCAAACAATATCTAACAAGTAAATGAAAATATTTTATCAGTACAAAGAAATGTTTAAAATTTTAAAAATGCTTCAGAAATGATCTGGTTTATGTCTCTTACCCTCCACCCTCCCTTCAAGCTTAGGTATCAGTGTTCTGAAATACTTGTCCTTTAGTGCAATATCTGTTATTCTTGTCTCTCTGCTTTTGTTTCTCATGGTGTCTTAAAATTCTAGGTTTCCTTTCTTCCTCTGCCTAGATATTTTGTAGTTGTCTTTTAAGAATCTACTCAAAATCTTTTCCTCCATGGAGGCATTTGTCCTCAGCCCAGACTATGCAATTAATGACTTTCTTTTTGGAGTACTCATAGTATTTTAGAAATTTTTATGAGTACTTATTTAAATGCCTTGCAACTAATAGTTCATATGTCCATGTCTCTAGGAAGCCTGCAAGTTCCTTAACAGCAGAGATCATGTCTTGTCTTGAATTAATTCACTTTCTCATAGAGAGTCTTGGAGTCAGGTGACAAGTAGTAAAGGTGGGCATCTAGCATATAAACAGTTATCCTCAAATACCAGGAACAATTGATGTTATTTTTCAGTTTTCTGAGATTTAAAGCTCAAACTTTAAAACTTGAGACAACTGGAAAAGAAGGTATATTTGTACCTTTAGGACCAATTATCCAGGTCCCAGACTCCCTTTAACATGTGCTGACATTGATGCATCATTTAGTATTCGAATCAGAGGCAATGTAGTGACCGTAACTCTTACAGTTTAGACACCCTGAAGCCTGAGGGGATTCCACCCCGCATGGCTTGCGAAGGGAAACAGATGCCCTGGTAGATGTATAAGCAGGAGAAATTTCAAGATATCAAAGGTTGGTTTTTTAAACATATTTACCAATTGCTATGGTAAACAGACTGTCAGAATTTCTATCTTGAACCTCATTTGTAGAGTTTATTATGAAAGCAGTTTTCAATTACAGCTGCTTGGCAGTGGCAAAGAAAATTCATTCAAAAGAAAGGTTAACCCATTTTCATGATCTCTTAAGATGAAAAGTGTTTTATTTTACTTCAGAAGTCCTGAAAACACAATTATTTAAACAATAAAAAAGAATCCATGGATGCAGTTTTAAAGTAAAATTTAAATTCTACATGACGTGGTTTCTTGTCATTATGCAATTAAAAGTAAAGAACACTGATAGTTGAGATTTATATTTTAATAACTGTTCAATATTTAAAGTCAGTGATTCTAACTTAGAAATCATAGTATACCCATACTAATGCATATTAAATTTTTTTTAAAAACTAATAGTAATATAAAAGGTATCACAGATATAGATTAGGTACATTAAAGGAGGTAAAACTACTATTGCATATATATACAAAATGAACACAATACAATAATTCTGTATTTTTGAGAAAACAAGACTGGAATATTTGTCAGAAAAAATATGTGTATGTATATGAGAAACTTGTTATTTTTACTTTGTTTTAACTCTGTATTCAGTGGGCATTTTAATTGCTATCACATAACCTTTATTCTTCTGTAGCATTTTTCTGCACATGTTGTTGTCCAAACTAGAATATGGATTATACAGTTAAATTTGTTTTCATTTCTCAGTCCACCCAAGCCCAAGCTGAGCTCAGTGTATTTTCGTTACAGTTGTCAATTTCTTTTGATTGAGTGAATAAGTATACTCACATCAGGAAAGCCATGAAGTTGAGTGCCTTATGAGGGAATGTTTTTAAAAAGATGAGAACAAGGAATGAATGTTTATTTCATGTAGTAATTCACAGTCAGGAATTGTTTTGTATGGGAAGATTTCACTGGGTAAAACTGCTAATTGGGTCTGGGAATTGGTTTAGAGGAAATAAGCTTAGGCAGGATGAGCTCAAAGAAAGTGCTATATTTATCTGATAATGGTGAACAAGGTAGGGCTGACATACTCCCTTGTGGCGGTATAATCAATTCACATTTCAGTGTTGTTAGAGTTTTATAGACTCTTCTTTAACCCTGTTTCTAATCATCTCCTTCCAAAGATAAGCCTGTGTGTGCGCGTGTGTGCGTGTGTGCGTGCATGCGTGTGTGTGTGTGTGTGTGTGTGTGTGTGTGTATTTTGACGGGAAGGCATTTTGGTTTTGGAATTTCATATGGAAACTTGGTCCGTACATTTAAGTTTCTTACTGACCTTACAGCTTTTGCCCAATATAATCTTGCATAGTATGGACCTTTCTTTCAAACTGGGTGCTGTATAGAATCCTCGTTAAGTACTAGACTAGGAGCTTTTGAGTCATAACCAGATGGGCAGATTTTCTATTCTAGAAAGCCCAGGCTCATGGTGCTCCAAAAGACTGTAACCTAGATCTATTCAGAGGGACTGCAGATAGAATCGTGTGAAACTGAAAAATTGCTTGATGCTCATTTGTCTGTGGAGAATTTTTGGAGTCTCTCCGGAGCTGGCACTGTATTCCACAGCCCAATTTCTATGTGCTGCCTGCTCACTTATGACATGACAGGTTGGAAGGTCCTCATCTTCCTAGAAGTATAGACTGATCTAAGTCCTTATAAGAGGCAGAATTTGTTATCAGCCTTTTCATGTTGACACCATGACTCAGAAAACACTGCTGAGATTAAAGAGTCTCAAAATAAATCCCTATTTTGGGCCTTCTTATGTCTGTGTCCTGCTTTACGTGGCTTCCAGTAGATCCTATTTTCTTTGTACTGTTACTTAGAGTCACAGAAGTTACATGTGACCAGACTTATTGAGTCATCTGCTCTTCCCCCTCCCCACCCTTGACACATTGTTTTCATGAGTGATGTTCTTCATTATAAGAGAGCACAGTGCAGACAATGGGAACAGACTGGCAGGATTTGCAAGTCAAGCAAGATGACTTGTGTTATACCACCTGCATTTGCTCACTCATCACCTGGGTTCCAACAGCCTATTAAAATAATAGTTTGCCCTTCAGGATTCCTCCTTATTAGAAAGCAGCTCTACTCTTTAAGGTACACATAATTTCTTCATCTAAAATTACATGTGAAATACCTATGGTAAATGGTCTGTAAAATAATAGTGAAAACTTTCTGTGTAATAACCTAAGTAATAGAGACTATTTAAAACATATTTAACACAACATTGTAAAACAAGTATACTTCAATAAAATAAATTTTTAAAAATAATAAAACATATTTAACAAACTGGACTGTCATTAGTAACCCATTCTTCAGAGTTTCCCTGAGACACAGCTTAACCTGTCATTCAGAGGTCATAATAACTTCCAATTGGCTTTTAGGTATCCACACACCATGGTCAACTGAGGAACTAACTGCAGGGTCAGTCCCTTCCTGATATTTTGGATTAAGATGCATTTAATCTCAGGCATAAACCTGGGAGTATATTTTCTAATTTAATTATATGTAAACACAATAGGGTACATAGTAGAAGTAAAACCCAGAGAGACCTAAGGGACTATCAGAAGTACGCAACCTCCAGAATAGAGAATTCATAAAGACTTCTTTGTTCTGGAACTTGATCCTGTCAATTCTGTGTTCTAAAATCTAAGTCATCTGGTTTTATTACCTCCATTGCCTTGTTTCAACCTAGGCTACCTTTATCTCCTTCTTGGATGAGAGCAACATCCCCTCAACATTTCTCCTTGTATCTAGTTTTTCTTTCTTTCAATCTTGTTTTTTATTTTGGCTTTCTTTTTTTCCAGCTTTACTGAGGTGTAACTGACAAATACAATTGCAAGATATTTAAAGTGTACATTGAGGTGATTTGATATACATATTTGTGAAAAGATTCCCACCATCTGGTTAATTACCACATCCATCACCTTACATATTTCTTTTTGTTTTTAATTTGGTGAGAACCTTTAAGTTCTACTCTCTTAGCAAATTTCAATTATATAATAAAGTGTTGTCAACCACAGTCATCATATTTTACAACAGTTCCTCAGACCTTATTCATCTTATAGCCGAACGTTTGTATGCTTTTATCAACCTCTCCTTATTTTCCCCAGCCCCTGGTAACCACTTTTCTACTCTCTGCTGCTATAAGGTGATTTTTTTTTTTTTAAATTCCACATGTAAATAACGCCATGCAGTATTTGCCTTTCTCTGGCTTATTTCACTTGATGCCCTCCATAATCATCTATATTGTTGGAAATGACAGGATTTTTTTTGCAAAGGCTGAATGTGTATGTGTGTGTGTTTATGTGTTTCTTGATCCATGCATCTGTTGATGAACTCTTGGGTTGCTTCCATACCTTGGCTGTTGTGAATAATGCTGCTGTGAACATGGGAGTATAGATATATCTTTGAGATAATAGTTGTGTTTCCTTTGGATATGTACCCGGAAGTGGGATTGCTGGATCATATGGTAGTTCTGCTTTTAATTTCTTGAAGAACTCCATACTATTTCCATAGTGGGTGTACCAGTTTATACTCCCACCACCACATCCTTGCCAGCATTTTTTATCTCTTGTCTGTTTGATAATAACCCTCCTAAAAGGTGTGAGGTGATATCTCATTGTGATTTTGATTTGCATTTCCTTGATGATTAAAGATGTTGACCACATATGCTAATTCTATGCTTAACTTTTTGAGGAACTGCCAAACTGTTTTCCATGGCAAATGAAACATTTTATATTCCATCCAGCAGCGTATGAGGTTTCCAGTTGCTTCACATCCTCAACAACACTTTTTTTCTTTATTTCTTTAAGTTCTTTCATTATTATATCCACTGTAGGGGATGTGAAATGGAACCTTATTGTGGTTTTGATTTGCATTTTCCTAATGACTGATGATGCTGAACATCTTTTCCTGTGCTTGCGAAGAATTTGTATATTTACTTTGGAGAAATGCCTATCAAAGTCCTTTCCCCATTTTTTTAGTTGGGATATTTGTCTTTTTGTCATTGAGTTGTAAGTGTTATTTATATCTTCGGGATACCCTATCAGATACATGATTTACAAATATTTGTCCCGTTCTATAAGTTATGTTTTCACTTTCTCAGCAATGTCTTTTTGGACACCCCAATGATTTCTTCTAAGAGTTTTATGGCTTTAGGGCTTATATTTAGGTCTTTGGTCTATTTTGAGTTAACTTTTGTATATGGTATGAGGTAGGAGTGCAACTTTATTCTTTTGCATGAGGATATCCATTTGTCTTAGCATCATAGAAGAGACTATTCTTTCCCCCACTGAATGGTCTCAGCATTTTTTGTTAAAAACTCCCCAAAGATTCATGTATGTAAAGTTTTTTCCCTAGCCTCTAAGCAACGAGATATCACCTTACCAGAACGGCTATCATCAAAAACTCTTCAAATAACACATGGTGGGGAGGATGTGGAGAAAAGGGAACCCTTGAACACTGTTGGTGGGAATGGAAATTGGTGTGGCCACAATGGGAAATGGTATGGAGTTTCCTCAAAAAACTAAATATAGAACTACCATATGATCCAGCATTTCAACTCCTGGGTATATATCCAGAAAAGTAAAAAACACTAATTCAGAAAGATACATACATCCCCATATTCATAGCAGCACTATTTACAATAGCCAAGATATGAAAGCAATCGTAGTGTCTGTCAACAGAATAGTGGATAAAGAAGATGTGGTGTGTATGTATATATACATATATTAAAATAGTGGACTATTACTTGGCAATAAAAAAGAATGAAATTCTGCCATTTGCAGCAATGTGGATGAATCTAGAGAATATTATGCTTAGTGAAATAAATCAGGCAAAGAAAGACAAATACTGTATGATATCACTTACATGTGGGAATCTAAAAAATAAATGTATATAGCAAAATAGAAACAGACTCACTGATACAGAAAACTAGTGGTTACCAGAGAGGGGAGAGGGAGTGGTGCATAAGGGGTATGGGATTAAGAGACAAAAACTACTATGTATAAAATAGATAAGCAACAAGGATATATATTGTATAGCACAGGGAATCATAGCCAGTATCTTATAGTAACTTTTAATGGGCTATAATCTGTAAAAACACTGAATCACTATGCTATATACCTGAAACTAATATAATATTATAAATCAACTATATTTCAATAAAAAATAAACAGCCTCTCAATTTTATTTCATTGGTTTATATATCCGTCCTCTACCAGTACCACTCTGTTTCATTTTTTGTAGCTTTGTAGTTAGTATTGAAATCAGGAAGTGTGAGCCCTCCAACTTTGTTCTTCTTTTTCAAGATTGTTTTGGCTACTTGGAACTATTTTTAATTCCATATGAATTTGAGGATCAGCTTTTCCATTACTGAAAAAAAAAAGGTGCTGGAATTTTGATTAGGGATTGCATTGCATCTATCGATCTCTTTGGGTAATGTGGCCATCTTAACAATATTAAGTCTTCCAACTCATGAACACAGGTAACTTTCCATTTACTTAAGTTTTCTTTAATTTCTTTCAGCAATGTTTTGTAATTTTCAGTATACAAATCTTTCATCTCAGTTAAACTTATTCCTAGTTATTTTATTTTTTGGATGTTTTTGTAAATGTAATTGTGTTCTCAGTTTTCTTTTGTTCAGTGCTTGTATATAAAATCCAATCACTATTTGTATGCATGTATACTGCATATTTGTTAAATTTTTTTATAACAGTATTTTTTGTGGATTATTGGAATTTTCTTTATATTGGATCATGTCATCTGCTAATAGAAATAATTTTACTTCTTCCTCTCCAATTTGGAGGACTTTTATTTGTTCTTTTGCCAAATTGTTCTGACTAGAACTTCTAGTCCAGTAGAATAGGACCGGTGAAAGTGGCATACTTGTCTTGTTTCTGATCTTAAGGTGAAAGGTTTCATTCTTTCAGCATTGAGTGTTATGTTAGCTGTGGATTTTTTTGGGTAAGTTTCCTTTATCATACTGAGGTACTTCACTTATATTCCTAGTTTTCTGAGTGGTTTTATCATAAAACAGTCTTGGATTTTGTCAAATGCTTTTTCTCTGTCAATTGATATTATCTTTTTGTGTTTTTCTCTTCATGTTATAATATATACTACTAATAATACATGTTAACAAAGTGTATTTTATTGATTGATTGCTTTACATTGAACAAAACTTGCATTCCTTGGATAAGTCCCATGTGACCATGGTCTATAGGCTTTTAAAATATGCTGTTAGATTTTTTTTTTTTTTCTTGGCTAGTATTTTGTTGATGACTTTTGTGTGTATATTTATAATGGATATTGTTCTATAGTTTTCTTTGAATTTGGTATCAGGAAAATACTGGCCTCATTGAACAAGTTAAATATTGTTTCTTCTTCCTCCATTTTTTTCAGAAGAGTCTGAGAAGTAGTGGTGTTAATTCTTTAAACGTTTAGTAGAATTCACCAATTTTCTTTGTTAGAAGGTTTTTAAATTATTGATTAAATCTCTTTATAGGTCTGCTGAGATTTTTATACCCTCTTGAGTGACTTTTGGTAATTTGTGTGTTTGTAGAAATTTATCCATTTATCTAGGTTATCTAATTTGTTGATGTAAAATTGTTCATAGTATTCTCTTATGATCCTTTTATTTCTATAATGTTGGTAGCAATGTCCACATGTTCATTTCTGAGTTTAATTATTCATATCTTCTTTGTTTTTTTAATATATTTGTCAGTCTAGCTAAAAGGTTGTTAATTTTTTTTTAAATCTTTTAAACAAACCAAGTCTTGTTTTTGATTCTCTGTACTTTTCTATTTTCTATGTCATTTATCTTTGTTCTAATCTTTAGTCTACCCTTTCTTCCACTAACTATATTTTAGTTTCCTCTTTTTTTCATAGTTCCTTAAGGTGTCAATATTGGGTATTGATTTGAGGGTTTTTAAAAAATGTATGTGTTTACTAATTTAATTTTCCCTATTAAAACTGCTTTGGCTACATCTCATAATTTTGGTATGTTGTGCTTTATTTTCTTTTGTCTCTAAGTATATTCTAATTTCCCTTGTGATTTCTACTTTGACTTACTGGTTGTTCAAGAGTATGTTCTTTAATTTCCACAAAACTGTGAATTTTCTAGTTTCTCTGTTATTGATTTCTAGCTTTATTTCATTGTGGTTGGAGAAGATAGTTTGCATGATAGCAATCTTTTAAAATTTATTTCAATTTTGTTTTTTAGCCTAATATATTGTCATCTTGGAGAATGTTCCATGTGTACTTGTAAAGAATGTGTATTGTGTTGTTGTTGGTGGAGACGTTTTACATATGTATTAGGTGTAGTGGGTATATAGTGTTGTTCAAGTCCTTTATTCCCCTATTGATCTCCTGTCTAGATGTACTATCCATTATTAAAGTAGTGTACTAAGGTCTCCAACTATTATTGTAGAAGCATCTATTTCCCCCTTCAATTCTGTCAATGTTAGCTTCATATGTCTTAGAGTTCTGTTGTTTAGTGCATATATACTTATAATTGTTATATATTCTTGATGACTGACACTTTTATCAATATAGTATATCTTTCTTTGCCTCTGTAACAGTTTTTGCCTTCAAGTCTGTTTTGTGTGATGTTAATATAGCTACCACCAGCTCTTTTTTTGGTTACTATTTGTATGAATCTATATCTCATTCTTTTACTTTAAACTGATTTGTGTCTGAATCTCTCATAGACAACATATAGCTGGATCATGACTTTTTAAAATAAGTTTTGCTAAACTCTATCTGTGTTTTGATTGGAGAGTTTAATCCATTTGCATTTAACATAATTACCAATAAAGAAGGGCTCCTGCCATTTTATAATTTATTTTCTGTATGTCTTATACATTTTTAATTCCTCTTTTCTTCTATTACTGCCTTTCTTTGTGGTTTAATTATTTTTATAGTGTACTTTAAAAACTTTCTTTTCTCTTACTTTTGTGTATATTTTTTAGATATTTTATTAGTGATCACCATGGAGATTACAATTAAAATCTTGAATTCATAGCAATCTAATTTGAATCAATTCCAACCTAGCTTTGGTAACATATAGAAATTCTGTTCCTATAAAACTCTGCCCTCCTTGTGTTATTGTTGTCAAAAATAGCATTTTTATGTATTATTTAGCTATTAACTTAGATTTTAATTTTTTATCTATTTGTTTCTCATATAGGAAATAAAAAGGCGAGTTATAAACTAATAATATGATAATAGTGGATTTTAGATTTAGCTATATAGTTACCTTTACTAGAGTTATTTTTCTTCATATGGCTTTGTTTTATTCTCTAATGTCCTTACATTTCAGTTAAAGGATTCCCTTTAATATTAGAAGAAATTTAATATTTCTTCTAGAGCAGGTCTACTATTAGTGAATATTTTCAGCTTTTGTTTGTCTAGGAATGTCTTAATTTCTCCCTCATTTGAGTAGCATAGTTTTGGCCGATATTGAATTCTTGGCTGACAGGATTTTTTTGTTTTTGTTTTTTAAGTTTTAGCATCCCACTCCCTTTTGGTCTCCATGGTTTCTGATGAAGAATCTGCTGTTAATTGTATTAATCCCTCATAGGTTATGAATGGCTTCTGTCTTGCTGTTTTCAAGATTCTCTGTTTGTCCTCAGATCTCCACAATTTGATTCTAGTATATCTAGTTGTGGAACTCTTTGTATATTTTCTTTTTGAGTTTGTTGAGCTTCTTGAATGTACAGATTTTTATCAAATTTGGGAAGTTTTTGGCTATTTTTTCTCTCTGGTGTTAATATATCTAATAAAGCATACTCTTTGTTATTCAGCATATTTTCGGTTGGAGATAAGAAACTTAACTGGCTTAAGAAATAAAGAGAATGTGTTGACTTATATAACTGAAAAATTAAGCATAGATTTGAGGCATAGCTAGATATAGATGTTCAGGATGCTCTCTCTCCTCTGTTAGTAATATTCTAAAGTAGGTACTTCTCATTAGAGTATCTCATAACATGTATTTCACTTTCTCAAGAGCTCCATCCAATGTCACTTCAGGTCAGCTTGAACCATGCAGGAAAATAGGGAGTTTGATTGTCCAGGTATGGTGATTTGTTAGCTTCACTTATACCGAATGGACTAAAAGTGGAAGAGAAGTCATTCTCCAAAGGAAAACTGTGAGACAGTAATCAGAAGGAAGAATGGATACTGATCAGATATAATCCAAAACTTCCACTTTATATTTACTTTTCTTCCATTTTTTAACCTTATATTCTACTAAGAATTTGATTATCTCTTATGTGATATTTTTATTAGTAAGATGTAAAAATATTGCCTAGACTGATATCCAGATTGGAGTGTTAAAAAAAAAAAACAAAAAAACAGGAAGTGTACTAATCAAACTGTTGATTGTGGAAAGAAAATATTAGAACTTCTGTTTTTATAGAGTTCTTGAAAAAATTTGTTTTACTAGTATTTAATCTATAGACTTGAGCTTCTTCACCGACACCATACATTTTTAACAATCACAGTCCATGTCTGTTACATGAATTTTCTACCACTTAGAGGTGTTGACAGTGGGGCTCTCATTTTCTTTTCGAATATTATAGACTGTATGTGTTTTGTAAATTAATTTACAGATCCTAATATTTAGCTTAATAATTGATTCACTATAATATCAATAAATATACCCATGGCTAACAATAAATTACAGAGCTGACATCTCACCTGTTCCTCATATGAGCACCTCATTACTCTTGTAGAGTGACAGTCACAAGTGACAGTTGAATAGGATCTGACAAAAAATTAGCCAAAAATTAAAGACTCTTAAGAATACTATCTAGTGCACACACTTACATTTGTTATTGGAGATGTAATTTATTATTCTATGTTTATATTATATCTTCAAAAATACTAGCCAATGAGAACATGAAACTATCATAATTTGTAATACAGTTTAAAGACAATGTTTATTCCATCTTTATTTCAAAATTGTAGTATCTTTTTGTTTACATTATATACTATACCTAGTAAGTTAGTTTATAAATAAATACACTCATATACTAATAGGGTGTCATGATCAGAATGGTTTTGGAAAGCATTAGTCTAACCCTTTGCTGTCCAATATTGTATCTACTAACCACATATTACTGTAAATGCAGTTAAATTAACTAAAATTAACTATACTTAAAATTATTTTCTTCAGTCGTGCTAGCTATATTTCAAAAGCTCATTTAGTCATATGTGGCTAGTGGCTTCCATATGGGATAGCATATATATAGGACATTTTCTTCATCTCTGAAAATTTTAATGAATAGCATTGGTAGACAATACACAGTCTTTTATGTTCTTACAGCTACATAGAAATATATGCATAGAGAGCAGTTGTTTCTGAATCATTGTTAATTTAAAAAAGCAAAACCAGTATTAATCCACAAGATTTGGTTTTGAAACTTGATTTGTTTCATACTCATAACTTAAATTACAACTTAAAGAGCAGTTTTAAAAATATGCAAACACAGTAATTTTAGAAGGGTTAAATTTGGGTATATATGAAAAGAAGAATGGTCTTTTTAGTGAAATCAAAAGTTTGGTCAGTCCACTTGAAGATTGACTGGCACTCACAGTAACTTCAACACACTGGTAGGAAACACATAGATGAGTTTAATAAAGGCAAATTATTTCTATGAGCTGTTGGTTTATATTTTTTATTCCGCTGAAGGTTCCAGAATTGGGAACAATATAAGACTAGGAGTTAAGGTCCCAAAATGCAGCTTTAGATTAAGAACTTCGTGAGAGTAAAAACCAGAAAAATGCGTGGTCAGTTGCATAATTTTCATCACTGCGGGGTGGCGGGGGGGAAGGAGAGAAATAAAAACAAAAAAGTTAAACAAAGTAACCATTTAGTGAAAGCACATATTGTCCTAATTTCTAAAAGATATTTCTGGTTTGGTGGAGCTTTATATAGTTTAGTGGTATGGTAGTACAAAGATATTTCTTAAAATGTCCCTGTTACAAGCTTATTGATTATATTAAAATGCAGTTCATTATAAATATAGGAAATGTAATGTTCTATGAAAGGAACTTAAAAGATATGAAATATGTTTTGTTATATCCAATAATTAGATTATTACATCTCAAAGAGTTTGTAGTGGATAATAAGCTAGCAAATCTTTCAAATTTAAAAATATGAATTGAAATTCAATTACGCATTTTTCTTTATGTTACATATCCAACACAGAATTTTTTTTATCTGGATGGATTATATGTTTTTAGGTATTTTAAAAAGAGATCTGAGGATAACTAAAGAGTTGGAGTGGATATTGCACTCTTCAAGTCTTGGTTTAGCAAAATAAATTAGATCCTGTCTTAAAACTACTGTCCAGCAGGACAATCCATGAGTAAAAAGAAGGGAAGTGCAAGTAAAAATAAGGGATTTTGTTTACATAAAAGAAATCAGGTCATTGAAGGCTACTATATATTTTCACAGGTACATCTTTAAAAGACTTGCCTATTACATGCTTGTAAAGTATACACATTTCCTAAAATTTCTCTAGAAAAGGAGATCCTTCTTTGGACACGCACACACACACATACACACACACACATATTTATATTTCTTGGAGATTTAAAGAAATATGTTGAATAAATGAAAGACCTAGACTCTTTTCAAGCGTTCAAAACCTAATATGAACCCAGTTGGACAAAATAAGATAATCTTAAAACACCCCTTTAGAAAATTAGATGTAAATAAAATGGTTTAGAGACTTTATTTTTTATTTTCAATTCCTTATACTGAGATTACATGTCATAATTTAGGAATATATAGATATTCATTATCTAGTTTGATTAATGTAGGAAGTGGTAAGGTTCAATTGATAAGGTTTTAATTTTTTTCTAGTTCTATGATTTAAGCAATTTAGTTTTACTAATATGAACATCAAGGTAATTCTTTTTAATTTTTAATTCTTTGGAAATAATGTACAGATTTTTATTTTTCTACATTTAAAGTTATGTATTCAATTTGCCTATTCAGTTTAATTTTTTTACATCAGACTTCAAATATTTTGAAATGGAATCCTTAAAACTTATCCTGCATGTTGTAGAAACATTTTGTATCCACAAACAGATCACAAGTAGCTCATACTCTAATATATCTTGGAAGAGTTGTAAAACTGTTTGATTATGATGGTAGTAATGTTAGTAGAAGTCTAAAAGTGAATAAACGGAAAATAAAGTATAAAACCTTGTGTGAAGAAAGGTAAAATTTGAGAGAAAAATTTTTAATTTAAAAAATTCTAAGTCAATTTAAGTCAATTCATTGACTCCTACATGATATATAATATTTTGGACCCTTCAATTCACTATTTCTGAAACTGTGAAAAAATGGATTCATTTTTGAAGGCAACATGTATCTTGAATTTTAGTGTTATTATTTCAGTTATATTATCTTTTTTTCAATGTTAATGTCTGAAAATTAGGTAGTAGTCTTTCATAGCAAATTTTCTATCTTGGTTAGAGGCAGTATTCACTCAAAGGAAATGGCCTATATGAAATTAAATATATTTTAATTTAGATCTTAAATATAGTTTACATAACCTTTGCTCCTACTTGGAGAGTCTGTTTTGTTTTGTTTTGTTTTGTTCACCTTATGAGTGGCATGGGTGTTGGTACTGATGTTTATTTTGGTTTGTGGTTCCTAAATGACACCGATTGATACTGCTGGAGTCTGGAGAATAAATCAACAACATAATGATAATTATATTACTAAGCACTTTGCATACAGTCTTCTTAAAATCAGCATAATATTTCTCTGTATTACTTGAAAAAAAATTTATTTCCAGCAAATGAAGATGCATTGTAGTTGAAATACGTAATTTTGCTAAGCTTTGGAGAAAAAAATTCTATATAGCAATATTTTTAATAACACAACTATATTTTAAATAATTAGGAATATTTCAATTAAAAAATTGTCATATTCTAAATAATTGTCATATTTTAAATAATTGTCATATTCATACCTATTCTTACATAATAACTTTCTAAATTGATATGTACAATTTTCTAGTTTAGAACTTGAAGGTCTGAATTGAATGTTTTATAAGAAATCACAGCTGTAGTAGGGTATCATCATTTCAGCAACTAGCAGCCTGGGTATCATTTTCAAGCTTAAAATCAGCAAAACTAATTAGAATAAAAGCCACATGTGAGATATCCATAATGCATTGACATTTAAACTCTCTCCCTTATTTGTATTCAAACTACTATATTATACAATGCAATATTTATCTGTGATATTTTCTACCTTGACATGATCTATGCATAGTACAAAAAAGCCCAGGAACTTCTCCACCAACAAGGAACTTTTCCCCTTTGTAGCATAACATGTTTGATAAATGCTTACCCTCTTTATGCATCCTCCTCTTCTGCAATTTATTTTTCAGTGCTTTACGCTTTTTTGTTTTTTTCCTTTCCCCCTTCAAGTAGTACAGTACATTTTCAGTCAGACCTTGTCTCCAACACCATGTGTAAATTCCCGCATCTCAGACATTCACAAATTAATCACAGATATGCACACTATAAACAGGAGACCTTGATGAGTGGCTTGAGACGTTCTATAATTTGTGCTTTGATTAACTGACTTTCCCACTTAATTTTAGATTACATTAAATATCCTGAAGTAATTATTTTAATCTTACATTTTTCCAGCTGCAAAAACCTGATTTTTTTTTTTTAATTTGAAGTGTTAATGATTTAGTAACAAACTAAAGAATCTCTAAAGAGGTAAAAATCCGTATTTAATGGCATGGTGAAGTATAAACATTTAGATTAGCTGCGTTGTAGTGAAGCTTTTATACCAGTGTTGGTATGAAACAGTTCTAGAATTGTTATTAAAACTACATTGGTATTCTTGTTGTATGATGCTCTGTTTTGACAAGAGGATATTTTTCTTTGCTAAATACAGTCTTGCATTTTCCAACCATTTCATACTTGTATTCAATGAAGTTTATAAATAGGCATTGATGGTTAGGAAAATTCATTTCAAATGCCTAAAAATACATACCAAAATACTTTAAAAATCAAAAAAAAAAAAAAGTGCTGCCATTAAAAGTGGGAAATTTAACCATATCAGTCTGGCTTCTTATTATGAGAAGTTTTTATGCCTAGTTTAAATCTTAATTTTTATTGTTTGTCTAAATTATGTATGGTTTTTATTTGCTACTAACAAGCTGTGTGATTTTTTGAAACTCACTTAGCGTTAACTTTAACTAAAGGAGTTTGACTACCAAAAGTCCAAAATTTTCTGCAATTCCAGCATTCTATTACATGTTTTATTAATGACTAAGAGAAACAACAGTAGTTGTTTTTATTTTTAGCTTCTGGACATTTTATAAAGGCTCAGGTAAGTGCATAATCACACACCAAGAAGAAAGCCAGTCAACTCTTCTATGACCTTTAGAACTCATCAGTTATTCCCTTACTCCTATCATCTTCAAGATGCAGTATTTTTAATTGAATTAAAAGACGAATCAACCAAATGTCTGTTGTAATAGGATACCAAAGATTGAATTTAAATTTTTGACAGAGATTGAGAGAAATGACCCAGTATTTTCACATAGCGAACTATATCTTCTCCTTAGTCGTAGTGAGGATTCACTTTTTCCTAAATTGATGGTTAAACAGTAAAATAAGGAATTCTGAGAACAGAATTTGTTTTGTTCTTCACCTTGAAGATTTTTCTCAAGTAAGGAGATCTTTATGTAATAATGGTCAAATCTGTAATAGAAGGAAACTCTAACATGACAGATTTTGAGAGGAAAAAAAAAAAGGTCAGGAACAGAGGATGGGATAAATGGTAGAGTTCTAATCTTGTTTTCAAATTAAATATTTGAAAATGCAAACTGGAATCTCACTATCTGAAATTAATGGCTTGTTTCCAGTTAGCTAGTATCATTGAGATTGATTAAACATTCAAATAGTATCTTCAGGACTATGTAAACAAAATAGATTTATTTAACCCCTTGAATTGAAGGCTGCTCCAGAAGAAATTAGGCAACATTTGTATATGAAAGCTTAATTCTTGTGTTTTTTCCAACTGTATGATTTATGATAAATATGAGATTTCAGATCACAGGCATAAATTGTGCTATTATGTGATTTGTGTATCTCACTTTAGTTATCTGAAACGGAAGATCCAAATATTAATAGACGTAAGCAACTCCTTGCACTTTTAATTTAGGAAGATTATTTTCTTATATCTACATGTACTGGAGAATCTAGAACCATAAAAATGACTGAATAATCTCTAATTTTGAAATACAGCTATAGAATAAATTTGTTGCTATAGTGTGAAAAACAGAAGGAAAATATTAGAGAAATAATAATCAGTGGTTTCATGTTTATCCAACTCATAATAATGATTATTTGAATTTAAGACTAATAAGAGCTCTAACTACTATATTTTTCAATAGCTGGAGATTATGTGAGTTTTTCCACAAATAACTTATTTTCACAAGTAACTTATTGTAGTATAAATCTTTACAGACATTCTGATCATTATATACAGAAGAGTACTCTCCCTTGGACTTGTATCATGCTAAGGTCTGCGTGCTGGATGAGGTAGATGTATGGTATAGAGAGGAAAATCAAATTGTGTCCAAAAAGCCCTAGCAATTGGATTCTACCTTCTTAAAGTTTATCATTATTTGAAAAGAATATATGCTGAAGTTATCTTTGTTTAGAAAACATTTATTTATAGAATATACACTTTAATAAATTAAAATTAGAGGAAATATTTTCAATACAATTTAAAAAAATGTTTTAAGTATTCTCCAGTGTTTTTTAAGCACCACCTTATACAAAAAGTGTGTGTAAAACAAGTCGTAAGGAAGTAGCTAAAATACCTCTATTAGTATTGTGTTAGATTAATTTGAGTTTTTTTTTTTTTTTTTAACATCTTTATTGGAGTATAATTGCTTTACAATGGTGTGTTAGTTTCTGCTTTATAACAAAGTGAATCAGTTATACATATACATATGTTCCCATATCTCTTTCCTCTTGCATCTCCCTCCCTCCCACCCCTCTAGGTGGTCGCAAAGCACTGAGCTGATCTCCCTGTGCTATGCGGCTGCTTCCCACTAGCTATCTATTTTACATTAGGTAGTGTATATAAATTTGAGTTATTGATTAGATATAAAAATATTAAATGGTATCACCTTTTAAAAACTTCTCAGTTACTCTGAATATATGCTCAGAATATTCTCTGAAATTTATCTATCAAATATTTATTGAACACATACTATGCTTAAGACTCTGTGCTAGGCCTGAATTAAAAATTCCTGAAGGAATTTGATTTACTAACAGAAACAAAACATTTTTTTTTAATTGCAGTAACAAATATCATGTTATATGCCATTAAGAAAATTTATAGATACTGCAATGAGAATTGGGAGAATCAAGAGATATTCATTTAAAATATTTGAACTGGGTTTTGAAGAAAAGTTAAGATTAGGCAGAAGTGGGTGGTGAGTCCTGGCTGGCTGAAGAGACAAACATGGATGCCATATTTGGGAAAAAGCAACAAGTCTAGTGCTTATACAAAGCAGTTACAGGATATAAACACCCGAAGATGCTTTGGCACCAGATTGTGGAGGACTCTAAATTTGGGTTACACAATTTGAACTTTTTTGATTTGGGTAATTTATAAAAATTATGCTTGGGACTGAAATAATCAGTTCTGTGCCAGGAAGATTAAGCTGCTGGTAGTTCATCTAATAAAGTATTGACATTTCCCCCAAGCTTTTATTTTGAATGGATGAGTCAACACTTCCATTAGATACATGCCAAAATGAAACACATAATTACTTTTTTTTGTTTTCCTGTTAATGTCAGTGGATGCTTTAAAAGATTCACTTTGGCTTTCTGTCTAATGGTACATTGGATGGATCTTGACCCCAGTTTCACAATTATTATGTGAGTATGAAGTGCCAAAACCTTTTGTGAACCCAAAAGAAGAGTAACCCAACTTGTTACGGCAGAATTTGCAATATTGTCTGTGAAAATATTGCTGAATTTTGAACCAAATGTCACATGCAGATTTTAGAAATCTCTCTTCCTGACTTGGCCAAAAACTTCATAGTACAAATTCCAGCTGATGCAATGAGCATCCTACCATATGCCAAGTGGCAAAGTTTTACTGCTGGTTTAGTCACTCAGTGCTCACGTGGAATTGCCTTTCTTCTGCTGTGTCCATCTGCTGATTACCTGGTGGTCCTCTCCCACTGCCGTGCCCATCTGTTGGCTACTTACAGATGCCATCCTAATGCCCCATGCCCCTGTTTATTCTGTTCTTCCCAGAATGCAATGCATCTCATCATTACCAACCAAAGTGTAAATTAAATATATATGTTCATCTTTTAGGGAAGGGGATAGAAGGTTGTTTTTGTTTTTGTTTTCTATTAATGGAGCCAAAACAAATTTAAATATTGATCAAGCAGATCATACAAACAGGTATATTAAAGAAGGGGTTTTTCCCAGTGTGACTATAAAATGCTCAGCAAAGAACTCATGGAAAGTCAGAGAAGGTGTATATTCAATTGAAAACATTCCCCTTCTGTGTTCTTAGATTCTAAATAGGAACTTTAAGCATTCTACACAAGAAATACAGAATTGATTTGGCTCCTGGAAGCCATTAAATCTTCATCTCTTAATATATCTCAGTTTAGTAGGATGGTTAAATATATCTGAAAAATACCCCTTCCCAGGTCAGAAACTTGTGTGAGGGTGTGAAGGTGGCAGAATAAGTGAAAGGATAGAGTGCTTCTGGACTTGCTCTCACTGAACTAAAAGTGACAGTTGAGTGATGAAATGGAATGAAATGAATGATATACATTTTTTAAAGTTATATCATGTAAAAAGAGTCTATAAAGACTATGGTCAAATAGACCTTACTAAAAGACTTAGACCATTCTTCTTCAGGTAACTACAGATTATTTATTTTGCAAGGTATTGAAAGGTATCTTGGAGGCTTAAAAGAGGAAAGCTCCCTACCTACAACTAACAAGTACCTCAAGCACTGAGATAATTACTTTAAAAATGATAAATAATGCTAAGGAAAAGGATATGATTTCCAATAGTACAACACATTTAGATATGTTGTACTTTTGAGTATTTATAATCTCCATAGTTTGTAAAACAGTTTAAACCAATTTATTTCACAATATTTTCTTCCACTAAGGAACTCACTCCTGAAAGTGATAATTTTTTGAATAGAACTTATATATGTGTATAGCAGCATATCTTCTTTAAATATGTTAATATGATTTTTACATTTTAGACAAGGAAGAAGTAAAAAAAAAAAAAACTAGTCTGATAGAAAGGATAGAAATAGTTATCATTTCTTAAAAAGACTAAGAAAACATGTATTCTAAAATTGTTTCAAAACACGAATAAAGGATAAGTTTTGTACATGTGGAAGGTATCAACTACGTGCATCTTTATGTAGAACAAACCTTCGCAATACCTCTGTTGTAGCTGAAGCTGTCATTTATTTTAGTATCACATTTCTAATAAATGCTAGTAATGAAATTTTCATATATTTTTGTATCTTGTTTTAAAATTAAAAATTAACATGAGATTGAGTTATGAGTAGCCTACTTTTTAGCATCCTTTATCTAATGTAACAGCTTTCCAGATAATCATCTTAATATCAATTAAATTACATGCTTTATTCACTCAAAGTGTCCATTTTTGAAGGTACTTATTATAACGACTTCTAAAAATTCAGAGTATAAAAGACTTGATATTTTTATATTTCAGTTTAATGCTTTTACATTGCTTCATTTGCTAAGGAAACACAATTTTAAAATATACTATATCTTTATATACTTGTGTATTTGGATCTATCCAAAGTTTTACCTTCTTTCAGTAAATCACCCTAGTCTTTTCTTGCTGTACAACAAGTGAAAGGGATATTTAAATATGCTTACCACAGTATTTGCAGACACTACAGAGGGCTGCACAGAACTTCCCCCAGGGAGCTGTCCTTCTTTGAACACCATTCTGATCTTTTCATTTCCATCCCATCCTGAATTTTGATACACTGACTAAGCATTTTGACAGTGAGGTTCAGTTATATCACCTTTACATTACCTGGAGTATGTATTTTTCTTTTTGTCTTGAGGGGTTTTTAAAAAGAAGAAAATAATAAAAGTGGAGAAACACTAAACGCACCTTGAGGAATAAATTAGATATTAATTTGGAAAGCTACATTTATATCCACACTGTATACTGTCATACATATATATTTATACACAAGTATCAATTCACAAAGGATATACAAGTATGCCTGCAGGATAATTTTGACTTGAACTTCCAGTACTGAGTAGAATGAATGTCTTAGCTTGGAGCCAAAGTATTTCACTCCTGGTCCTGATTTGAATATTTATCCTCTTCCATTGCCCTAATTGTCATGAGCTGTTCTTCTGTATCTCATATTGATCCATATTATTCTAGAAGAGTCACTTTTTCAGGTCGGAGCCAAAGTACTAATAATCACTAAAGCCTTGTCTGCTACGGTTGCTCAAAATTTAGTCCATAGAGCTTAGTGGCCCTAAGTATTACCTAATATTATAATTATTTAATATTTACTTCATTCTTTAAATAAATAAACCATAAATTATAAAAGTTACAAAATTATTTTCATAGCAGGGATCTTGTTTTTAAATGTCACTTAGGGTGCCACGTAGGTATTAAATGTGTTGAAAGGTGGCAGTAAGGGATGGAGTATCTCTTTTTTTAATTAATGAAAAGAGTAAATATAGCATCCTAATGTTACGTAGAATACTTTCCTAAGAAGAATCATGTTCAAATGAGTAAATTCTGTCACACATGCTTGGAGTTAGCGGGTGAAGGAATTTTTGTCTGTGTGTTCTGGATGTATAACTGAAATATAAAGGAAATGCATATTAGAAACAGCAAGACAAACAACAAAAAATCTATTAGGATGACAGTCTAAAAATTATTTACAAAATCAGACAAAAAAAATGGATATGTTTTCACACACTTAAGCCGAAATAACCTATTATTCTATTTCATAATGTTTAAAATTTGTCATATTCCTAAACCTCTCTATCTATACTTTCTTACCTACAAAGATATAAAGAAATAGTTATAATTTATTTCTACATAGGTATACTTAATAAAATAAACAGAACACATATCCATTTACACTGTGAAAAATTTCAAGTTATCACAGACTAGTATTATGTATAATAATATTATGCAATATGCAATAATATGCAATAATTATCAGAGTAATATTATGCCACTGTCATTGGTATGTTCCCCTTTTTTGTATGTTAAAATTTTTTGTGTGTTATTACCCTCTAAATTAAACCATGACGTGTAATACTGAGCTAATACTGCTGCTAAAAAGCTCTAAATTACTGTGTTACCAAATTGAATCTGAATGAAAGACAGTTCTCCAATGTATATGATCAACAGATTTATCTCATAAGGAGTCAAAGATGAGTGGCAGGGACTCCTGTTGCTTTAATCTTGCTTAAGGGCCTATCCTTAAATGAACCGGCAACTATATACAGCCAAAAATCGGAATCACAGTGGAGAGTCTAGTTGATACATTAAATTCAGAATATTAATATTCTTTGACAAAGAATCAATATCTCGACTCAAATAATTTAATATTGCTTAATTTGAAACTAATTCAGACAAATTAAGAATTACAGGAAGCTAAAGTGGAACTGCTTTGTGTCAATGGCATAAGAACAGTTTATCAGTGATTCCATCTACAGCTAGGAGAGTATATAATTAATACTTAATTTTGAGGATAGTTTCGTTGTTTTGAAATTTCTAAATGATTTTCAATTTTGCATAAAATGAAGTTGCATTTCAATGCAGTCTCCTACTTATTCCCACCCTTTTTCCTGCCTCTCATTCCTCTCCGAGTTCCTCCCCTCTGTTTTTGCGTCCATCATATCTTGGTGAATAAATTGCTTTCTACTTCGCATTATGCCTCATTGCCATATCATTGTTATGTATAAGTATAGTCAAAATCTCCATTTTCTAAAAAATAAGAGATAAGGTTTGCTTCATTAATCTATTATTGCAACCTGGACAAATCTGAATGACCAGAAACATCACTCAGTTTGGCTGGTATGTAGTATATTCTTTACTTTTTCTAGAATTACCCAGTCTACTTCAAATTGACAGTCTATATTTTTCTACTTATATTGCTAGAGAGAGAAAAATTGGCAGATATACACCTAGTAGAAAAGATGAAATATATACATGTGGACATCTGTACATCTAAATATATTTCTTTTGCATAATTTTTGATACTCTGCCCAAAGTGTTTTATTTCAGTGAACTTAAACTGCACTAATAACAAGCTGTAGCCTTAAATGCTGTTTTTTTAAAGGGAGGAAAAAAATGAATGAGCGGAAAATATTTACAATTTGTATTCTAGCCATCTAAAATGTCTCAATTTACTCTTCTTCCTTTATTTTCCACTGGGAACACTCTTTAAGGTCATTTAAATTTAACTCCTGATCCTAATACACCCATGAATGTTGCAAAAATACTAAGCCATATCTGTATTCATTCAAAAACTAAATGAAATAAGCAAAAACATAATTTTCATTTTTAATCATGCTTTGAAAGACAAACTAATGTATTAATTTTGAAATAAAAAAATATTGAATATGCAATGTTTTATTTTTGTTACCACACAATATTTTGTTCCACTTTTGGCGAGGGCAGTATCAAACAGAGGATCTAGTATTCTAGACATTTCCTTTTTAATAAAACTGGCTCATTAAGTCTAATATTCTTATGTAAATCTGTGCAAGCAGTAGTCTGAGATAATTAAAATTGTTACCGTTTGAGTTTGCTAAATATATACATTTTTGTTTATAAATATATATGCATATATATATTTCTATAGCCTTTCTTGAAGTAATAATCTATTATAGAGTCATAAGGAATATTATTACCCAAGGCCAAATGTTCTATATATCGATACTTATTACTGTTTTTTATAATAATATATAATATATAATTACTTTAACATGTATTAATATTAATATAATAATATATAATAATTTTCTACAATAGTATACTTATTACTTTTCTGTATACTTATTACTGATCTTGTTTTGTGTATCTGAGTCTTCCTGTATTTCTAAGTCTTATATATTTATGTCTTCCTGTATTTCCAAACCACACAGTCTTAAAATTGTTATTTCTCTTCATACTTGGCTACCAGTACCCACTGCTTAAGCCCTGTAGCTAAAGGCCTGTGACTTATTTAGAAATAATTAATTCTTTACACTTTTCTCATGGATATTGATATATTTAAATTATATATTAATATTAGACTCAATTTGACACTTTACCTTTCCTAGTAAATAATTTATTTTGTGCATAGCATTTATGAAAATAAGGTTTTCTCTTTTCATACATGTAGGCATATGTACATTCTCATTCTATCATTTCTGTTATTATTTTGATAAAATTTCTCTGTGTGTATTTTTAATAGTTTTTAGATTTACCTAGCAATTCCATGGTTTTTCTTTTTTATTGATTTTCGTGTTTGTCTTTATTAATTTATTCTTATTAATTTTTCTAGGTTTGATTTGTTTCTGTTTTCTCGAGTTGGTCAAGTTTAACCCATTTCTTACCTTTATTTTTTTATCATGAAAATATTTAGACTCTGTATTTGCCTTTGAATACAATTTTGACCACATGCCATAAACTACTATTCTCGTTTCATTATTTTCTGAATCATTTGTAGTCATAGATTTGTTTTTCATAATATACCATTTTTAAAACTTTTGAAATGGAATTGAACTTTCTAATTATTAATTAATAATTAAATCAGAACTCATGGCTTATATAGTTCTATATTTCAGAATGTAAATATGTTTCCTTTGTGAGCAATTATTTTATCAATTTTTAAAAGTGTTTTACTTGAAAACATAACATATTATACATTTGTAGACTGCAATTTTTAATATGTATGTATTTATGCAAACCTTCTGATTTTCATCATTATTTTGGTCTATCTTCCCTATCAAAGAAGGAAAGATTATGAAATTCTACAGAAAATTATATTTATTCTTTCAAGAAATACTTCCTGAGTGCTATGTCAGTCACACTTCTAATTCTAAGGATAGGGTAGTGAGCAAAAGTACTTCTACAGAGCCAACAATCCGATATAAAAATAGACAAAGAAATTAACTTGTCAACCACCTTCTGGTTAGAGTTGGCCAGTAGAGAGGCAGATGAGAGGACAGAAGAAAGATTAGAGGGCAAGAGGAAGAGAGAAGCTAGAGTATTTCCCCTCTTCCCTTTTATTAGTTGGCCACTCCAGCAGCGGCTGCATTTTCTCCATGGCTCCAGCCACAGATAACTGCTCCTTCATAGTCCAACCGGACCAGAAATGCCACTGAGGCTCTAGCTGAGCTTCATTATCCCATCATTACTGCTTTTTCTATGCCTTCAAACTTCACGGTGATAGTGCCTTCCTGTAATTACAAACCTTGAGGTTATTTTCACTTTTTTGATTATATTTTCAGCTCATCTGATACCTTTAAAATTAATTCTCTATATCAAATAAACACTTAAGGGTCTAACTCTGAATGTTTGGAATAAGATATAAGTTTATTACTGGTTTCTTCAACTTTATATTCATTTTAAGTGACATAAGTTTGCTTTCTGAAAACGAGTTGATATCCCATTTAAAAGTATAAAATGATACACTCTGAAAGGAAAAATATCAGTGAACTACTCTGTATAATTGTGGCTTTGAAGAACTTTTCTAGAAGAGGATTGTTTTTCTTCAACAGGCATACATTTTGTACTTGGCAAAGAATGACTTGGGACTTTTCTTTGAGTTTTACATAAGGGAATTGTAATGTGTACTATTGTAATGTGTACTATTAGAAAGAGTTCTTCATTCTTTTGTTCAGCTGGGACAATATTTTCTACCCATTGTTTCATTTGTAGTACTAAAAATATATTTACATGTTCATGAGCTATTCATGTGCTGATTACATCTCAATGATACAAATAGTTCATAAATCCCCATTTAGTTGGTCTCCATTGCTTAGTGAATTTCTTTGTTGTCTGTGAATATCATTTAACATTGTTTTCAGCTGCAAGTTACAGGATACACAAAACTCTGTTACACAGTAGGGTATTTGTCATTTCTCAGTATCGTAATTCTGAAAGCAGTGTGGTTTCAGGATTTATTCATGGCTTGTTTCTCAGGTTTGACTTCTTACAGTTTTAAGACGGTGGCTGTAGTTTCAGGAATCACATTTTAAACAAAAGTAACTGGGCAAAGACAACAGATATTTCTTCTCAAAGGCCTCTTTCTACTAAGGAGGAAAAGCTTTACCAAAAGGTGAAGACATATTTCCCATCATGTCTAATTCTTTTGGATTGGGCCAAATGATTATTTCTCACCATGCCACTGAAAAGGAGGCTGGTAAAGCAAATATTAATAGTTGGTGTTTTTAACCTCTGTATTTGAAGATGGGTTGTGATTATGAGAAAAAAACTTTGGGGTCAGGTGTAGAACAAAGAAATAGCTGTTTTGACTGCAAACCAGAATATCTGCCACTGTCCATCCCTCTGGCCCTACACAGACTTTTCCCTGTACATATAGAATGTATCTATTCGTACTTAACATATTTTCACCTGCTTCTCAAAGTGAGACAAACTGAAATTCTCATTAATCAACTGCAATCAGCTTTAATATCATTCACAGTTTTTACTTGAAAGCCAATTGAAACAATTCTGGGTAATTTCAACAGAAAAATTATTAAAAGTACACATGGTATCTCCAAGTATTTCTAAGAGGACCAGAGAATCATGCTTGAAGATCATGCAGCTGCAAACAATGCCTCAAATCATACCACAGAACTGGTCCCTTGAAGATTTATCACTGTTACCACAGGGACACACACAGTTTGCATCACCAGCACTAGATACTGCTTTCTGCCATTAAGGACAAACCTATGGACTGCTACCGTTGTAATCTTTGGAAGCCAGGTGTATCTGCCTCAAATACCATAACTCTCGCCAGAATGGAATCCATGCTCTTCCTACTTCTTCACAGAACTAGCTTTTGATCCAGTGTTTGAGGTGGTTGTACCTAAATGACAATTCCCAAGAGGTATGCTTATGCTCTGCTACAAGAGATTTGGCAAATGCATAGCTGGAACTTTCAGGCTGTATGTGATGATGAGTGTTCTTCCTGATAATATGGGAAATTCTCTGAACATAGAAAAAGGGCTTAAAGTATAAAATATAAATATACTTCAGAAAAGTATGACAAATATCTACTTCAGTGTGCCCAAGAAAATAACCTGAACAAAATATATGAAGAGTATCTAAGAAAGGGTAGTGGTATTCAAGGTCGATAATATTATGACAGTTTCTCCAAAATCCATATTAATTACCAATTCAGGTAAAATTCTAAGAGGTAGAAGACATTTTATAATACTAGCTACTTGGAATTATAGTTTCCTTTGTTCGTCAGCTTAGGGTCTGGCCTGAGGTTCTGGCTTTTAATTTTTAATTTAACTTACATGCACAATATAAGGCTATAAACCAATCTGTTGTTGGTTGCATTATTACCATTATCCTACCATCCATCTGTTAAATGTAATTTAAAAAACTGACAATTCTTAAGAATGTTGTATTTGAAAAATAATACGCTGATATGAAATAAAGAGCAATAATTCTTATAGATGGCAGATTGGTGGACAGATGGTCACAAGACCGGATTTATTTATCTGTTCTGTTTGTTTAGTGCATGGTGGTGCTTGCTCTAAATATATCAACACTCTAATAAGACATACAAATATGAAATAAAAATTTTACCACACATCATTAATCTTCCCTAACAACAAATAAGTTTCCAGTGGGACTTGCGGAATACCCCCAGAAGACATTCCAATAATAAGAGGAAAATGAGTTATTTAAAAAGTTCTATTTTTCTATTTTGCTACCAGTGATTAAATACAGAATGTGGCTCAGCTCTGCTAATTCAGTTTCTTGTGATCTTATTAAAGATTTCTGCTCTAGAATTAATGTTTATGAGACCTAGATATTTTCTAAGATTATTGTTATGGGTTTTCAGCTTTCTACTTATTTTTTTTTTTCAATATTTGTCATTCATAGTAGGAGGGCTGATTGCACATTACTTGAGTGGAAGCTATTTCTACTGGGATAGTAAATGTTGCCACCAGGTTCGACAATATTTTCTCATGCCCTGAAGTGTGCATTTCCATTTCTCCATATTCTCATATTATCAAACTTTTTCCTCTAGCCATTATTAGGAAATAAAGCTAATAAAACAACCATGTGAAAACACATTCCCTAGTTCTATAAGAATATCTATATTTCAAATTGTCAAAGTGTTAACATTTTGTCATTGTGCCGCTATATTTTAATTAATGGTTCTCTTTAAAGGCCCCTAAAAAGATCCTCTTGCTGTGCAAGCTTTACATAAATAATGCTTTTTTGTGTGTAAATACTCAGTAAGACTTTTATGTTCTTTGTAAAGGGTATTGGTCTGGTTAATACATTTGTTTATATATTGTCTCAGTGACCTTCGAGTGGTGAGTTCTGCTTAACTTTTCCAAGATAACTAAATATCTGTCCTCATATACTGCCATCTCTGAAGATGTCCTGGACACATTCTTCAAAAATTATTTTGTTGTGACCTAATTAGAAAAGAGCATTTTTTAAACTAATATATCCAGTTACCAATTACTTCCTGAAGTTCATTATTTTTCCCTTGTTAATTGTGATCTCTTCAGAAATCACTGTCATATAGTAGAGATGACAACTCTTACCGGGAGTCAGTGATATGAAGGTAGCTATATTAAGATTTTTCTTAATATTCAGATTTAGAATCTTGAATATTTAGGATAATGGATCAATAGATGAAGATAAGAAGGGATAGTAGAAAGAAACAGGGGAAAAGGTAGCTAGAAAAGAACATTTATTGGGTACTTATTAAGTGCAAGAAAGATTATATGATTTACCCAAGGTCACAATTCATAATTGGCATTTCTGGGAATTTAACTAAAAACTTCAATATCCAGGGGCTTTTTCTTCTATACCACTTTATAGTAACTTAGACATGGGCTTCTAATCTATGATCTTGTCTAAGAACATATTTTGTTCATTTAATAGTTCCCTGTGCTCAGAATAATAGATGATTAGAACATGTTTGCCAAATTGAATGAAAATCTGTGCTAATGTTAAGAACAAATTTTAAAAATCTAGTAACTAAGATCTTTCTCTTAATGAAATACGGAGTATTGGGATATGAAAGTGTATCAGGAAACATCCGCAGAATTTCAGGGTTTGGTAGAATAGTTTAATTATCTCTCATTGTCCAATCCTGAGACTATAAAATACAGGTATTATGGTTATTGGGAAACCAAATTTTCTAGTAAAAGTTATAGACCAAGACTTACTAGATTGTGTGTCATGTTATGACTGAGGTTGTAATACATCTATTTTAATAAACATCTGATGTTGCTGTAGCGTAAAATGCGACAGCCATCATTTTAAGGATGATATCTTCTGAATCAATGCTAATATGTGAATTTGTATCACTTCTTTGTAAATATCTATTTAAATATTTTATTAGTTTTGAATTAATTAACCAAGAGTTCCAACTCATAAAAAAGAAATAATAGCCATCAATTGAATAGAATAATATCTTTTCTGCAATCAAAACAGTGCTTAAGCTGTGCTTATATAAGATGTTAGCATTAGGGGAAACTGAGTAAGGAATATATGGAGACACTCTATACTATAATTTTAGCTTTTCTGTGAATCTTAAATTATTCCAAGATAAAAGGTTTATTAAAGAAAAAGTTATGCTTAAAATATAACACCATGATCTTAAATACATTTTATAGCACATTTCTATTCATGAGTATTTATAGATTACCTGTTGAGCACAGCAGCATACCAGTGGTTATAAATATCTGCAGATTTTTTTCTTTTAGTTTTCTAATAACATGCATCACAAGATGAAAAATAAAATTAATATAAAACTAGATCAAGAATCTAATAACTGATCCCTCTAACTTGATTTTTCTAATTTAATAAACCATTCACACAGTATCCAAAAGAATCTTTCTAAAGTGCAAAATCATTAGATTATTCATAATCTTCTTCCCGTTTACCTCTCCAATCATCACCCCCCTATACTTTTCCCTTAAACAGTCTTCTCTTCTCCCAAACACCCCATGCTCCCTTATGTCTCTAGGATGTCTGTTTATAATCCATTAACCCTCCATCTGTGATGGTGTGATGCTTTTCTCGCTACTCTCACTATCTAGCCTGTTTATTGTCTCATATCCACCTTCAGTTTTCTTTGGCTGGTTCGTGTAGGTCGTTTAAGCCTGAGTTTCCCCATCACGTTTTCTAATCAACTCTAACCCCTTTTGAACTAATTCAAAATGATTAGATGCCCTCTTCAGTTTCTTTCAAGCATGTGTTATCCCATTATTAAATAGTGATTGTATATATTTGACTTCCACACTAGACTGAACTTTATGTAGACGGGGTCTACATTATTATATTCCTAATGGGTAACAAAGTATCTGCTACATAGTGGGCCTTGTTCACATTTGATTGATAAATAAATAAATAAATAAATAAGGAAAATTACATGTTATACAGTGGATTTTGATCATAAGGGAAAATTTCCTTTTAAAGAAGTAGGCATTGTACTGAATTAAGGTTTAGAGAGGATACAATTTGTAGCCTCTGTTTGTATCTAGGACATCTTTTTTTTTTTTTTTTTAATTGGAGTATAGTTGCTTTACAATGTTGTGTTAGTTTCTGCTGTACAATGAAGTGAGTCAGCTATATGTATACATATATCCCCTCCCTCTTAACCTCCCTCCCTCCCTCACCCCCCATCCCACCCATCTAGGTCATCACAGAGCACCAAGCTGAGCTCCCTGTGCTATACAGCAGGTTCCCACTAGCTATCTGTTTTACACATGGTAGTGTATATATGTCCATCCCAATCTCCCAATTCATCCCATTCCCCCTTCCCCCGACTCCATGTCCACAAGTCCGTTCTCTATGTCTACATCTTAAAGTAAGTCAGAAAGAGAAAATAAATATCGTATATTAACGCATGTATGTGGAATCTAGAAAAATATATCTAAGACATCTCTACCAAAAGCTCTGAAGCAAGCAATGATGGTCATTCAATATTTGAGAAATTAAGGAAAATAAGAAAGGTACAAAGAAATAAAAGAAAGTGATTTTGAGGTATAATAGAAGAGGTAGATTATAAGTTTAGTAAAATATTACATTTTTGACTTGG
Source organism: Eschrichtius robustus (assembly GCF_028021215.1). NCBI lineage: Eukaryota > Metazoa > Chordata > Mammalia > Artiodactyla > Eschrichtiidae > Eschrichtius > Eschrichtius robustus. The sequence continues at coordinate 89,107,931 of NC_090828.1, forward strand.
AAGAAACCTTAGAAAGTATAATTTATACATAAAAAATTTGATTAAATATTAAATGACTTCTCAAAGACATATGAAAAGTTAGTGGCAGAATGAAACAAGAATGTTGATTCTTGATTCTCTTGATTTTCTGATTCCTAATACAGTGCTCATTTCTGTTATACCAAGTTGACACAGGTTCAGTTTATGGCTGATCTTATGAATATTTTGAGGAGTGAAATTACATAAAAATGACTTGATCTGACAAGTACAAAATATGTTAAACTGGGACTTAATTTTTCCAAGATTGCTGGCTTTGTATTATACAAAGGTTTTCAACCTGACAAAACTTTTCAGGAATGAAAAACCCCAACTTCCTTGTAAAGTGTGAGGGATATGATAGTTCCAATTCATTCCAAATTTGTTTAAATCAGAGCTTTAGAGACTTTTACCAAAATAAACTTTATCTCTGATTTCTGATTCCAAGTCAGTTGAAAAGACCAGGATGCCTCAAGGACTCCTACTATCTGTAATTAATTATCTAAAATTCAGAGAAAAATAGTCATTCCAGTCCAGAAAAATGTTAACACCGGCAAGCTTTTGAAATACGCCAAATTTCCTTTCACACCTTCTCTCTGAGTAACTTATCCCGTTCATAGTAACTTTTTCCTCAGAGTTTCTCCTTACATCTCTTCACTGCTCTCATATTAAACATCATACGCCTTCACTTTGGTAACCCCACTCTAAACTTCTCTACCCCGGTATTTGCCCTTTTCCAATGTTTTTCCAAATCCAAATAACTTTACTTTCTATTTTTTTAAATTGAAGTGTAGTTGATTTACAATATTGTGTTACTTTCAGGTGTACAGCAAACAGATCCAGTTTTATATATATACATATATATGAATATATATTCAGGTATATATATATATATGTTTTTAATACTATTTTCCATTATAGGTTATTACCAGATATTGAATATTGTTCCCTGTATTATACAGTAGATCCTTGTTGCTTATCTAGTTATGTGTGTCTGTTAATCCCATACTCCTAATTTATCCCTCCCACCCACCTTTCTCCTTTGGTAACAGTAAGTTTGTTTTCTATGTCTGTGAATCTGTTTCTGTTTTGTAAATAGATTCATTTGTGTTATTTTATAGATTCTACATATAAGTGATATCATATAATATTTTTCTTTCTCTGTCTGACTTCACTTAGTATGATATTCTCTAGGTTCATCCACATTGCAGCAAATGCCAATATTTCATTCTTTTTTATGGCTGAGTAATATTCCATTGATCTGTTGATGGACATTTAGGTTGCTTCCATGTCTTGGCTATTTTAAATAGAGCTGCTGTGAATATGGGGCTGGATGTATCTTTTTGAATTAGAATTTTCATCTTTTCTGGATATATGCCCAGTAGCAGTATTGCTGGATCATATGTTACCTGTATTTTTAGTTTTTTAAGGAATCTCCATGCTGTTTTCCATAGTGGTTCCACCAATTTACATTTCCACCACCAGTGTAAGAGGGTTCCTTTTTCTCCACACCCTCTCCAGCATTTATTATTATTATTTTTTTAAAAGGCGAGAGACTTTTTATTTTTATTTTTTGTCTGCATTGGATCTTTGTTGCTGTGCACAGGCTTTCTCTAGTTGCGGCGAGCAGGGGCTACTCTTTGTTGTGGTGCACGGACTTCTCATTGTGGTGGCTTCTCTTATTATGGAGCATGGGATCTAGGAGCGTGGGCTTCAGTAGTTGTGGCATGTGGGCTCAGTAGTTGTGGCTCACGGGCTCTAGAGCCCAGGATCAGCAGTTGTGGTGCACGGGCTTAGTTGGTCTGTGGCATGTGGGATCTTCCCGGCCAGGGCTCAAACCTGTGTCCCCTGCATTGGCAGGTGGATTCTTAACCCCTGCGCCACCAGGGAAGTCCAGCATTTATTATTTTTAGACATTTTGATGGTAACCATTCTGCCTGGTGTGAGGTGATACCTCATTGTGGTGTTGATTTGCATTCCTCTAATTAGCGACGTTGAGCATTTTTTCAAGTGCCTGTTGGCTCTCTGTATATCTTCTTTGGAGAAATATTTATTTAGCTGTTCTGCCCATTTTTTGATATGGCTCTTTGTTTTTGTGATATTGAGTTGTAAGAGCTGTTTGTATATTTTGGAAATTAATCCCTTGCCAGTCACATCGTTCTCAAATATTTTATCTCATTCCATAGGTTGTCTTTTTGTTTTGTTCATGGTTTCTTTTCCTTTGCTGTGCAAAAGGTTTTAAGTTTAACTGGGTTTCATTTGTTTATTTTTGCTTTTATTTCTTTTGCCTTGAGAAACTGATCTAAGAAAGTATTACTATGATTTATGTCAAAGAATGTTTTGCCTATGTTCTCTTCTAGGAGTATTATGGTGTCATGTCTTATATTTAGGTCTTTAAACCATTTTGGGTTTATTTTGGTATCAATATATGGTGTGAGGGAGGGTTTGAATTTCATTGATTTTCATTAGGCTGTCTGGTTTTCCTAACAACACTTGCTGAAGAGACTGTCTTTTCTCCATTGTATGTTCTGCCTCCTTTGTCAAAGATTAATTGACCATAGGGGTATGGGTTTCTTTCTGGCTCTGTATTCTGTTCCATTGGTCTATAGGTCTGATTTTGTGCCAATACCATGCTGTTTTTATTATGAGAGCTTTGTAGAAATGTCTGACGTCTGGGAGGGTTATGCCTCCTGCTTTGTTCTTTTTCCTCAGGATTGCTTTAGTAATTTGGGGTCTTCTGTGGTTCCATATAAATTTTAGTATTATTTGTTCTAGTTCTGTGAAAAAGTTCATAGGTAATTTGATAGGGATTAGACTAAATCTGTAGATTGCTTTGGGTAGTATGGCCATTTTAATAATATTAATTTTTCCAATCCAAGAGCATGGGATATGTTTCCGTTTCTTTGAATCACCTTCAGTTTCCTTTATGAGTGTTCTATAGTTCTCAGCATATAAGTCTTTCACCTCCTTGGTTAAGTTTATTCCTAGGGTTTTTTTTTTTTCTTTTTTGACATGTTTTTAAATGGGATTTTTTTAGCTTTCTTTTTCTGATATTTCATTGTTAGTGTAAAGAAATACAACAGATTTCTGTATATTAGTCTTGTATCCTGCTACACTGCTGAATACATTTATTAGTTCTACTAGTTTTTGTGGTGCATCTTTAGGGTTTTCTATATAGACTATCATGTCCTCTGCATATAATGACAGTTTTACCTCTTCCTTTCCAATTTGGATACCTTTTATTTCTTTTTCTTATCTGATTGCTGTTGCTAGGACTTCCAATACTATGTTGAATAGAAGTGGTGGGAGTGGGCATCCTTGTCTTGTTCCAGAATTTAGTGGGAAAGCTTTCATCTTTTCACTGTTATTATGTTGGCTATGGGTTTGTCATAAAATGGCTTTTTTTATGTTGAGCTATGTTCCCTCAATACCCACTTTGGTGAGTGTTTTTATTATGAATGGATGTTGAGTTTTATCAAGTGATTTTTCTGCATCTATTGAGATGATCATGTGGCTTCTGTCTTTTCTTTTGTTAATGTGGTGTATCACATTGATTGATTTGCATACATTGAACTATCTTTGTGATCCTTGAATGAATCCAACTTGATCATGGCGTATGATCCATTTTATGTATTGTTGGATTTGGTTTGCTCACATTTTGTTGAGGATTCTTGCATCTATATTCATCAAAGATACTGGCCTATAATCTTTTCTTGTAGTGTTTTTTTCTGGTTTTGGTATCAGGGTGATGGTGTCTTCATAGAATGATCTTGGGAGTCATTAGAGTTAGGGAAGAGTTAAAGAAGGATCAGTATAAGTTCTTTGTGTGTTTGGTAGAAATTCCTAGTGAAGCCATCTGCTCCTGGGCTTTTGTTTACAGGGATTCTTTTTTTCTTTTTTAACGGATTCTATTTAACTTCTAGTGACCGATCTGTTCAAATTATTTGTTTCTTCTTGACTCAATTTTTGGCAGGCAGTATGTTTCTAGAAACTTGTCCATTTCTTCTGTGTTGTCCAATTTGTGGGCATATAACTGCTCATAGTATTTTTTTATGATTTTTTTATATTTCTACGGTATCGTTGCTATTTCTCCTCTTTGTTTATTTGGGTCCACTCTCTTTTCTTCTTGGTGATTCTAGGTAGAGGTTTGTTGATTTTGTTTATCCTTTTCAAAATACCAGTTCTGGGTTTTATTGATCTTTTCTATTGTTTTTTATCTCTATTTTATTTCCTCTCTGATATTTATTATTTCCTTCCTTCTGCTGACTTTGGGTTTTGTTTGTTCTTTTTCTAGTTCTTTTAAGTGGTAGGTTAGGTTGTTAATTTGAGATTTTTCTGGTTTTTTGAGGAAGGCCTGTATCATTATGAACTTCCCTCTAACAACTGCTTTTGCTGTATCCCATAGATTTTGTAAGGTTTTGTCTCTGGATTGACAATAAAACAACATCTTTCATCAAAATTAACATATTTCAGCATACACTTTGTGTGGGCACTGGGCTAGATCTTCTGCTTATATTATTCAATTTTTAGCAATTTATAAATTGTAGAGTAGGAGCATATCCACGATCATAAAAATCTTTTTTTTTTTTTTTTTTTTTTTTTTAAAGAAAACTGCTATTTTCAGCAGAAACCAAAAGCTTTCTTTGAGGAGCAACTTTTTATTTCTCAGACATGAAGCCTGGAGGACCAGGAGATGTGCTGAGTGAGACATTTCTCAAAGACCAGGGAAGAGTCACTCTAGCACCTGTGTTCTTCTATTTGTGAAGGTGCTGGCAAAGCCCAGTGAGGAGCTGTGGCAGCCGCAACCAGCGTGGTAATCTAGAGGTAGATCCCAGGCTCCCATCTGGGATGCCCAGGGCTAAGAGCTATTGCTGATCACCGGAGATGCCATCTTCCCATTTCACTTTGATGACCTCTTTTCAATAGTGTCTAGATCAGGGGAGCAGAATGAATTGGGAGATTGGGAATGACATATATACACTATTGATACTATATATGAAATAGATAACTAAATGAGAACCTACTGTATAGCTCAGGGAACTCTACTCAGTGCTCTGTGGTGACCTAAATGGGAATGAAATCCAAAAAAGAGGGGATATATGTATATGTATAGTTGATTCACTTTGCTGTACAGTAGAAACTAACACAACATTGTAAAGCAACTATACTCCAATAAAAATTATTAAAAAAAATAGTGTCTAGATCAGACATTGGTTCACAAACAGTGGCCCATGGGCCCAATCCAGCCTTCTGCCTCTTTTTATATGACCTGTGAGCTAAGAATGGTTTTTACATTTTTAGATTGATTTTTTTTCACGTGGACATCTAGTTATTCCAGTATCATTCATTGAAAAGACTGTCTTTTCTCCATTTTGCTGCCTTTGCACTCTTGTCAAAGAGCAGTTGACTCTATTTATGTGGGACTATGTCTGGACGCTTGCTCTTGTTCCATGGGTCTATTTTTCTATTATCCTGCCACTATCACCCCATAGCTTTATAGTAACTTTTGAAGTTGGGCAGTGTCAGTCCTCCGACTTTGTTCTTCTCCTCTGATATTCTGTTGGCTATTCTGGGTCTTTGGCCTCTGCATATAAACTTTAAAATCAGTTTGTTGATATCCAAAAAGGTTTTAACATTTTTAAATGGTTGAGAAAAATAAAAAGAAAGGTATTTAATAGCACAAGAAAATTATATGAAATTCACATTTGTCTCTCTAATTTGTTTACATATTATCTATGCCGCCTTTCACAGTACAAAGTAGAGCTGAGTATTTGTGACAAAGACTGTATAGTCTTCAAGACTTCAAGTCTTCAAGTCTTCAACACTGTATACTCTAGACCTGAGCCCAGGTCTAGATCTTAGCCTGTGACTTACACTTATTTTGGTTCTGAGCACGGCCCATGGGTCCGGACTGCCCATTTTCAAATCCTTCCATCACCATGTGTTCACTGCGTCACCTTTAAAATGTCACTTATCCTTTCTGGGCCTGTTTCTTAACTGTAAAGTGGGGATGATAGCATTTATCTCATAGAGTTGTTGTGAGGAATAAATGAATTATTTCCTGTAAGTGCTTAGAACAGGGCCTGGCACCTAGAAGCTGCATATAAGTGTTGACTACCATATACATTTTTATCCTGGCTCAAAAGAATGTTACCAAAATGGTCTCAAATCTCTGCCCTGTGAATTCATCTAGCCCACTACTCCCAGAGTGATGATCATCTTAAAATGCACCCTAACACTCATCTCTTCAAAGACTGGTCATGGCTTCCTGCCACCTGTGGAGCAGCCTGGCATTCAAAGGTCCACAGCCCAGCTGCCATCTGTCTGTGCAGCCTCATCTACTCTGCCCTCCCCTCCCCTGCCCTCCAGTTATGAACCCTGTGCTCCAGCCCCTCCAAGCACTCTGTGCTTGTCCAAACCTCAGCACCTTCCCATCACGTGGTTCTTTCTGCACAGAACTATTTCTTCTGAGCATTTCAAAAGGGTCACTGAGATCTGGAGGCAGGATACGCCAACATTCCTGTTACGAGCTCTGATGTGGAAATCACTGCCTGATCTCACCGTGGGCATGAAATGGAAATATACTCTTGTTGCTCATGAAACTCCAGATAAATTCTTTTCAGGGTCAAAAAATAAAGCTGCCAAAGAAGGGTGGCGTGGGAAAGAAATCAAGCCCTCTCCCCCAAGTCAGGCCTCCCTTCAGCCTTGTCTGATGCTGTCTGGGGTTCTTGCATCATATGCCCTTACGAGGAGTGCGCACCCTGGACAGAGAACCGGGTGGGGAGAAACCAGAGGAAGCAAGGGCGCTAGACCTCTGTTTACAAATCAGTATCATAAATGTTTCTTGAAGCTGTTGAAGTAAGCATCAAGATTAGGTAACAGTGTGAAATAAAGCTCACGATACAACATTGGACCCTTGGGAGTATCCTATAGTTTGATTTGCTTATAACAAAGTTACTTGACACGTTCAATGGCAAATATTTCGTGGGTGACCTCTGAAGCAAACTTCTTGCCCTGAATTGAGCTCTATAACTAATATTGTTAAAAACAACAAGAACAACAAAAACACTCTGATGAATCATCTAAATCATTGCTATAAAATAAGATCTTAAACTCCAGACTATTAATATTTGATTATTGTATTTTCTTTAACCTGTTGCTTTGAAATTTAATTTACTAAATAAAATAATAATTCTCTCCTTAAAAAATAGGGTATTTTAATATCACAAAGTAGTCATTTGCTGTTTCCAGTATACATTTCAAAATCTGTTTGCACTGTCTTCTAATTTTTTTTCCTCCACCCCACTTCCCACCTTACTAAGATTTGTTTGCTTTTTTTTCTTTTTAATCTTATGGGCACATATTTGGCACTTTTACCTGGACAATGGGAAAAGCTGATGCATAGACATGGCAGTAAGCGTGGAAATTTTATCTGAGTCTCTGTGCCTTTACAAATCACGCTGAGTATGAAGAACACTCTGAGATGTATGTGTGCATTCTAGGTTTAACCCAGTCTGATGTGGGTGTGATAGACTACATTTAATTAGACTGGTGTTCAGTACCTGGCCTGATTTGATAGGCCCATTCTGTTTTCTGAAGTGCTATGTCATTATCTCAAGAAATGTTTTAGACATGTTATTTTAAGTATTTATTTCTGTTCAACTTTTGGGAGATTAAGGTTTCTTAACCTCTTAAGGGAGATTAAGTTAAGAAACTCCATTCTTAGTTTGTCATACTGCCAAAATTATTGCTGGATTCTGATTGCAGCCAAAAGTACAAATAGACTTGATGAAAATACTAATAGTTGAATGATTACTCTTCATCAGATATAAACCATAGTATGGTACTCTAGGGTACTGCTACTTTTCTTGCTCTATCTGAAAAGTAAATTAATGTCATAGTAGTTTCTTAAACTGAGCTGATTTTATGAAAACCTAAAAATGCATTAAATTAAATCTGATTTACAGGGATATCTGAAAGCAAGTATACCTTTACGTGAACAAGGGAATAGGTTTTTGTATAGCTCAGTAGCTTTTAAGTTATCTTTGTTGTAATTCCTTACTGTTATTTTATTCAGAGAATGGTAAGAGGTTGCCATATAGTTAATTTAACACGTACGTACAAGTCCCAATGGATAAAATAATCACAGTTCTTTAACCTACTGAATGAAGTATCTACTCCGCTTTTTTTGAAAGAATTGAGATTGCATTGTGTGAAAGTTTGACTTCTATTGACTTTTTTAGTCATTACAGTTACCACTTAAATTCTTACCACATTATCAGAAAACAAATAAAATGAAAAAATAAATGTACCTGGCTTAGAATGTAGCATGTGTAAAAGACAAGCCAGGATTAGACTTGATACAATAAGATGTTTAGAAAAGTTAAATATATATAGTATATAGAGTAATAAGTGCTAAGACGAAAAATGAAGGGATGGAGGAATAATGAGCATCAAATTAGGTTGTAAGTTTAGATAGCATGATCACAGCATTCCTTGATGAGAATGTAATATTTGAAGAGCCAGCCGTGTGATTATCTAGGGAAAGAACACCCCAGACGGAGGAAACATCAAGGGCAAAAGTCCTGAGAAGAGAACATACCTAACTTATTTAACAAAAGGCAAGGGGCTCATTGTGGCTAGAGCTACATGAATGGGAGAGTAGTAGTAAAATGAGTTCTGAATGGTAACAGGACCCGGTTAACATAGGGACTTGTAGACCTGCATTAGGACTTTGGCTGTTACTGAATGAAATGGATAGTGAAGATCTTTAAGCAGAGGAGTGATAGCATCTCATTTAGATGTTAATAAGAGACTTCCCATTTCCAGCCAAGAGGAAGTGACAGGGATGTGGTTTATCCTTTCACCTAAAATAACAAAACTGACAAAATATATGAAACAACAGTTTTCAAGACACTGGATGTCAGGTAACAAAGGACAATGTTCCTTGATAGTCATAAAACAAATGCGTTAAGGCTTTCGATTGCCCCAGCTGTCACATAAGGAGGATTCCCCCAGGTAGACTCCAGCTGTCTCTCTCAGTCTAAGAGAGCTCTGGGAGTCCTGGGAAGCAATGGCAGCTAGAGTTTCCCCAGCTGTACGATGGAGATACCAATGTTACCAAACTCATGGTGAGACTTATGAGTTAATATATGTAACTCCTATATAAATGCTACATTTTCCTTATGTTTGCCATGGATTTACATCTTAGAACGGAAAATCTAGATCCTTCTAATCACTGGATCATTTTGACCACCTGGACATTGTTTTATCTGGGCATCAAAACTCGACTATAATCCTTGCTTGTTTGCATATCTATGGGCAGACTCTTCATTTGAGTGTAAAATGTTTCTTTAGCACTTTTTCTAAGTTCCTGGGTTTTGTTTTGTTTTCTTTTCAAAAAGGCATCTGGACCAAATATGGAACCATTTAAGTCATGTCAGCTCGAAATGGTTATTACTGAAAGACCAGCACTTCTGAAATGGCACTGACTGTTTTGAATTCCTTCCTTGATGAAGACTAGAGAGCTAAAATAATTCCAACATTCATTACTTTCTTTTCCTTTGATGGGTCAGCAATAAAATTATGATAATGAAATAGCTGGATTCCCTCATTACCGAGAACACATGAATTAGTGAAGTTCTGCATAAAGCCTTTTATTTAGAACATTTGCAAACGTATGTATATAGTAATCTTATATTTATATCAGGGTCACTGCATTTATTAAAGACATTTTTCCTTTTATAAGGGTTTTACAGAAGTGTTAAGGCAACTTTTAGTATATTGACAATAACATTATTCTGGCTGTTTCAAGGGCCTCATTTCCTAAAGATTTAGGTACCCTTTCCTCACCCTTATGTAGGAAAAAAAGGCAAGGAATTTGTATGCTGAGACTTTGAAATGTGTTGAGCAATTTGAAAAAGAATTGATAAAGTCAGCAAACAGGGCTGCCTGGTGCTTCTCATGCTGGGCTTGTAATAAAATTGGCTACCAAATTGCAAGTAATCAAAAGAAATAGCTGATTGTTCTTTCCACTTTAACAGGCATTATACCAAACTATTCAAAAGTGAAGGGGATTTTTCCTCTGCCAGATCTACACAGAAGTCACAGAAGTCAGTTACTCACAAAACTATAAGTGGGAAAGGGCGATCAAAGGGGAAGATGACCAGAGTTTTGAGAAGATTTATATTGTAGAATTTTTTTTTTTTTTTTTTTGCTTTTAAACTTTGACTCTCCTCAGGAGAAAAACTTATTTGAGAGCAAGTCTTTTAAATTGATTTTAAGTTGAAAGCATGCCAATTTCAATCTGAGACTGGTTCTACAGGTAGTTAAAGCATATACAAGAAGTGCTACCTTGTATCACTGCCCATTCTTGCTGTCTGCTTATTATTTCTTCAGAGAGCTATTGCTTATTATTAAGACTTTCACGTCTATTTGAAATTTTGTTGTCTAGAGCCATATTCTACTGCTTCTCAAACTTTGATTCTGATTCTGTGAGTCTGCGTTGGGGCCTGAAATTATGCATTTATAACAGATTCCCAGGGAATCCTTATGCTGCTGCTTCCTGGACCACACGAGTCGCAAAGCCATAGACTGCATTTTGCCTCAGCTTTCCTGCTCTCTCTTCAATTCTCCAGTCTCCTGGCTCAGGTTAATGATTCCTGCTGTATAATCTAGCGGGCCTCAGCCTCTGATTGCCCGTACGCAAGGCACATACCTGTCTCCTCTCTTTTTGCTTTGACTCATGTGGCCTAATAGTTTCACTAGATCCAATCTATAAATTTCTCATTCTGGTTCTTCTACTCTGTGCCCATTCATAGTACAGCACCAAGAATGAAAAACAAATCAATTGGAAGTACATAAAGGTATTAAAAACTTTATGTAAGCAGCGTGGCATAGAAGGAAATTTTATGGATTAAGGAGCCTGACTGATTTATTCACACCCTGACTTTGCCACTTATTAGCTCTGGGAACTTCAGCCCTTGATGTCTGTACTTTAGGTGACTCATTGAGAAAACTAGTATAGAGAGGCATACATAATAGGTACTTCTAATAGGTATGCCTCAGTAGACATTCTGGTCTAAAAAATATGTGGCAATTACAGCAATAACTCAACCCCTTACCATTCTTATGTCTTAATGTATGTAAGCAAATGATACAAGAAAACTTTTTTTTTTTTCATTACCAGGATAATTTAATTTAAAAGTTAAAAATATGTATCTTTGCCTCATTTGTTTTGTATCCACTACAAAAAAAAAAAGGTTTTGGCTTAAAACCTGGATTGATACATAAGTTTTCCACTTCCATTTTTGGGCTTATATGTCCCCTTCCCAGCAAGCCACAGTCTTTTAATTATAAAACATTTGTATTCATTTTCTACCATTAGCATCTTTTGAAGTAGGTGGTGACTATTTTCAGAACACTTAAGCACTCATCCTGTAGAGCTAATATCTAAGGAAGGATATTCTAGGAATAAAAAATCCCATGCATGAAAAAAGAAAAACATTAACTCAAATGATTTTTGTCGGTAACTTTTTGACCTAGCAATCCCTGAAAGTTGGATAATGCCAGAATATCCTTTATGCTTTTCTCTTGAAAGACCAAGGGTAAAATGGTAACAATCATAGGTCCAGATTTCATGTAGGTCCCATTTAAGAGTTATATTAAAAAGATGAGGCAAAAAAAAGCAAAGGAAAACGTTATCATCTTTAGAATATAAAAATGATAAAAGTAGTGTCCTTGTACTTGTTGGCATACAGGTCTCAAAAAGCCTTTGATTAGTGAAACATTTTTAATAATGTTTCAACTTGAATATATGCAATTTGAAGCACCTGATACTGTCATAATTTTTTTTTTTAATTTCCTTAAAACTGGTAATCCAGTGTTTCATTCACAGAAGATGCTTAAAATCATTTTTTGTTGCCGAAAATGGAATTATGACAACCTTTCTAGTTCATAAGAATGAAACCAGAATGATGATCACTGAAACTGGCAACTATTAATAGTGTTGATAAATAACAATCATCATATTGCTTTATGTAGAATCTTATATTTTTAAATATTTTATTTTATCTTCGGACAGTGATTCAGGGGATGGATTTTGGAGTCAGAGACATGGGTTTAAATATTAATCTACAACTTATCAACTCTCTGGCTTTGGACAAGTTAATAGAACTATTTAAGTCTCAGTTTTTCTTCCATAAAAGTTAAATAATAATACCTAGCCAATAGAATCTTTATGAAAATAAAATTAAATAATGTCAGGAAAACCTTTCCCATGGTATTTGACCTACAGGAAGGCATCAATATATGACAACTATAATTATTACTCTTAATAATATTTGATCTTTACAAAGCAGTTAAAGTGGAAGAGATAGGTCAACAATGGCTTCTAATATTCTGTAAAAGAGACAACTGAGGGTAAGAAAATATCCCAAATAAATAAAAGATTCAAGATTATAAACTAAGTCTGCTGGGTCCTAGTTAGAATAACTTCTGATTATCTTTCAATTATTTAGTGTCATGAATTTTTTTAAAAAGCAAGATTTTGTTTGTGATTTAGCCACAATTCTGTGTTGTCCATGTTTTACCTCATTCAGTCCTTAGACAACCATTTGAAATAGGTACTATATTCATCCCCCTTTTACAAATGAGAAAACTGAGGTAATGAGAGACGTGTAATCTGTTTACCATCGTACATCTAGCAAATCGTAAAGCCAAATTTCGAACCCAAGATATAGTACAAGAAAAGCCTGAAATTGGCTGAGACTTAATCTCTGATCCATCATGGACTCAGATAATTTACTTTAGAAAGTTCAATATATGTTCAAATAATGTTTTTTTTTTTTTTTGAAATTCTATATTATCATAGACACTACCCCTGGCAGTGGTAGGATGATACACATGAAATAGCAAAATTCTTGCCCTCGGGTAGCTTACAGTCTAATTGGGGAGGAAGATTTTATAAACATAACATCTAGAATAAAACAATAAATTCTCTTGAGAAATGTATGTAAAGAGACCAGAAAAAGCATATTTAGTCCCAGTCTAAGATTCAGGGAAAATATTCTGGAAAGGATGACAACTGCTGTGAGTTTTAAAAGATGAGGTCTTAGGAGTCAAGTGAAAAATGGAGGAGTAACATATTCCTAGTGCAATAAAAAACATAAGCAAACACCAAGAATCATGAATACCTGTTACATCCTGTGAATGGCAGGCTGGTTCATATTATTAGGGAGAATTTATTTTTGTATGTGGTGTGAGAAAATGTTCTTTGTTAATTCTTTTACATGTAGCTGTCAAGTTTACCCAGCACCACTTATTGAAGAAACTGTCTTTTCCCCATTTTATATTCTTGCCTCCTTCATCGTAGATTAATTGACCATAAGTGTGTAGACTTATTTCTGTGTTCTTTATGCCATTGATCTATATCTCTGTTTTTGAGCCGGGAACATACTGTTTTGATTACTGTAGCTTTGTAGTGTAGTCTGAAGTCAGGGAGCATGATTCCTCCAGCTTTGTTCATTTTTCTCAAGATTGCTTTGCTATTCGGGGTCTTTTGTGGTTCCATAAACATTTTAGGATGATTTGTTCTAGTTATATGAAAATGTTTGGGTATTTTGATAGGGATTGCGTTTACTGTGTAGATTGCTTTGGGTAGTAAGGACGTAAGGACATATTAACAATATTCATTCTTCCAATCCATGAACAAGGGATCTGTTTCCATTTATTTGTATTGTCTTCAATTTCCTTCTTTAATATATTATAGTTTTCAGAGTACAATTTTGATTAAATTTATTTCTAGGTATTTTATTATTTTTGATGCAGTTGTAAATGGGATTGTTTTCTTGATTTCTCTTTCTGATAGTTCATTATCAGTGTATAGAAATGCAACATACTTCATATTTTAAATAATGCATTCTGCAACTTTATTGAATTTTATTAGTGTTAATAGTCTTATGGTAGAGTTTTTAGGGTTTTCTACATATAGTATCAAGTCATCTACAAATAGTGACAGTTTAAACTCTTTCCTTCCAAATTGTATGCCTTTTATTTCTTTTTCTTATCTGATTGCTGTGTCTAGGACTTCCAATACTATATTAAAAAGAAATGATGAGAATGGGCATCCTAGTCTTGTTCCTGATATTAGAGGAAAATCTTTCAGCTTTTTACCATTGAATGTGATGTTAGCTGTGAGTTTGTCATAAATGACCTTTATTATGTTAAGGTATATTCCCTCTATACCAACTTCTTTGAGAGTTTTTATTATTGAAAGGATGTTGAATTTTGTCAAGTGCTTTCTCTGCATCTATTGATAAGATCACGTGATTTTTATCCTTTGTTTTATTAATATGGTGTATCACATTGGTTGATTTGTGGATATTGAACCATCCTTGCATCCCTAGAACAAAGCCCACCTGATCATGATGTATGATCCTTTTTATGTATCGTCGAATTTGGCTTGCCAATATTTTGTAGTGGAATTTTGCATATATGTTCATCAGGGATATTAGCTTGTAATTTTCTTTTTTTTGTAGTGCCTTTGTCTGGTATTGGTATCATGATAATGCTGGCCTCACACCAGTCAGAATGGCTATCATCAAAAAGACAAGAAATAACAAGTGTTGGTGAAGATGTGGAGAAAAGGGAACCCTTGTTCGCTGTTGGTGGGAATGTAAATTGGTATAGCCACTATGGAAAACTGTATAGAGGTTCTTCAAATAATTAAAATAGAACTACCATATGATCCAGCAATTCCACTCCTAAGCAAACAAAAACACGAATTTGAAAAGACATATGCAGCCCAATGTTCATGGCAGCATTATTTATAATAACCAAGATACGGAAGCAGCCTAAGTGCCTATCGTAAAAAATGCACCACATTGACCTGACTGAGAAATGCTGCAGTCAGTGGAATTAGTGGCTTTGACCCATTCATTTTCAGTAGAAAAGAAGTAGTCTGAACAGGAATAATACATAACAGTAAGAACATTCTGCTAATGATTTTCAGACACAGACTTTAGCTGAAAACGACCAGGCAATGAATTTTTCTAAAATACTTTATAAAAAAAAAAATTTCAAGGACTTAATGTAGAAAAACAAATCTCTACTTTTTATTTCTATTTAGGTATTGTATAAATGATCTATGGGAGTGAAGCATGCTGGTGAAAAAGTTCATAACAAAATTGGTCATTGAGTAAGCATTACAAAATATTGCCAAGGAAAAAGAAGTAGAATTGTAGGTATGATGCCTTATCCAGATTTTATAGAATTTATTTCATGATAAGCTAGGTCGTAATAGGCTCATTTCACAGAGGAAAAACTCAGATTCAGCAAAGTAAAAAGACTTCCTCTCTTTTCTTTTCCCCCAAATATTCCTATATCAGATAGGTAGAGATTTTCTTTTGCTTCTCTATATTAAACATGTGTTCTATTATAGGGAAGCACACCTCTGGCTTAGTATTTGCTGTACTATGGTATATTAGAAAAGTGCTGTACTAGAGAAACCTTTCCTTTTGCCCGTTCATAAATCTCATTACATTGGTTAAAGGGAAACATGTCTGTCCTCTCTTACCCGGGATTGAGAAAATTCAGGGCTCAGGCTCAGAAGTAGAAAGCTTCTAAGGAACAGGACTTAAGGTGTAAAAAATTCACTGGTTTAATATTTTCTGATGTTAATATTTCCGAAATTTCCAGGCTTCAGTAGTCAATGCCAATTTTGACAAGGGGATCCCTGTAGAAGGGGTGTTGCCTCCTGTGGGCGCCCAAAATGTTAATTTGAGAGGAGGTGATGTAATCTCCTTTAGAAATCTAGAAGTCGAAGTCTAGAAGTCAGAAGAACATACTGCCAGGATTAGTTGTGTGGCTTTGAACAAGTCATTTACTTTCTCTCTATTTAAATTTTCTTACTTATAAAATATACTAAAATAGCTGCTTTCCCTACCAAATGCCTAGATAATGTAGGTGAGATTGCTTTGTCGACTACAGATTTTAAAATATAAGTTTTTAGAATTCACTTTCATACTGTCTGAGACATAAAAGACCAATGGAAAAACGGTTATTGTGTATTCATCTATATGCTTCAGAGATATGAAAGGATTGGGGAATTTTCTTTTTATTTTTATATTCTAGGATTTTTTGGGACAATTTTTACAATATTTCAAAACCAACAGAGAAAATTCCAGGTGTGAGCAGTAAGAAAGATGTAAATCAAATACTTGCCAAGATAACCTTACAACCTGGAAAGGATTCTTCATCATAGGTATTTTGATAAAATAATGGTTATTTAGTGTTTTATTAATCCAGAGGACCTTCCAGACAGCTGAAAACTTTTTTCATGAGCATATATTTTGCACCTTATCATTGTTATGGTTGCAAAAGGTTTACAGGGAAACAAAGGTGTTATAATCCTCTCTTTAAAGGCACTTTTAACCTCAGGGAGACATAACACAGCAAAATTGTTTGATGTTTGGAGGAAAGTCATAAGAACATATATTATAGAGAACAAATGTTTATTTAAAACATGAGAGGTCATTTTGTAGATACACCCGAGTTCATATCTATTATTTTTGCCTCACAGGTTCTATTCACCACCCTCTTGCCAATAGAAACCAAATTTTTCACTGGAAAACCACTTTTTTATCCATTCTTGCATTAATCTGGGTCCTCCAAGAAGATGACACTAAAACAAGATTAAACACGCAGGAGATATATTGGAGGTGGTTGCAAGAAAAAGCGAGGAGAACTTTCAGACTGTCATCAGTTTGGCACCTATGGCATGGGGTTGAGGAAAGAGGAATGGAATAGGAAGAGTCTCAGACCATAGCAGCATTCTAAAAAAGGTTGATCTAAGCCAGTAGGGGATACTTGAGCCAATGACACCCATTAAAGAAGTCCTCTGTCTCCTAGGACTGCACTTGTCCCCCTGCTCCTCATTGGGTTCAGCACCTCTCTGGTTAGAAAAGCTGAGCTCTGATGATATTCACCCCTGGAAGAAAGCTGTGCCTGATTTCTTGAATTTTTAGTTTTATGAGCCAATGTATTTATTTTTGTAATGTATTCAGTACTAACTCAAACAGCTAAGGGTTGCTGAAATGATTTGGGTAACTAGATGAGGACTGACCCCACAAAGGCTTTAACTGAGAGTACTGAGGTCTGTAACATCAGGAACTGCCTTGTTTGCCCTTAATTCTCAGATCCTAACACTAATCTGCCACATATTTTTTATGGCACATACTTTATAAGTAATTAAAGTTTATAAATAAATGAAGTTAATAAAAATTTGCTTAATGAATTAATGAAATTCTCAACGAAGAGCAAAGTTTTAAGAAAAGGAAGAGGGAAGGAGGGAGCTCTATGAAATCATTTTCTTATGTCTTATAAATCCTCAGAAAATGAGGTTCTTTAGGCAGAGTGTGAAGACAATTCTCACTCTAAATCCTTGGAAACACACAGTATACAAGGCCATCGTTATTCCTTGCATGCATGAAACAAAACCCTCATATGATATTCCATTGAATCATTGAATAATAAACAAGGGGTAGGTGCGTGGGTGGAGATGTGTAGGTTTTCTTTAATTTTACTTGAAACAGCAAGTCCTGTAGGTAGAATGTCAAGAGGATGAGGATGTACATCATAACTTTCTCAGTTGAGAGAAAAAGTACTGGTCAGCAAGTTACTCGGTGACTCCTATCCTCATAAAGCATCTTAACAAACTGCCAACTTACAAGTGCATAGGCAGATTCACACTGCAGGTTTTGTAGGTCAGATGCACCACTGGTTACTGGATATACTGGCTCCAAGAAACCGGAGAGCCCAAATGTGGTAGGGATGTCACCCCACCGTAGGTAGCATCCCTGATTTCAAATCACTTTTATCTTTTTCTGTATCCCGCAAGATTGAGAATGGGGAATTTGAAACTTTAATCCTAAACATTCCCCAAATATTTTGTCATCTGCAAGAATTTGTAATCATACACTGTGACGTTATTTTTATTTATTTTCTACACACTCATGAAGAAAAGTGATTCTAAGAGAATCTAATTGTAAGGCTGATCACAGCGAAGTCAAAAGACTGGCATCATTATTACCAAATTAAATTAAAATGAATTGGCAGGTAGTGATATGGCTATTTTGGGGGGGTCACACTTCTTTTGCTAGGAAGATGGTTCTGATGAATTGCATAAAATTATGCAGAAGAACCTGACCATTCAAGGTGTGGTCCGTAGTCTAGCAGGATTGGCATCATCTGAGAACTTCTTAATAAAGCAGATTTTCAGGCCCCATCCCTGACCTACTGAATCAGAATCAGTCTTTTCATAAGATCTCTAGGTAATTCATATGCTCGTTAAAGTTTGAGAAGCACTGCTGTAGATCATAATATCATAGAATTGGGAGATATTGTTTCACATTGAGGTTAAAAATCTATTTGCTTAGGATTTAGGTTTTCTAACCGATATTATCATTGAGTCTTTGCATTCTAATTCTTCATCTCCTTTTCTTATACCCCAGCAAGACAGATTTGACTCATGTATTACATGTTGCTCTATGAAACTGAAACAATAAAAGCAGTGCAGTTTCCAATTTGATAGACAGTGACAGAATATGGATCAAGAAGACTACATTTGACAACTGTTTTATCTAGCTGAATACGTATGCAAAAATTTGGCTAATCCCCAAAGTCAATGTTGGTTGCAGTTGATTGATAAAAAAATATGCTTCCTTATTTAAGGTCAAATTCATTTGGAACAATTTTGCTTGCTAAGCAGCTTCCAAGAGGATAGTGGTCTGACTGTGCATGCATTTTCTCACCTAAATGTATAAACCTCCCTTCAGTTTCAGTGTACCTGATACATTGTATGACATGCTGCTAAAAGAACAAAAACAAACAAACAAACAAACAAAAACTCCTCAGAATTTCAGCTTATTTGGATTTGCCTCACGTGAAAATGTCCTGAGGGTACTTTTCCCCAAGAGTAGAAAACAAAATCACCTTTTAGAGACTACAGAATGTCCCTGATTTGACAATGTTAACGGTTAAAGAATAAAGATATATTGTAGGAGAAGTTCTTGAAAAACAATGAAAAAATAGGCTTTTACCCTCAAGAATAACCATATGTGCTTATTGTATTATAAAATTATGTCAGTTTGCTCTACTCAAGTATACAATATGGCCCTTGGATGTTAGAATTAAGAGCACTCTGTTGAAATGTATGTCAACATTATTTGATCTAGAGAAAGACACAATACAACTTTTGATCTATTTCAATGTGAATCCTTGTCATGTTAAGCAGAAGGAAAAATGAAACAGTTTAATTTTGCTCAAATGTTTTGCATTATAAGAAAGCTACAGTGGTGTTCAAAAGCTCTTATTCCCTTGGGATTCTAATGAATGTAAGTTTATCACAGTGATTTAGTTTTTAAATAAATGAAACCATATGGGCACCTTCTCCAGTTACAGTTTACAGGGTCTGAAAGTGGGGCTCTTATCAGCAGGTTTTTAAATGAAGCATTTGTAAGGTAAGTTACCTAATCTCAACAAATAAAAACGTGAGATTTAAGTTGTTTTAGGATATTTTGGCAAGTACAAAGTTCATCTCTCAAAAGAGCTGTTGATTACTTGAACTAACCTTTGAAGTATCATTCTTATTTCTACATGTAAACTGCTCCTCAAACATTTCTCACTGTTCCTCTTCCAAGCCTTTATTATGACCTCTACTTCCTGAAAGTTGGATAAGAGAGCCAGTGTCTGTACCTTCTGAAAGAGCCACATGAGAGAGAATAAAGGCTTCTGCTTTATACTTAAAGTCGGAAAAAGTTTCAAAGAATTCATCATTCTTTTTATTGGCCTCTCTCCACCACTTACCTATTTTTAAAAAATTGCCCATAAAGATTTACTTTAAATTTGATCTCTTTATTAAAACCATCCTAATAAGCTAGCTCTTATCTTCTAACCCTTATCATTTCTTATTGCTTTGCACATATTTGTGTTCATAATTCATTTTTTTCTAGTTTGATTGAGAACAAACAATATAATTTAGGTGTCTTTGTATTAATATAATTCCTAGTACAGTGCCTCACACATAGCTGATCTAATTAATGTCTGTGAAATGTTTCAGTAATAGAATGGATGAGTCCAGTTGATCCACATAAATCCTGTTCTAGAAAGTCCAAATTTAGTCTGGAAAATATCAGGAGTTAACCATCAGTGGTTTTTGTTTTGGTTTGTTTTTTGATAGCCTGAGGTGTATCTACAGTGCAAAAATTGCCCAGATTGATGAAAATGTTCATTGTTAGTAGTTCAAGGTATATGTCACAAAGAATGGCACTCTGGACCTTCAGGGTAATGCTGAGACCCCACCAGCTAAAAGATAAACATCAGAGAGAAATTTTTACAACTCTCAGCTATTAAGCACTGTTATGATATTTTTAATACTCAATTTCTTAAGTCTTCATAACAAACCGGCTATGCAGTTATCAACAATGCATTGTTACAGAGAAAGATTTGTTATCTTGTCCAAAATAACTTAAATTTAGAATAGTAAATGGCCAGCTAGAATTCATACCCTGTTTTGTCTGACACCCAGGTATATCCTATTCCCAATGTATTATTCTGCTTTGAAGGTCATCTTCAAAGAAAACTGTTTTGGACCTAATTGCGCCCTCCCCCTTTCCCCAATTCGTATGTTGAGGCCCTAAGCCCCAGTGTAGCTATTTTTGGGGATAGGGCCTTTAAAGAGGTAACTTAGGTTAAATGAGGTCATAAGGTTAGGGCTCTAATGCAATATGACTGATGTTCTTACAAGCAGAGGAAGAGACCATGTAATGAAAAGACTTTGAATTTTATCCCCATGGTCATTAGGGAGCTACTGTAGACTTTGAAATAAGAGTGAGACATGGTAAAATTTGGATTTTAGAGAGATTTCTTTGGTGACGATGTTACCATGGAACAAGTGGAGTCGAGGCAGGCAGATCAATTAGAAGACTCCCTCACTCAGATGAGGGACTTTGAGGGTCTGAATCAAGAGCCCCTTTGAGGGACTCTAATCCAGTATGACTGGTGTCCTTATAAGAAGAGGAAAAGACTATGTGAGGCCACAGTGAGAAAACAGCCAACTGCAAGTCAAGAAGCGAGGCCTTAAGAGAAATAAACCCCGCTGACACCTTGATCTCTGCCTTCCAGCCTCCAGAACTGTGAGGAAATAAATTTCTGTTATTTGAGCCACCCAGTCTGTGGTATTTTGTTATGGCAGTGCTAGCTGACTAATACAGAGGCACTATTAAAAATCTAAATCTATGCAGTAAAGGAAAAATATTTAGGTCTAGAGACTAGGAAATGATCTAGAGATACAATGTCTCAGTGCTTTTCATGACAACCTCATTCAGTCATATCAAAATAAGAGGTATTTACTTACTACATCCCTGCCAAGTCACTGCCCAGTGCAGGCAGCAAGGCTTCTGAGGCCCCAGATTTGGCATCTCTTCATAATCTCTACAATTCCCTTTTGTGGAACCACTTTCTAGATTACAGCTTAATAAAACTTGGCATTATTGCCCTTGGTCTAATATGAACACTGCTAATTCCTAGAGCCAGACTGCACAGTACTTACTGTGAACTCGGTTTTCCTAGGACTCTGTGATGAATGGAGATGATTAGTGTGTCAGATTCTGTTTACTGAGGACCTCTGTTATCTTGTCCCAGTTGCTCATTTCCCGCTTCTTCTCTATGTGCCTCTTTATGCCCAGAACATCTTTTGATGCATGTGTGGCACTTTTTTCCTCAACTGTGGGAGATTGGAAAGATATTTGTACAATGCTAATGACTGGTCAATCATTGTTTCTGTGAGGTATTTCCCCTTCCTCCTTGTTTGTCCTTGGCTCTTTATTTTTCTGGGTGCTGCATTTTTAAATGATTTTATTTTATTTACACAATATTTCTTCAAAGGTGCTCCTCTCTTTCAAAGTGATATGATGGAAATGGAAAAAATATTGAGAACTCCAAGCCAAAAAATGTATTGCTTTCTTGTTTCGGCTGGACTAGTTGGAGAAAATATTTCTCATGGTAATAATGCTGTTAAACGACAAAGCAATCAAGCCCTCACACTTTCATTTTCTATTTGAAACGACGAACTTATAACTAGTATTGTGGGAGACATGACACCTGTAATCAAAAGAGCTTGACTTTAAAATGAAAAGAATCTCATAAGGCTATCTAAGACAGGGGATTATTCTTGTCAAAATCATTAGCTCCCCATTAAGTTCAAATAGAATAAAGCCTTTGTTAAATTACTGGGAGATGATTCTCCTGTCAGAATCTGATCCCTTATCCAAATTCCCTAGGGAGGAACAACAGTGGTAACAATGAAGTTTAAAGTTTGTTACCATTGAGCCCTATGGTAGAAAGTCATTTTTATATTACACTTGGCCATAAATGGAAAAAATGCAATAGTCATAAAGTCTTGTGGATACTAATGTAGAGATGTGAAAGGCAGGCAGAGACAGCAGCATTTTACAGAGGTATCTTCTGAGTTTAGTGATACCAGGTAATCGGGCAGTTAAAATTCATTCGGAGAGGCCCTCTGCAGAATAAATGGCAGGCCGGTGAACTTAGTCTCTGACCAAATGTGAATGACTATCAAGATCATAGAACCTTCTCTCAGTTCGTTAGACTTCTTTTTTTTTTAATTGAATAATTTAAAAAAGGGTTCTAGGAGTTGGATTCATAGAGATTTGTATGTAATAAAAAGCTTATATATAAAATACACTTAGGCTATACAGTAGTTCTTTAACCCTTAAAGCAATCCTGAGTGGTAGTCTCTATTATGTTCATTTTCCACATTTATATAATTCAAAGCTCAGAAAGGTTATAGCTCTCATCCAATAAGTGTCAGAGATAAGACTAAGTCTGGGTTTTTTGATCCTAAGTCCAGAGGTCTCTGTGAGAATGTCATAACGGTTTCTCCATGTTTATTAAGGAGTTAGTTAACAACCATTTTCCACCCTTTTTCTTTCTTCTTCCTCCCCTTCTCCTCTTTTTCCTCTTCACCCTCTTCCTCCTCCACCTATTTACTATCTTTGTACTATATATATGTATATATATATCACATCTTCTTTATCCATTCATCCATCCTTGAACACTTAGGTTGTTTCCATGCCTTGTCTATTGTGAGTAGTGCTGCTATGAACATGGGATGCAGATACCATTTTGAATTAGTGTTTTTGTTTCCTTCAGATACATACCTAGAAGTGGAATTGATGCTTCATGTGGTAGTTCTATTTTTAATTTTTTGAGGAACCTCCATACTGTTTTCCATAATAGCTGCACCAATTTACTTTTCCACCAACAGTGCATGAGGGTTCCCTTTTCTCCTAGACAACACTTGCTATTTTTTGTCTTTTTGATGATAGCCATTCTAGTAAGTGTGAGTTGATGTCTCGTTATGGTTTTGATTTGCATTTCCCTGATGGTTAGTGATTTTGACCATCTTTTCATGTATCTATTGGTCATCTGTGTATCTCCTTTAGAAAAATGTCTGTTCAGATCCTCTGCCAAATTTTTAATCAGATTGTGTGTGTGTATGTGTTTTGCTATTGAGTTGTATGAGTTCTTTACATATTTTGAATATTAACCCCTCATCATACATATATGATTTGCAAGTATTTTACCTCATTTTGTAGATTGCCTTTCATTTTGTTGATGGTTTCTTTCTTTTTAGTTTGAAATAGTCCCACTTGTTTATTTTTGCTTTTGTTACCTTTGCTTTTGCAGACAGATTCAAAAAATCATGGCCAAGACCTATGTCAAGGAGCATACCACCTGTTTTCTTCTAGGATTTTTACGATTTTAGGTATTACATTTAAGTCTTTAATGCATTTTCAGTTAATATTTGGTATAGTGCAAGATAGTGGTCCAGTTTCATTCTTTCGCATGTGGTTGTCCAATTTTCCCAACACCATTTATTGAAGAGACTGTCCTTTCCCCATTGTATGTTCTTGGCTCCTTTGTCTTAAGTTAACTGACCATAAATGTGTGGGTTTGTTTCTGAGTTCTCTATTCTGTTTCATTGATTAAGTGTCTGTTTTTATACCAATACCATATTTTTTTCAACATTATAACTTTGTAGTATAGTTTGAAGTAGTAAGTGTGGTGCTCACAGCTTTGTCCTCCTATCTCAAGATTACTTCGGCTATTAGTGATCCTTTGTAGTTCCATACAAAATTTAGGATTGATTGTTCTATTTCAGTGAAAAACGCCATGGGAATTTTGATAGGAATTGCATTGAGTCTGTAGATTGCTTTGAGTATCATGGGCATGTTGACAATATTAATTCTTCCAGTTCATAAGCACAGAATATTTTTCCATTTACTTGTGTCTTCAATTTGTTTCATTAAGGTTTTACAGTCTTCAGTGTACAGGTTTTTCACCACCTTGGTTAAATTCTAAGTATTTTATTGTTTTTGATGTAATTGTAACTGGTATTGTTTTCTTAATTATCTTTCTGTAAGTTTGTTTTTAGGGTATAGAAGCACAACTCATTTTTGTGTAGTAATTTTTGTATCCTGAAACTGTACTGAATTTATTTATTAGTTCTAAATGTTTTAGTGGAGGCTTTAAGGTTTTCTATGTATAATATCATATCCTCTGCAAATACAAACAATTGTACTTTTTTCTCTCTGATTTGGATGCCTTTATTTTTTTTTTATTTTTAGTATTTCATTTAATTTTTTATCGAAGTATTGTTGATATACAGTATTGTGTTAGTTTCAGATGTGTTGCATAGTGAGTTAGTATTTTTACAGTTTATATTCCATTATAGGTTATTAAAAGATAATGGTTATAATTCCCTGTTCTATACAGTGTGTCCTTGTTGCTTGTCTAATTTATAAAAGTAGTTTGTATCTGTTAATCCCCCTGATTTGTGCCTCCCTGCTTCCCTCTCACCTTTGGTAACCATAAGTTTGTTTCCTATATCTGTGAAACTGTTTCTGTTTTGTAAATTCATTTTTATTTTTTTTTAGATTCCAGATATAAGTGCTGTCATAAAATATTTGTCTTTCTCTGACTTACATCACTTACTATGATAGTCTCTAGGTCTGTTCATGTTACAGCAAATGGCAGTACTGCATTCTTTTTATGGCTGAGTAATATTCCATTGATAAATACCACATCTTCTTTATCCATTTATCTGCCTATGGACACTTAGGTTGCTTCCATGGCTTAGCTATTACAAATGGTGCTGCTATGAACACTGGAGAGTGCATCTATCTTTTTGAATTAGAGTTTTTGTCTTTTCTGGATTTATGCCCAGGAATGAGATTGCTGGATCATATGGTAACTCTATTTTTATTTTTTAAGGAACATCCATACTGTTTCCATGTAAGTGGTTGCACCAACTTAGATTCCCATCAACAGTGTAGGAGGGTTCCCTTTTCTCCACACCCTCTCCAGCACTTATTATTTGTAGACATCTTGATGATAGCCAATCTGACAAGTGTGAGGTGACATTCTATGGTTTTGATTTGCATGCCTCTAATTATTAGCAATGTTGAGCATTTTTTCATGTGCTGGTTGGCCATCTGTATGTCTTTTTGGAGAAATATCTATTTAGGTCTTCTGCCCATTTTTTGATTAAGTTGTTTTTTGTTGTTGTTTTGTTCTGTTTTGTTTTGTTTTGCTATTGAGTTGTATGAGCTGTTTGCATACTTTGGAAATTAAACCCTTGTTGGTCACATCATCTGTGAATATTTTCTCCCATTCCATAGGTTATCCTTTTGTTTTGTTGATGGTTTCCTTTGTTGTGCAAAAGCTTTTAAATTTAATTAGGTCCCATTTATCTAGTTTTGCTTTTATTTCTTGTGCCTTAGGAAACTGATCCAATAAAATATTGCTGTGATTTATGTCAAACTGTTCCACCTATGTTCATTTCTAGGAGTTTTACTCTTTCAGGTCTTACATTTAGGTATTTAAACAGTTTTGAGTTTATTTTTGTATATGGTGTGAGGGAATGTTCTAATCTCCTTATTTTACATGTGACTGTGCAGTTTTCCCAGCACCACTTGTTTAAGAGACTGTCTTTTCTCCACTGTATTGATATAGTTTTGCCTCCTTTGTCATAGATTAATTGACCATATGCGTGTGATCTATTTCTGTACTCTCTGTTCTGCTTCACTGATCTATATGACTGTGTTTGTGCCAATACCATGCTATTTTGATTACTGTAGCTTTGTAGTATATTCTGAAGTCTGGAAAAGTTATAACTCCTGGTTGTTCTTTGTTCTCAGGACTTCTTTGTCAATTTGGGATTTCTGTGGTTCCCTATAAACTTTAGGATTATTTGTTCTAGTTCTGTGGAAAATGTCATGGCTATTTTGATGGGGATTGCATTTAATCTGTATATTGCTTTGGGTAGTATGGCCATATTAATAATATTAATTCTTCAATCCAAGAGCATGGCATATCTTTTCATTTCGTTGGATCATCTTCAGTTTTCTTCATCAATGTTTTATAGTTTCCAGAGTATAGGTCTTTCACCTCCTTGGATAACTTTATTCCTAGGTATTTTTTAATGCAATTTTAATTGGGGTTGTTTTTTACTTTCTCTTTCTGACATTCCATTGTTAGTGTATAGAAATGCAACAGATTTCTCAATATTTATTTTGTATCCTGCAACCTTGCTGTATTAATTTATTAGTCCTAATAGTTTTTGGGTAGAGACTTTAGAGTTCTCTATATAGATTATCATGCCATCTGCATTTCATGACAGCTTTACATCTTTTCTTCAAATTTGGATGCCTTTTCTTTCTTTTTTTTTAAAGTTTACACTCCATTTATAGTTATTATAAAATATTTGCTACATTCCCTGTGTTGTCCTATATATCCTTGTAGCTTATTTTATACATAATAGTTTGTACCTCATAATCCTCTACCGCCATATTGCTCTTATCCCTTCCCTCTCCCCACTGGTAACCACTGATTTGTTCTCTATATCTGAGTCCTTACAACTTCTTTTAGTTACATCGTTAGGTGTTTGGGCTGGATAGTTAAGAAGTTGGTTGTTATTTATATGCAAAAAATTGGGAATTTAAAATTGGGTTTGGAAATAAATCAGCTTTTCAACTTATTCTCTGCTTGCCCTGGAACAAGTCACAAAGTCCACAAGATGAATGGTGTGTTAACTTTCTCATCTGCAAACTAGGAATAATAACCAAATCTACTTCCTGAGGTGAGCATGGTTGTTATCATAAAGTTGTCATACCTATATGATGCTTTATCTATAACTATATCTTAGGTTTCATTCATAATGTTTTATGTGCTGCTTACTTTCTAATTTTCTTGATCAAATCTGATAGTTCTATTTTATTGATCTTTTTAAGAACTAACTTTGTCTTTCTTATTTTCTTTTCTGGAATATTGTCTTGTCTTATCTCTATCTTTGAACTTTCTGATTTTTTTCTACTATACTTCTCCTAACTTCTAAGGTAGATAGGTAGCTAGTTAATTTTTTTTTTTTTTTCAATTTTAAAAGTTTTAATTCTCCCACCTTTTAGGTGAAGTGTTTTGGGTTTTTTTTCACACACACACACTGTATTTTATTTTTACAAGAGATAAATAGACTGACACCAAGCATTGTAAATGGATGACCACAACAAAAGCAACAATGATTGCAATTACCAAACATGAAACACACTCATATTATGTCATAATATTGACATTCAGTCCAGTAATCCTCCACTGTAACAGCTCCTTTACTTTGCAGTGAAAATTGATTTGTATATTCTTTGCCTCTGAGTCCCTGTGGGATTTTTTTTTAAATTCAAACAGAAAGTCACAAAAATTATAATCATCCTCATCAGTTCACTCAGTCCTATGTAATTAATTTTTTTTTATCTTGATCTTTTGTTAGCACTTTTATGAGTTCATCAGTTTTTCATTAGAGTTCTGAAAATGCTTATTCATTCAGTTCAGCAGTACAGTCAGTTACCAGAAACATGTACTTGTCAGAGTCTTTTCCATGAATTCCTTGAAGATGAAACCCTTTTATAGGAACATATTTGCAAAAGCATCAGAGTACACCCAGAACTGTCTGTAAATGACAAAAGACTTAAAAATGACCACGGTTAAAGATTTGATGAAAGGTCATAATTATGCAATTGACAAGGAAATTTAGTTTTTTCTGAGATATACATTTTAAAGTAATAACTAGAATTATGACTTATAACATTATACCAGAACATATAAGATTTTTAGAAATTTCACGTAATGTCTGAAACATTTATATTAACATATTTCCATACAAATAACCCAATGAAAGTTTAGTATTAGTTGTTTGTTTGTTTTTTTATACCGCAGGTTCTTATCAGTCATCAATTTTATACACATTATTGTATACATGTCAATCCCAATCGCCCAATGCAGCACACCACCATCCCCACCCCACCGCAATTTTTCCCCCTTGGTGTCCATATGTCTGTTCTCTACATCTGTGTCTCAACTTCTGCCCTGCAAACCGGTTCATCTGTACCATTTTTCTAGGTTCCACATACATGCGTTAAAATACGATATTTGCTTACCTCTTTCTGACTTACTTCACTCTGTATGACAGTCTCTAGATCCATCCACGTCTCAACAAATGACTCAATTTCGTTCCTTTTTATGGCTGAGTAATATTCCATTGTATATATGTACCACTTCTTCTTTATCCATTCGTCTGTTGATGGGCATTTAGGTTGCTTCCATGACCTGGCTATTGTAAATAGTGCTGCAGTGAACATTGGGGTGCATGTGTCTTTTTGAATTAAGGTTCTCTCTGGGTATACGCCCAGTAGTGGGATTGCTGGATCATATGGTAAATCTATTTTTAGTTTTTTAGGGAACCTCCATACTGTTCTCCATAGTAGCTGTATCAATTTACATTCCCACCAACAGTGCAAGTGGGTTCCCTTTTCTCCACACCCTCTCCAGCATTTGTTGTTTGTAGATTTTCTGATGATGCCCATTCTGACTGGTGTGAGGTGATACCTCATTTCAGTTTTGAGTTGCACTTCTGTAATAATTAGTGATGTTGAGCAGCTTTTCATGTGTTTCTTGGCCATCTGTATGTCTTCTTTGGAGAAATGTCTATTTAGGTCTTCTGCCCATTTTTGGATTGGGTTGTTTGTTTCTTTAATATTGAGCTGAATGAGCTGTTTATATATTTTGGAGATTAATCCTTTGTCCGTTGATTCATTTGCAAATATTTTCTCCTATTCTGAGGGTTGTCTTTTCGTCTTGTTTATGGTTTCCTTTGCTGTGCAAAAGCTTTGAAGTTTCATTAGGTCCCATTTGTTTATTTTTGTTTTTATTTCCATTACTCTAGGAGGTGAATCAAAAAAGATCTTGCTGTGATTTACATCAAAGAGTGTTCTTCCTATGTTTTCCTCTAAGAGTTTTATAGTGCCCAGTCTTACATTTAGGTCTCGAATCCATTTTGAGTTTATTTTTGTGGATGGTGTTAGGAAGTGTTCTAACTTCATTCTTTTACATGTAGCTGTCCAGTTTTCCCAGCACCACTTATTGAAGAGACTGTCTTTTCTCCATTGTATATCTTTGCCTCCTTTGTCATAGATTAGTTGACCATAGGTGCGTGGGTTTATCTCTGGGCTTTCTATCTTGTTCCATTGATCTATGTTTCTGTTTTTGTGCCAGAACCATATTGTCTTGATTACTGTAGCTTTGTAGTATAATCTGAAGTCAGAGAGTCTGATTCCTCCAGCTCCGTTTGTTTTCCTGAAGACTGCTTTGGCTATTCGGGGTCTTCTGTGTCTCCATATAAATTTTAAGATGATTTGTTCTAGTTCTGTAAAAAATGCCATTGGTAATTTGATAGGGATTGCATTGAATCTGTAGATTGCTTTGGATAGTATAGTCATTATCACAATATTGATTCTTCTAATCCAAGAACATGGTATATCTCTCCATCTCTTGGTATCATCTTTAACTTCTTTCATCAGTGTCTTATAGTTTTCTGCATACGGGTCTTTTGTCTCCCTAGGTAGGTTTATTCCTAGGTATTTTATTCTTTTTGTTGCAATGGTAAATGGGAGTGTTTCCATAATTTCTCTTTCAGATTTTTCATCATTAGTGTATAGGAATGCAAGAGATTTCTGTGCATTAATTTTGTATCCTGCAACTTTACCAAATTCATTGATTAGCTCTAGTAGTTTTCTGGTGGCATCTTTAGGATTCTCTATGTATAATATCATGTCATCTGCAAACAGTGACAGTTTTACTTCTTCTTTTCCAATTTGTATTCCTTTTATTTCTTTTTCTTCACTGATTGCTGTGGCTAGGACTTCCATAACTCTGTTGAATAATAGTGGCAAGACTGGACATCCTTGTCTTGTTCCTGATCTTAGAGGAAATGCTTCCAGTTTTTCACCATTGAGAATGATGTTTGCTGTGGGTTTGTTGTATATGGCCTTTAGTATGTTGAGGTAGGTTCCCTCTATGCCCACCTTCTGGAGAGCTTTTGTCATAAATGGGTGTTGAATTTTGTCAAAAGCTTTTTCTGCATCTATTGAGATGATCATATGGTTTTTATGCTTCAGTTTGTTAATATGGTGTATCACATTGATTGATTTGTGTATATTGAAGAATCCATGCATCCCTGGGATAAATCCCACTTGATCTTGGTGTATGATCCTTTTAATGTGTTGTTGGATTCTGTTTGCTAGTATTTTGTTGAGGCTTTTTGCATCTATAGTCATCAGTGATATTGGTCTGTAATTTTCTTTTTTTGTAGTATCTTTGTTTGGTTTTGGTATCAGGGTGATGGTGGCCTCCTAGAATGAGTTTGGGAGTGTTCCTTCCTCTGTAAATTTTTGGAAGAGTTTGAGAAGGATGGGTGTTAGCTCTTCTCTAAATGTTTATAGAGTTCACCTGTGAAGCCATCTGGTCCTGGACTTTTGTTTGTTGGAAGATTTTTAATCACAGTTTCAATTTCATTACTTGTGATTGGTCTGTTCATATTTTCTATTTCTTCCTGGTTCAGTCTTAGAAGGTTATACCTTTCTAAGAATTTGTCCATTTCTTCCTGGTTGTCCCTTTTATTGACATAGAGTTGCTTGTAGTAGTCTCTTAGGATGCTTTGTATTTCTGCTGTGTCTGTTGTAACTTCTCCTTTTTCATTTCTAATTTTATTGATTTGAGTCCTCTCCCTCTTTTTCTTGATGAGTCTGGCTAATCGCTTATCAATTTTGTTTATCTTCTCAAAGAACCAGCTTTTAGTTTTATTGATCTTTGCTATTCTTTTCTTTGTTTCTATTTCATTTATTTCCGCTCTGATCTTTATGATTTCTTTCCTTCTGCTAACTTTGGGTTTTGTTTGTTCTTCTTTCTCTAGTTCCTTTAGGTGTA
This sequence comes from Eschrichtius robustus, assembly GCF_028021215.1. Lineage (NCBI taxonomy): Eukaryota > Metazoa > Chordata > Mammalia > Artiodactyla > Eschrichtiidae > Eschrichtius > Eschrichtius robustus. Next base: position 89,139,338 of record NC_090828.1, read on the forward strand.
AGGTTAGATTGTTTACTTGAGATTTTTCTTGTTTCTTGAGGTAGGCTTGTATAGCTATAAACTTCCCTCTTAGAACTGCTTTTGCTGCATCCCATAGATTTTGGATCATTGTGTTTTCATTGTCATTTGTCTCTAGGTATTTTTTGATTTCCTCTTTGATTTCTTCAGTGATCTCTTGGTTATTTAGTAATGTATTGTTTACCCTCCATGTGTTTGTGTTTTTTACGTTTTTTTCCGTGTAATTCACTTCTAATCTCATAGCGTTGTGGTCAGAAAAGATGCTGGATATGATTTGAATTTTCTTAAATTTACTAAGGCTTGATATGTGACCCAAGATGTGATCTATCCTGGAGGATGTTCCATGCGCACTTGAGAAGAAAGTGTAATCTGATGTTTTTGGATGGAATGTCCTATAAATATCAATTAAATCTATCTGGTCTATTGTGTCATTTAAAGCTTCTGTTTCCTTATTTATTTTTATTTTGGATGATCTGTCCATTGATGTAAGTGAGGTGTTAAAGTCCCCCACTATTATTGTGTTACTGTCGATTTCCTCTTTTATAGCTGTTAGCAGTTGCCTTATGTATTGAGGTTCTCCTATGTTGGGTGCATATATATTTATAATTGTTATATCTTCTTCTTGGATTGATCCCTCGATCACTGTGTAGTGTCCTTCCTTGTCTCTTGTAACATTCTTTATTTTAAAGTCTATTTTATCTGATATGAGTATAGCTACTCCAGCTTTCTTTTGATTTCCATTTGCATGGAATATCTTTTTCCATCCCCTCACTTTCAGTCTGTATGTGTCCCTAGGTCTGAAGTGGGTCTCTTGTAGACAGCATATATATGGGTCTTGTTTTCGTATCCCTTCAGCAAGCCTGTGTCTTTTGGTTGGAGCATTTAATCCATTTACGTTTAAGGTAATTATCGATATGTATGTTCCTATGACCATTTTCTTAATTGTTTTGGGGTTGTTTTTGTAGGTCCTTTTCTTCTCTTGTGTTTCCCGCTTAGAGAAGTTCCTTTAGCATTTGTTGTAGAGCTGGTTTGGTGGTGCTGAATTCTCTTAGCTTTTGCTTGTCTGTAAAGCTTTTGATTTCTCCATGGAATCTGAATGAGATCCTTGCCCGGTAGAGTAATCTTGGTTGTAGTTTCTTCCATTTCATCACTTTAAGTATATCATGCCACTCCCTTCTGGCTTGTAGAGTTTCTGCTGAGAAATCATCTGTTAACCTTATGGGAGTTCCCTTGTATGTTATTTGTCGTTTTTCCCTTGCTGCTTTCAATAATTTTTCTTTGTCTTTAATTTTTGCCAATTTGATTACTATGGGTCTCGGCGTGTTTCTCCTTGGGTTTATCCTGTATGGGACTCGCTGCGCTTCCTGGACTTGGGTGGCTATTTCCTTTCCCATGTTAGGGAAGTTTTCGACTATAATCTCTTCAAATATTTTCTCTGGTCCTTTCTCTCTCTCTTCTCCTTCTCGGACCCCTATAATTTGAATGTTGTTGCATTTAATGTTGTCCCAGAGGTCTCTTAGGCTGTCTTCATTTCTTTTCATTCTTTTTTCTTTATTCTGTTCCGCAGCAGTGAATTCCACCATTCTGTCTTCCAGATCACTTATCCGTTCTTCTGCCTCAGTTATTCTGCTATTGATTCCTTCTAGTGTAGTTTTCATGTCAGTTATTGTAGTGTTCATCTCTGTTTGTTTGTTCTTTAATTCTTCTAGTGTTTGTTCTTTAATTCTTCTAGGTCTTTGTTAAACATTTCTTGCATCTTCTCGATCTTTGCCTCCATTCTTTTTCCGAGGCCCTGGATCATCTTCACTATCATTATTCTGAATTCTTTTCCTGGAAGGTTGCCTATCTCCACTTCATTTAGTTGTTTTTCTGGGGTTTTATCTTGTTCCTTTATCTGGTATATAGCCCTCTGTCTTTTCATCTTGTCTGTCTTTCTGTGAATGTGGTTTTTGTTCCACAGGCTGCAGGATTGTAGTTTTTCTTGCTTCTGCTGTCTGCCCTCTGGTGGTTGAGGCTATCTAACAGGCTTGATGGGAGGCTCTGGTGGTGGGTAGAGCTAACTGTTGCTGTGTTGGTCAGAGCTCAGTATAACTTTAATTCACTTGACTGTTGATGGGTGGGGCTGGGTTCCCTCCCTGTTGGTTGTTTTGCCTGAGGCAACCCAACACTGGAGCCTACCTGGGCTCTTTGGTGGGGCTAATAACAGACTCTGGGAGGGCTCACACCAAGGAGTACTTCCCAGAACTTCTGCTGCCAGTGTCCTTGTCCCCACAGTTTAACAGAGCCACCACCTGCCACTGCAGGAGACCTTCCAACACTAGCAGGTAGGTCTGGTTCAGTCTCCCCCGGGGTCACTGCTCCTTCCCCTGGGTCCCGATGTGCACACTGTTTTGTGTGCACCCTGCAAGAGTGGGGTCTCTCTTTCCCCCAGTCCTGTCAAAGTCCTGCAATCAATTCCCACTAGGCTTCAAATTCTGATTCTCTATGAATTCCTCCTCCTGTTGCCGGACCCCCAGGTTGGGAAGCCTGACGTGGGGCTCAGAACCTTCACTCCAGTGGGTGGACTTCTGTGATATAAGTGTTCACCAGTCTGTGAGTCACCCACCCACCAGTTACGGGATTTGATTTTACTCTGATTGCGCCCCTCCTACTATCTCATTGTGGCTTCTCCTTTGTCTTTGGATGTGGGGAATCTGTTTTGGTGAGTTCCAGTGTCTTCCTGTCGATGATAGTCCAGCAGCTAGTTGTGATTCTGGTGTTCTCACAAGCGAGAGTGAGAGCATGTCCTTCTGCTCTGCCTTCTTGATTCCTCTCCTTATTTCTTTTTCTTGTCTGATTGCTATGGTTAGGACTTCCAGTAATATGTTGAATAGAACTGCTGAGAGTGGGCATCCTTGTCTTTTTCCTGAATTTAATGAGAAGGCTTTCAGCTTTTCACCATTATGAAAACCTGTGGATTTGTATTATGTTGGCTGTGGACTTGTCATAAATAGCCTTTATTATGTTGAGATATGTTCCCTCTATACCCACTTTGATGAGGGTTTTTATCATGAATGGATGTTGAATTTTGTCAATGCTTCTTCTGCATCTATTGAAATGATCATGCGTTTTTTGTCTTTCCTTTGTTATTGTAGTGTATCACATTGATTGATTTGTATATGTTGAACCATCCTTGTCACCCTGTAATAAATTTAACTTCATGATGTCATATGATCCTTTTTATGTATTATTGGATTTGGTTTGCTAATATTTTGTTGAGGACTTTTGCGTCTATATTCACCAAAGATATTGGCCTGTAATTTTCTTTTTTTTGTGGTGTCTTTGTCTGGTGGATACCTTTTATTTCTTTCTCTTGTCTATTTGCTGTGGCTATAACTTCTAATAATATGTTGACTAAAAATGATGAGAGAGAGAATCCTTGTCTTGTTGCTGATATTACTAAAAGCAGAAAAGAAAAAATGGAAAACTTTCCCTTTTCACTATTGAGTATGATGCTAGCTTTGGCCTTGTCATATATAGCCTGTATTATGTTGCGGTATGTTCCCTCTTACTTTTTTGAGAGTTTTTTCTATTATGAATGTATGTTGAATTTTCAATAATTTTTCTGCATCTTTTGAAATGATTATATGTTTTATAGCCTTCATTTTGTTAACATGGTGTATTACATTGATTGATTTTGGATGTTAAAGCATCCTTGCATCCCTGGAATACAGTCTACTTTATCATGGTGTATAATCCTTTCAGTATATTTTTGAATTTGCTTTTCTAATAGTTGGTTGAAAATGTTTACATCTGTGTTCATCAGGGATATTGACTTTTTTAAAAAAAGTAGTCTAATCTATTTTAACACTTAAACTGTGGTCTAGATGTGTCTGCATGTGTGTGTGTGTATGCAAGTGTGTGTGCTCGCAAACAGCATAAGTACACATTTCTCCAGTTAGTTATCATTTACAGTAGAAATTTGTATATAAAGTTATTTATTTTAACATAATTTTATGACAGAATTATCAATAATTTTCACAACACTGAAAAATAAGTAAATAAATCACATCAGAAAATAAATACTCATGAATAAAACTATTCAGCCTGTACCTCAACTTAAAAAAATCACTGTATAAAGTTTTAGTAAAACGAGCAATCCTCCCATCCTTTTAAAAGGATCTTCAGGAATTATAAAATAATGTAAGAGGAAGGACAGTTATCTTCTGAAGATTTGTTTGAAGATCTGAAATTTAGTTTGGCATTATTCAAGGTTAAACTAGAGAAAAGAGATTACTGAGAAGAAAAGTTGGGTGTGTGTGCCTTTCTGTGCTACAAGGTATCAGAAATGACAAGAGACACAAATTAGTCCAGACTTTTTTTTTTTTAATTTTGTGCACTTAAACACAGACCTACCTAGTAAGATAAATACTTAATTTAGATAAAGTCCAGAATTCATATTTTCAGTCAAATCTTTCTTGGAAGATAAATGCTGGTAAGATAGAGGCGTTAAAAACTGAAATAGGGGTGGACCTTCAAGATGGTGGAGAAGTGAGATGTGGAGATCACCTTCCTCCCCACAAATACATAAAAAATATATCTACATGTGGAACAACTCTTACAGAATACCTACTGAACGCTGGCAGAAGACCTCCTACTTCCCAAAAGGCAAGAAATTCCCCACATACCTGGGTAGGGCAAAAGAGAAAAGAAAAACAGACACAAAAGAATAGGGATGGGACCTGCACCTCTGGGAGGGAGCTGTGAAGGAGGAAAAGGTTCCACACACTAGGAAGCCCCTTCGCGGGCGGAGACTGCGGGTGGCAGAGGGGGGAAGCTTTGGTGCCGTGGAGGAGAGCGCAGCAACAGGGGTGTAGAGAGCAAAGTGGAGAGATTCTTGCACAGAAGATCGCTGCCAACCAGCACTCAGCAGCCTGAGAGGCTTGTCTGCTTACCCGCCAGGACGGATGGGGACTGGGAGCTGAGGCTCAGGCTTTAGAGGTCAGATCCCAGGGAGAGGACTGGGGTTGGCTGCGTGAAAATAGCCTGAAGGGGGCTAGTGCACCACAGCTAGCCAGGAGGGAGTCCGGGAAAAACTCTAGACCTGCCTAAGAGGCAAGAGCCCATTGTTTTGGGGTGTGCAGGTAGAGGGGATTCCTTCACTGTCTGCCCACAGAAGGCAGAGCACCACCTAAGCGAGCTCCAGGGATGGACGCAAGCTGCAGCTATCAGTTCGGACCTCAGAGATGGGCATGAAACGCTAAGGCTGCTGCCGCAGCCACCAAGAATCCTGTGTGCAAACACAGGTCACTATCAACATGCACCCCCCTCCCCAGGAGCCTGTGCAGCCTGCCACTGCCACGGTCCTGTGATCCAGGGACAATTTCCCCAGGAGAACACGCGGCATGCCTTGGGCTGTTGCAACGTCACGCAGGTCTCTGCTGCTGCAGTCTCAACCCACATTCCAGTTATAACTACAGTACCCCTCCCTCCCCCCGGCATGGTTGAGCCAGAGCCCCCTAATCAACCACTGCTTTAACCCCATCCTGTCTGGGTAGGAACAGAAGCCTGAGGGCAACCTACATGCAGAGGTGGGGCCATAACCAAAGCTGAACCCCAGGAGCTGTGCGAACAAAGAAGAGAAAGGGAAATTTCTCCTTGTAGCCTCAGGAGCAGTGGATTAAATCCCCACAATCAACTTGAGGTACCCTGCATCTGTGGAAAACCTGAATAGACAATGAATCAACCCAAAACTGACGTGGTGGACTTTGGAAGCACCTGTAGACTTGGGGTTAGCTGTCTGTGACTGACTTGCTTCTGATTTTCATGTTTCTCTTAGTATAGTTTTTAGCACTTGTTATCATTGGTGGATTTGTTTATTTGTTTGGTTGCTCTCTTCTTTTTTTTTAATTACTTTGATTTTTTAAATTTTAATAATTTTTAAATTTTAATTATTTTCTTTTATTTTTTCTTTTATTATTTTTTTAAATTATTTGTTTTTCTTTCCTTTTTTTCTCCCTTTTCTTCTGAACTGTGAGGCTGACAGGGTCTTGGTGCTCTGGCCTGGTGTCAGGCCTGAACCTCTGAGGTGGGAAGGCCGAGTTCAGGACATTGGAACACCAGAGACCTCCCAGCCCCACTTGATATCAATTGGCAAGAGCTCTCCCAGAGATCTCTGTGTCAACGCTAAGATCAGCTCCACCCAACGGCCAGCAAGCTCCAGTGCTGGATGCCCCATGCCAAACACCTAGCAACACAGGAACACAACCCCACCCATTAGCAGAGAGGCTGCCTAAAATCATACTAAGTTCACAAACACCCCAAAACACACCACTGGACACAGCCCTGCCCACCAGAAAGACAAGATCCAGCCCCACCCACCAGAACACAGGCACCAGTACCCCCAACCAGGAAGCCTACACAAGCCACTGAACCAACCTTACTCACTGGGGGCAGACACCAAAAACAATGGGAACTACGAACCTACAGCCTGTAAAAAGGAGACTCCAAACACAGTAAGCTAAGCAAAATGGGAAGACAGAGAAATATGCAGCAGATGAAGAAGCAAGGTAAAAACCCACCAGACCAAACAAATGAAGAGGAAATAGGTAGTCTACCTAAAAAATGATAGTAAAGATGATAGTAATGATAGTAAAAATGATCCAAAATCTTGGAAATAGAATGGAGAAAATACGAGAAATATTAAACAAGGACCTAGAACTAAAGAGCAAACAAACAATGATGAACAACACAGTAAATGAAATTAAAAATTCTCTAGAAGGAATCAATAGCAGAATAACTGAGGCAGAAGAATGGGTAAGTGACCAGGAAGATAAAATAGTGGAAATAACTACTGCAGAGCAGAATAAAGAGAAAAGAATGAAAAGAATTGAGGACAGTTTCAGAGAACTCTGGGACAACATTAAACACACCACATTCAAATTATATGGGTCCCAGAAGAAGAAGAGAAAAAGAAAGGGTCTGAGAAAATATTTGAAGAGATTATAGTTGAAAACTTCCCTAACATGGGAAAGGAAATAGCCACCCAAGTCCAGGAAGCACAGAGAATCCCATACAGGATAAATCCAAGGAAAAACACGCCAAGATACATATTAATCAAACTATCAAAAATTAAGTACAAAGAAAAAATATTACAAGCAGCAAGGGAAAGGCAACAAATAACATACAAGGGAATCCCCAAAAGGTTAACAGCTGATCTTTCAGCAGAAACCCTGCAAGCCAGAAGGGAGTGGCAGGACATATTTAAAGTGATGAAAGGGAAAAACCTACAACCAAGATTACTCTACCCAGCAAGGATCTCATTCAGATTCGATGGAGAAATTAAAACCTTTACAGACAAGCAAAAGTTAAGAGAATTCAGCACCAGCAAACCAGCTTTACAACAAGTGCTAAAGAAACTTCTCTAGGCAGGAAACACAAGAGAAGGAAAAGACCTACAAAAACAAACCCAAAACAATTAAGAAAATGATAATAGGAACATACATATCGATAATTACCTTAAAGTAAATGGATTAAATGCTCCAACCAAAAGACATAGACTGACTGCATGGATACAAAAACAAGACCCATATATATATATTGCTGTCTACAAGAGACCCACTTCAGACCTAGGGACACATACAGACTGCAAGTGGGGGGATGGAAAAAGATTCCATGCAAATGGAAATCAAAAGAAAGCTGGAGTAGCAATTCTCATATCAGACAAAATAGACTTTAAAATAAGGACTATTACAGGAGACAAAGAAGGGCCCTACATAATGACCAAGGGATCAATCCAAGAAGAAGATGTAACAATTGTAAATATTTATGCACCCAACATAGGATCACCTCAATACATAAGGCAGATGCTAACAGCCATAAAAGGGGAAATCAACAGGAACACAGTAATAGTGGGGGACTTCAACAGCCCACTTTCATCAATGGACAGATGATCCAAAATGAAAATAAATAAGGAAACACAAGCTTTAAATGATACATTAAACAAGATGGACATAATTGATATTTATAGGACATTCCATCCCCAAACAACAGAATACACGTTCTTCTCAAGTGCTCATGGGACATTCTCCAGGATAGATCATATCTTGGGTCACAAGTCAAGCCTTTGTAAATTTAAGAAAACTGCAATCCTATCAAGTGTCTTTTCCAACCACAATGCTATGAGACTAGATATCAATTACAGGAAAAAAACTGTAAAAATTACAAACACATGGAGGCTAAACAATACACTACTAAATAACCCAGAGATCACTGAAAAAATCAAAGGCGATTTCAAAAAATACCTAGAAACAAATGAAGATGAAAACATGATGACCCAAAACCTGTGGGATGCAGCAAAAGCTGTTCTAAGAGGGAAGTTTATAGCAGTACAATCCTACCTCAAGAAACAAGAAAAATCTCAAACAAACTAACCTTACATCTAAAGCAATTAGAGAAAGAAGAATAAAAAAACCCCAAAGTTAGCAGAAGGAAAGACATCGTAAAGATCAGATCAGAAATAAATGAAAATGAAATGAAGAAAACAACAGCAAAGATCAATAAAACTAAAAGCTGGTTCTTTGAGAAGATAAACAAAATTGATAAACCACTAGCCAGACTCACCAAGAAAAAAAGGGAGAAGACTCAAATCAACAGAATTAGAAATGAAAAAGGAGAAGTAACAATTGACACTGCAGAAATACAAAGATTAATGAGGGATTACTACAAACAACTATATGCCAATAAAATGGGCAACTTGGAAGAAATGGACAAATTCTTAGAAAAGCACAACCTTCTGAGACCGAACCAGGAAGAGATAGAAACTATAAACAGACCAATCCCAAGCACTGAAATTGAGACTGTGATTAAAAATCTTCCAACAAACAAAAGCCCAGGACCAGGCGAGTTTTATCAAACATTTAGAGAAGAGCTGACACCTATCCTTCTCAAACTCTTCCAGAATATAGCAGAGGGAGGAACACTCCCAAACTCATTCTACAAGGCCAACATCACCCAGATACCAAAACCAGACAAAGATGTCACAAAGAGAAAAAACTACAGGCCAATTTCACTGATGAACATAGATGCAAAAATCCTCAACAAAATACTAACAAAGAGAATCCAACAGCACATTAAAAGGATCATACACCATGATTAAGTGGGGTTTATCCCAGGAATGCAAGGATTCTTCAATATATGCAAATCAATCAATGTGATACACCATATTAACATACTGAAGGATAAAAACCATACGATCATCTCAATAGATGCAGAAAAATCTTTCAGCAAAATTCAACACCTATTTATGATAAAAACTCTCCAGAAAGTAACTATAGACGGAACTTACTTCAACATAATAAAGGCCATATATGACAAACCAACAGCCAACATTATTCTAAATGGTGAAAAACTGAAACCATTTCCACTAAGATCAGCAACAGGACAAATGCCCACTGTCACCACTATTATTCAACATAGTTTTGGAAGTTTTAGCCACAGCAATCAGAGCAGAAAAAGAAATAAAAGGAATCCAAATCAGAAAAGAAGAAGTAAAGCTGTCACTGTTTGTAGATGACATGATACTATACATAGAGAACCTTAAAAATGCCACCAGAAAACTACTAGAGCTAATCAATGAATTTGGTAAAGTAGCAGGATACAAAATTTATGCACAGAAATCTCTTGCATTCCTATACACTAATGATGAATATCTGAAAGAGAAATTAAGGAAACACTCCAATTTACTACTGCAACCAAAAGAATAAAATACATAGGAATAAACCTACCTAAGGTGACAAAAGTCCTGTATGCAGGAAAGTATAAGACACTGATGAAAGAAATTAAAGATGATGCCAACAGATGGAGAGATATACCATGTTTTTGGATTGGAAGAGTCAACATTGTGAAAATGACTATACCACCCAAAGTGATCTACAGAGTCAATGCAATCCCTATCAAACTACCAATGGCATTTTTCACAGAACTGGAACAAAAAATTTCACAATTTGTATGGAAACACAAAAGACCCCAAATAGCCAAAGCAATCTTGAGAAAGGAAAATGGAGCTGGAAGAATCAGGCTCCCTGACTACAGACTATACTACAAAGCTACAGTAATCAAGACAATATTGTACTGGCACAAAAACAGAACTATAGATCAGTGGAACAGGATAGAAAGCCCAGAGATAAACTCACACACATATGGTCACCTTATCTTTGAGGAGGCAAGAATATACAATGGAGAAAAGATAGCCTATTCAATAAATGGTGCTGGGAAAACTGGATAGCTACATGTAAAAGAATGAAATTAGAACACTCCCTAACACCATACCCAAAAATAACTCAGAATGGATTAAAGACCTAAATGTAAGGCCAGACAGTATCAGACTCTTAGAAGAAAACATAGGCAGAACACTCTATGACATAAATCACAGCAAGATCCTTTTTGACCCACCTCCTAGAGAAATGGAAATAAAAATAAACAAATGGGACCTAATGATACTTCAAAGCTTTTGCACAGCAAAGGAAACCATAAACAAGACGAAAAGACAACCCTCAGAATGGGAGAAACTATTTGCAATCGAAGCAACTGACAAAGGATTAATCTCCAAAATACACAAGCAGCTCATGCAGCTCAATATGAAAAAAACAAACAACCCAATCTAAAAATGGGCAGAAGACCTAAATAGACATTTATCCAAAGAAGATATACAGATTGCCAACAAACACATGAAAGGATGCTCAACATCACTAATCATTAGAGAAATGCAAATCAAAACTACAATGAGGTGTCACCTCACACCAGTCAGATTGGCCATCATCAAAATATCTACAAACAGTAAATTCTGGAGAGGCTGTGCAGAAAAGGGAACCCTCTTGCACTGTTGTTGGGAATGTAAATTGATCCAGCCACTATGGAGAACAGTGTGGAGGTTCCTTAAAAAACTAAAAATAGAACTACCATATGACCCAGCAATCCCACTCCTGGGCATATACCCTGAGAAAACCATAATTCAAAAAGAGTCATGTACCACAATGTTCATTGCAGCACTATTTACAATAGCCAGGACATGGAAGCAACCTAAGTGCCCATTGACAGATGAATGGATAAAGAAGATGTGGCACATATATACAACGGAATATTACTTAGCCATACAAAGAAACGAAATTGAGTTATTTGTAGTGAGGTGGATGGACCTAGAGTCTGTCATACAGAGTGAAGTAAGTTAGAAAGAGAAAAAGAAATACCATATGCTAACACATATATATGGAATCTAAAAAAAAAAAAAAAAAAAAAAAAAAGGTTCTGATGAACCTAGGCCAGGACAGGAATAAAGACGCAGATGTAGAGAATGGACTTGAGGACACAGGGAGGGGGAAGCATAAGCTGGGACGACGTGAGAGAGTAGCAGTTGTCATATATACACTACCAAATGTAAAATAGATAGCTAGTGGGAAGCAGCTGCATCTCACAGGGAAATCAGCTTGGTGCTTTGTGACCAACCAGAAAGGCGGGATAGGGAGGGTGGGAGGGAGACCCAAGAGGGAGGGGATATGGGGATATATGTATACATATAACTGATTCACTTTGTTATACAGCAGAAACTAACACAACATTGTAAAGCAATTATACACCAATAAAGATGTTAAAAAAAATCTGGAATAAGTTTAAGAAGAGGACTTCGAATTGAAAGAGGTTGAGCAAGTCTTACCAATGTTTCTTAATGGATGCCACATTTTCTGTTAAGATACAAAATAGAGATCAAGTTTCTGTTTTCATCCCTAATGAGTTGAAAATAAAAGATTACCTGGATTTGAATTCCAGTTCTTATGTCTGTTTGGTTTTGATCTTCATTGTTTCATATCTTAAAATGATGATAGGAATTATAGCATCTCATATTGCCTTCAGGAAATGTTAAATTATATAGCATATGAAAGTTCCCAGCATACATTATTTAATCATTAAAAAAATTTGTCTTAGTTTTATGTGAGAGAACAAGACTCTTTGATAACACATTGGTGTACAGATCTATGTGAGGGAAAGATATGCAGAGATGGTCATTTTTAAAAAGTAATAAATAAATTGGTGTCCTCAATGTTGAATATTTTGAAAGCTCTGTGGCATAATGGAAGGGTACTCTATAAATATAAAATTTGGTTACTTTTTTGGCTAAATCATTTTTTTAAAGTTTATGTAATGTTAACAACACATGTTAACCCAATTAAGTGGTTTTCAGGCTCAGTAAATATGTTTTGATATTGGTAATAAGCAGTCTTAGATAATCTGAGCATATTAACAGAAGCAAAATCACTGAATCCATTATGTTTTTCTCATTGAAAATGAAAGAAAGTCATAGTAGATATTGTCACAGATATAGGCCCATAATGGTTTATGGAGCTGAAGAATCAGGATACACATATGACTTCACTGAAAACTTTCGTTATCAGTTAGAAATAACTTGCTTGCAATAATACTCAACTCAAACTGTTCAAAGCATAAAAGAGAAATCAGAGATGTGTTTGTGTTACTTTATAGGAAATTCGGAAGTCTGTTTGGACTCAAGGATATCACTATGACCAATTTGTCTTCAAATATTTCTACTGAGTTGGCTTTATGCTCAGTTCCCAGAAGCATAAAGTTCACGTTTTCTCAGGTTCAAGTCCTTTGCAGTGGTTTCTCTGCATTTTATTGACAGATGGAGTGATGTACCCATCCCTGAGGTAAAGGAATGTACTGTGTTAGATGCCTTAGGCTGGCGTCACATTTTTTTACTCTGAACCAACTGGGGAGACATACAAAAAGCACATGTTCCAGAAGGAGGGGGCTTCACCAGATAAAAAGTTTATCAAAATAGTGAGTAATATGTTCTTGTAGCAAAAAATGCCAAGTTCCCACTATCTCATTTGTTCTAAGAAGTACCAGTATCTATTTTCAAAAACTTAATTCCCATTGAGTCATTGGTTTTTAAGAAGATAGATCCATAATTATCATGGTATTGGGGTAATGATGGAGCACATTTAAGCTTGTTTGTCCTTAGCAAACATTTGTCGGTGGCATTTTGATTACCAGAAATCTAAAGATAATTCACTTAATTCTTAGCATTCATTATATCAATGTCTTCCTACTTCTTCTTCAGTTAAAAGTGTGTGGTGAAAATTCAGTGATTGAATTGCAATTATTCTTCCCTAATAAATTAACTCTGTTTCAGGCAGGGCTAAAACCACTTTATCTGAAGTGTGTAAAATCATGTCTATCAGGGATCACTAAGTCATACAATCAGTCCAAATAGATTTGACTTTGATGTTCGGTATAGTTATTTAATTTCACAGATTTTGGTTTAGTTATAAAGGCTTTGAAGGAGGATATAGAAAATGAAACAAATGGTATAGGTCAACGTGAGATTAAAAAAAATATTGTTTTCTTGTAACAGTAGAGTTCCTCTATATTTCCAGTATAGTTGATTAAAAATTGTGTTATGTTCATTGACCAAAGTGAGCAGTTGGAAAAGGAGAGGTACAGTCTGGAAGACATTAATTACATACTCTGAAGAGCAAAGGTAATTTGTCGGTGGGGAGACGAAATAAAATAGTTCGGGTCACTTACCGATTTTGCACACCTTACCAAAAGTTCTAATTGCCTTTCTATTTATGAGTAGATTAAGTTTTGTGAGTTGAAATGTCTAACCTTTCACATCGTTATTATTTATGTGTATTTATTTTATTTCAAATAGCAACTATTTAAAAGGATGACAAAGCTGTAATTGTGAGACACTATTTTCTCTCCCACCTGTAAGAGAATGCTAGACTTAAATTTCCCTAGGAGTTGCTCACACATTTATTTTCAAATTGCTCTGAATTTTCTCCAGAAATGTTGTCCTGCTTATTTTTGTTTTGTTGATTTGTGTGATTTTTTTGGTTTTGTTTTATTATTGTCATAGCTGTTTTTCCCCTTTATATTTAGCTAAGTGAATTAGCACAAACTAAGTGACTAATCCCCACAAATATATCAAACTTCAAGTAAGTAAGAATTTTAATAATTCTTTGCCCAATAGTGGTCTGTTCTGTTAGGCTACTGATTTATGACTTCTCCAGAGGCCTAACGATTAAGCCACTGAGTGGTGTGGGATGTCTGTGAAAGTGCCACAGGCTACTCACATGTCTGCAAAGTATGAAATACATTGAAACGGTCAGACACCTAAGGACATGTATGTATGTGATGGATAACCAGTAACATACTCCTGGGGCAACAGCATTGTTCAAGAAGTGAGTTACTCTAGACCCAAACTGGCCACTTTTTTTCTGGTGGTGGCAAGTCATTTAATTTCTGTAGGTCTCAGCTTTTCTATTTGGAAAGTGAGAATAATAAAGTACGCCTCATAGAGATATTATATACACTTGGAAACACGTTGAGACACTCTGTATACTATAGAACAGAATTAGATTTCAGCCAATTGGTCCTTCCTGAGATGTTATCTAGATATGCTTTGGAAGCTTGGGCTGGTTTCCCATACTGGGCTTCACTGAGTGACACTGTAGCACCTTGACATCAATGTGGCTCTGGGTGTAGCCCTCAAGTTTATAATAACATAAACTTGATTCTGTTATTATAACCCTAACTTGTCAAGAGAGCAACCTATAAAACCAGATGCCAGTTTGCAATTTACATAAAATACATATTTTCAGTGTTCAGAATACTAATGTATACTGGCATAATTTGACGAATGTTAGAGTACCTGGGAAGTCAAGTAAGTGATAATAAAGTTAACCTAGTGAATGTGGAATAATAGGTAAGGTAGATGGAAAATTTTAAGGGATAATTCTCCCAAGCTATATAAAAACCTTCTCCTCCACAACATCTATCTCCCATTTATACCAATGATTCCCAGCCTCTTCTTTCACTTGGAGAAAAACAAACATTGAAAAAATTTTACTCTCTGACTCATTTTTATTAAGGCTTCCTTCCAGTAGAATGATCTTATTTTAGGTATTGTATAATATTAGTGATTAGTTTCAGTTTAGTTATAATTCCATTTCACATAATGAGTGCTTCCAGAGAGGTGCTTTCCTGTATTCAGATCTGGCTCCCAGCCCAAAATGTCACCTTAATCGATTAAAAGTTAAGGGGAAAATTTTTTTAATTTGTATGAATTTGCTCAAATGACCTGGGGATTCTCTCAGTATTTGGGTTGGTATGGGGACCATAGCTTCCAAAGCTTTGCTGCCTCCTAGAATTACCTGTGAGCCTCTGAAAATGTTAAAATCTTGGTCCCACCAGCTAAACATTCTAATTAAACCATGTAAGTATTATTATTACTATTTTCATTTTACTCATGAGGTAACACACAGGGATGCTAAGACTGATTAATTATAGAATGGGTTTTTCTGGGGTACGTTTTAGAATTTTATTTCTTGGGAAATATTTAAAAGTAGGATTCATTCTATTCTGAGATAGTCTACATATAATCATTTCCAGGAGGGGGGGATATGGATGGAATTTCAGTGACCTTTGATTCTGCAACTGTTTAAATTGACTAAATTCATAACTAAATGGTAATTTACTCTGACCACAGAAGGGACTGTCTAAATTAAAGAGCTATGTAGAAATGAATATGATCATTAAATTTCAAGTACCAGTTCTTAGAGAGGGCAACACATTAAAATAAACAGTATTACTGTATTTTCTATTATAGGGTACCTAGATATTCTATAATTAGGACATTCAGTCATTTCTTGATATGTATTCTTTAAGATAACCGTATGAGGTACTATAGTGTTATTTAAAAATTATGGATAGTGAAATTGAAACCCTAGAGGTTAAATGACTTTGCAAAATTAGAACACATATTTGTCAGAAGCCTATATCACACCATAAGGATGTAATACTCTCTGCTCTGACCATTGCACTACAGGAATCATTTAGCCTCCAACCCACTGTTAGCCAAGCTGTGAAGGTTGAGGGCACAATCCTCCATAAGACCACCCTCACTCCTGACACTAACTACAAATTTGAGGGGTTCCCAAAACCACTGTCCATTTCAATAACTCATGATAAAGACTCACAGAACCCACTGAAAGCTATTATACTCACAGTTGCAACATACTACAGGGAAAGGCTTTAGATTAAAATCAGGCAAAGGAGGAGATTCAAAGGGCAGAGTCTGGGAGAATTCCAGATGTGAAGCTTCTATTATCCTCCGCTGTGAGGTTGGCCCTCCTAACATCAATGTGCGAGAATATTGTCAACCAGGAAAGCTCGCCTGAGCTTAGTGTCCAGAATTCTTGTTGAGTCTTCATTTCATGTCCTGGTTGATTGATTTATTGATTGTCTACGTGGTTGAACTCAATCTCTGGGTCAACTGATAACACAAGATCCAAAGCCTCACCCTAAATCACATAATTAGTCTTTCTGGAGGGGCTAGCCCCTGCTATAAAGACACTCCTATCAGATATGACAGATTTCCTTGCAGAAGACAAGAGTAAAGGTGAGGCCTTCCTTTAGACAAGGCCGAATTCTTTACTGTGCAACTCCAAATGCTCATATAGTCATTTATTTCTGGTCATTCACTTATTCAAGAGCTATTAACTTAATAACTACTCTGTTAACAGACTCTTTACTGTGTGCTGAAAGTCAGTGAAGAAAAGAGATATGGCCTCTGTCTTTATGAACTTTTTTAGGGAGTAAATATTAAATTATAGTCATATAAATCACCATGTAATTAAAACAATTGATAAAATAGATAAAGGAAAGTATAGCATTTTATGACTCAAAAATATCAGGACCTAATATAGGCACAGGACTCATGGAAGGCCTTGTTGTGAAAGGGACATTTAAACTGATATTTAATAGCCTGCCTTAGCTAAATCAAAATCAGAGTCAGTAATGTTGACCATAAGCTATTTTCATGTTGTGCTTAAGAGATAGTTGATCTTTATTTATTTTTTCTTAAAAAAGTAATTGTTTCCAGTACTCCCCTGAAGCAAAGAATTATAAAGAATTTCAACAGCACGTACTTAATGCTGTTTTACATCTAGTCATGTCAATTCAATAAACAAGCATGTATTGAGCAGCTATTATAAACTATATTCTAGGCATTGAGTAGATAACCAGCAGTGAACAAAATAGAACAAAACCTTTGTCCTCAAGTACCTAACATTCTAGTGATTTAAATAACTGAGTTTAAACTCTGCAGGTAGTTATTGAATAGTAGTTGAGAATGTTAGATGCTAGATTAGGCTGCCTCCTTAATACCAGCTCTACCACAAAGTATCTCTGTGACTTAGATAAGTCACTTAAACTCTCTGTGCCTAAATTTCCTCATATATAAAATGTGGATAATGAAAATTCTTATCTCTTACGGTTGTTGTGAAGACTAAAATTTCACTATTTATAGAGCATTTTGACTTACCCATAGAAAATGTTCAGTAAATGTTGGGTGTTACTACTTTTAGAAAGAAAGCAACTATAGGATAAATCAGTCCAACATGATTTATGTATTGAATGCAGTTTGGCATGTCCTTTGTTTTTCACTGATTTACAGAATGACTATGGTATACTTCACATTTCTTGGCCTCTCTTTCTTCGTTTTAAAATGGAGGATAGCTTATCATTAAAGTCCCTTCAATCTCTATCCGATTTTACATTTTTGAAATATTCCATGACCTTTTATGACCTTAGCTGAGCTTCTAAAGGCCAAGTCATTCTCCTTCATACTTAACTTTGAAGAGAATCTGGTACAGTTGGCCCTGTGTATTCATAGATTCTGCATCCATGGATTCAACCCACTGAAGATTGAAAATACTTGGGGAAAAAAAAAAAAATCCAGGAAGTTCCAAAAAGCAAAACTTGAATTTGCCATGCAGGAACAAATAGTTACATAGCATTTACATTGTATCGACATTTAAAGCTACTTACATAGCGTTTACATTCTATTAGGTGCCATAAGTAATCTAGAGATAATTTAAAGTATACAGGAGACTGTGCATAGGTTATATACAAATACTTTGCCATCTAATATAAGGAACTTGAGCATCTGCAGATTTTTGTATCCAAGGGGTGTCCTGGAACCAATCCCTCCACCGCTGCTGTGGACACTGAGGGATGACTATACAAAATAATGACTACCTTATATTTGTTTTTTATTATACTTGTTGAAAACTTAAAGTTATTCCTTAGTCAAAATGTCCATGTCTACTACAATAGCGTTAACCTTTGTATCTAAGGTAGAAATCAACCAAGAACACAGACTCAGGTAATGAGTTCTGATGGAGGAATACAATTCATTAAGGTGCTACTAGAAAGCTGTACTTTGAATGATGTCTTGTAAAGTCAACAACAGAAAATTAAGCTTGGCAGGAATTAGAGGCCAGATGCCCCACTGGTTTTATTTGCTGTTTCTTTTTTTTTTCCCCCCTTCCCTCACAGTAAAGTTGGGGGTAGTTGTTTGTTTGTCAGTTCCCTCTTGACAGGAGATGGCTCAGGAAAAAGACATCTAGAAATTGCTTTCCTATAAAGATAAATTAAAAGCTAATTTACCGCTGTCCTACTGAATCTCATTCCTCATTTCAACAGATCAAAGTGGAGTTAGTGATCAGAGGAATCAAACGCTAAAGAGATGTCTCATGGAGACAGATTGCCCTATTGACTGCTACTGATTCCAATAAAATTAGTTTAGACCACTGCCAATTTTTTTTTCTTCTCTAAATTGTGGGATAAAATCCAAGCCAAATTTTATATATTCAGAGTAATCTAAAGAAGACTTGTGGTTTAAAAGAAAGCTAATGAAATGGATGGGGCATAAACAGAACAATGAAAGAATTAAAAGTATCTCTTCTGGAAGCAAAAAGTGAGCATTTTTAGAATTCCTCAAAATCTTAGAGTATACCAGTTTAAAATGAGATGGAATGGGAATTACATTCATTATAATTAAGGGAACATCACCAAAGTAAGATGCGTGGCAAAATGCATCAGTATGTATATATAATAAATATTGACTATGAAATTGAAAGATCTTAGAACCCTATGAGAAAAATATCACTTAATATTAGCACAATGTTCAGTATAGAAATATCGAACAAAGATCCTTGAAGGTGGATGTCATACTAATAAGAAGTATTAGCCACTCTGAAAAATATAAAATTACTAAAGCCAACAGAAAACTGTGAAAACCACTTAAATGCAATTTATTTTTAAAAAATTAATTTTTACATAAATAACAAGTAAATAACAAAATTTATTGGCCAAATTTATTTAATAAATGCAATTTAAGTTTAAATAATTAAGATGCCTCACAGGACAAAGAAAAATTATGAAAAATATGAATGATCTAATTTAAGTATGAATTATATTTCTAAAAAATATTATAGTGCATCATCATTCTGGAAAATCAATTTGTTTTAGATTTCATATCAACCTAGTTATTTAATATATTTTATAAGTTCTATTATAAAATTAAAACATTTTACTGAGTTTGTTTAAAATTTTATTTTGATTTTTCTTAAGGCAGAATATGTCTGTTAATATTAACTCAGAGTAAATTTTTCCTAACTCTTAAATGTTGGAGTCAGAATTCTGTGATCATTTAATATATATTATGTAGTTTAAGAACTTGAATTTTTAAATCATAAGAGCAGTATACCCACATAGGAAAAATATTGGAAAATGAAAGAATGTTTAAGTCATTTCTAATCCCATAATCTCTAATATCTTGTTTGGTCTTTGCCCGTTTAGTCTTCTTTCCTATGCACTTTTAAATATAACCATAATTTTAGAGTTTGGTTATATATAACAATTTGATGTCATCTTTAAATTTTAACTTAAAGATATTTTTCAAATTGCTGCATATATTTTATTTATTTATTTTTTTACGGGCTTTTAAACAAAATTTATTTGGTTGCGCCGGGTCTTAGTTGTGGCAGGCAGGCTCCTTAGTTGGGGCATGTGAACTCCTCGTTGCAGCATGCATGTGGGATCCAGTTCCCTGACCAGAGATCGAACCCAGGACCCCTGGATTGAGAGCGCGGAGTCGTATCCACTGCGCAACCAGGGAAGTCCCTGCTGCATATATTTTAAATCATGGCTCCAATATAGACATACCTACAAATATACACATGTGTATATGCATATATATATATATGTATATATATAATAATTTGCTTCACCATTTACCTATTATTGAAGATAGATGCTAATCATTAAAATTTTGCTATCTTAATTAACGTGAACATACCTATTACTAAATACAAATTTTCTACATTTTGTATTTTTTTCCCATAGTTAAGTTCTCAGATCAATGTTTAATCATGGGGAGCACAAGAAACTCAATTTTTTAGAAAAATGTGTTTTCCCCCTTGTGAACTGAACTGTATTCTGGAGTTTGGATACTGGGGTATTTAAAGAATGTACTAATCTAAATTGAAGTACAATTTCATGCTAGACAAAAAAGTCATGTATTGATGTCAATAATTTAAATGTATAAAAGTAATTACCAAGATACATTTTCATTGCTCTGAGCAGCACAGTTTCAATGTATGCGTGGTATCTATTCTGTGCACTCCATCGGATATCCAAAAGCTAGGCTACGTTCTATAGAGGAGATCTGATTCTTATAGCAGCCCTTCAAGACAGGTATTGTTACCCTTGTTTCACAGGTAATCACACAGGAGTCAGGATCTCAGAGAGAACAAATGACTTGCCCAAAAATGTACTTATTTGTAGTAAAGCCAGGAAAATAACAGATTTTTGAGCCCAAAGTGAGAAAACTAAGATTACAGATGTGCATTGCTATGCATGAAACTTGAGTCATATCAACCTACTTGTTTTTTCTCTTAGTAGAAGTTCTCCCTCTCTGCTGTGAATTGATACATTTCTTCTTTCTGGATATATTTCTTCATACCAGAAAGCCTTCCATCTGTCTTTATTCATCTGACATCTTCTATCCATTTAAAACTGCTTTACAGACACCTCACTTTTTTTAATAGACTTCATTTTTTTAGAACAGTACAGTAAATAGTTCCTATACATATACTAAACTAATGATATTGTTAATTTTTTTTTCTGCATCAGTTGCTTTAATAAGCCCATACTATATTCACAATACATTTATGAATGAATGAATAACACATTAAGTATTTGTAGCAAAAATCCCTATCTAACTCTGGTTATGCCTGTCTTAATACGATATTCTTTTTTTTTAATTAAATTTATTTGTTTATACAGCAGGTTCTTATTAGTTATCCATTTTATACATATTAGTGTATATATGTCAATCCCAATCTCCCAAAACATCACAGCACCACCACCACCACCGCCCCCCCGCCCCCCGCCGCTTTCCCCCCTTGGTGTCCATAGGTTTCTTCTCTACATCTCTGTCTCAATTTCTGCCCTGCAAACCGGTTCATCTGTACCACTTTTCTAGGTTCCACATATATGCGTTGATATACGATATTTGTTTATCTCTTTCTGACTGACTTCACTCTGTATGACGGTCTCTAGATTCATCCTCGTCTCTGCAAATGACCCAGTTTCATTCCTTTTTATGGCTGAGCAATATTCCATTGTGTGTATGTGCCACATCTTCTTTATCCATTCGTCTATCCATGGGCATTTAGGTTGCTTCCATGACCTGGCTATTGTACATAGTGCTGCAGTGAACATTGGGGTGCATGTGTCTTTTTGAATTATGGTTTTTCCAGGGTATATGCCCAGTAGTGGGATTTCTGGGTCATATGGTAGTTCTATTTTTAGTTTTTTAAGGAACCTCCATACTGTTCTCCATAGTGGCTGTATCAATTTATATTCCCACCAACAGTGCAAGAGGGTTCCCTTTTCTCCACACCCTCTCCAGCATTTGTTGTTTGTAGATTTTCTGATGTTGCCCATTCTAACTGGCGTGAGGTGATACCTCATTTCAGTTTTGAGTTGCATTTCTCTAATAATTAGTGATGTTGAGCATCTTTTCATGTGCTTCTTGGCCATCTGTATGTCTTCTTTGAAGAAATGTCTATTTAGGTCTTCTGCCCATTTTTGGATTGGGTTGTTTGTTTTTTGAATATTGAGCTGCATGAACTGTTTATATATTTTGGAGATTAATCCTTTGTCCGTTGATTCATTTGCAAATATTTTCTCCTGCACTGAGGGTTGTCTTTTCGTCTTGCTTGTAGTTTCCTTCGTTTTGCAAAAGCTTTGAAGTTTCATTAGGTCCCATTTGTTTATTTTTGTTTTTATTTCCATTACTCTAGGAGGTGGATCAAAAAGAATCTTGCTTTGATTTATGTCAAAGAGTGTTCTTCCTATGTTTTCCTCTAAGAGTTTTATAGTGTCTGGTCTTACATTTAGCTCTCTAATCCATTTTGAGTTTATTTTTGTGTATGGTGTTAGGGAGTGTTCTAATTTCATTCATTTACATGTAGCTGTCCAGTTTTCCCAGCACCACTTATTGAAGAGACTGTCTTTTCTCCATTGTATATCCTTGCATCCTTTGTCATAGATTAGTTGACCATAGGTGCATGGGCTTATCTCTGGGCTTTCTATCCTGTTCCATTTATCTATATCTCTGTTTTTGTGCCAGTACCATATTGTCTTGATTACTGTAGCTTTGTAGTATAGTCTGAAGTCAGGGAGTCTGATTCCTCTTGCTCCGTTTTTTCCCTCAAGACTGCTTTGGCTATTCAGGGTCTTTAGTGTCTCCATACAAATTTTAAGATTTTTTGTTCTAGTTCTGTAAAAAATGCCATTGGTAATTTGATAGGGATTGCATTGAATCTGTAGATTGCTTTGGGTACTATAGTCATTTTCACAATATTGATTCTTCCAATCCGAGAACATGGTATATCTCTCCAACTGTTTGTATCATCCTTAATTTCTTTCATCAGTGTCTTATAGTTTTCTGCATACTGGTCTTTTGTCTCCTTAGTAGGTTTATTCCTAGGTATCTAATTCTATCTGTTGCAGTGGTAAATGGGAGTGTTTCCTTAATTTCTCTTTGAGATTTTTCATCATTAGTGTATAGGAATGCAAGAGATTTCTGTGCATTAATTTTGTATCCTGCAACATTACCAGATCCATTGATTAGCTCTAGTAGTTTTCTGGTGGCATCTTTAGGATTCTCTATGTGTAGTATCATATCATCTGCAAACAGTGACAGTTTTACTTCTTCTTTTCCAATTTGTATTCCTTTTATTTATTTTTCTTCTCTGATTGCCCTGGCTAGGACTTCCAAAACTATGTTGGATAATAGTGGTGAGAATGGACATCCTTGCCGTGTTCCTGATCTTAGAGAAAATTCTTTCAGTTTTTCACCATTGAGAATGATGTTTGCTGTGGGTTTGTCGTATATGGACTTTCTTATGTTGAGGTAGGTTCCCTCTATGCCCACTTTCTGGAGAGTTTTTATCATAAATCAGTGTTGTCAAAAGCTTCTATTGATATGATCATATGGTTTTTATTCTTCAATTTGTTAGTATGGTGTATCACATTGATTGATTTGCATATATTGAAGAATCCTTGCATCCCTGGGATAAATCCCACTTGATCATGGTGTATGATCCTTTTAATGTGTTGTTGGATTCTGTTTGCTAGTGTATTGTTGAGGATTTTTACATCGATATTCATCAGTGATATTGGTCTATAATTTTCTTCTTTTGTAGTGTCTTTGTTTGGTTTTGGTATCAGGGTGATGGTGGCATCATAGAATGAGTTTGGGAGTGTTCCTTCCTCTGCAAATTTTTGGAAGAGTTTGAGAAAGATGGGTGTTATCTCTTCTCTAAATGTTTGATAGAATTCACCTGTGAAGCCATCTGGTCCTGGACTTTTGTTTGTTGGAAGATTTTTAATCACAGTTTCAATTTCATTACTTGTGATTGGTCTGTTCATATTTTCTTTTCTTCCTGGTTCAGTCTTGGAAGGTTATACCTTTCTAAGAATTTGTCCATTTCTTCCAGGTTGTCCATTTTATTGGCATAGAGTTGCTTGTAGTAGTCTCTTAGGATGCTTTGTATTTCTGCGGTGTCTGTTGTAACTTCTCCTTTTTCATTTCTAATTTTATTGATTTGAGTCCTCTCCCTCTTTTTCTTGATGAGTCTGGCTAATGGTTTATCAATTTTGTCTTCTGAAAGAACCAGCTTTTAGTTTTATTGATCTTTGCTATTGTTTTCTTTGTTTCTATATCATTTATTTCTGGTCTGATCTTTATGATTTCTTTCCTTCTACTAACTTTGGCTTTTGTTCTTCTTCTTTCTCTGCTTCCTTTAGGTGTAAGGTTAGAGTGTTTATTTGAGATTTTTCTTGTTTCTTGAGGTAGGCTTGCATTGCTATATACTTCCCTCTTAGAACTGCTTTTGCTGTATCCCATAGGTTTTGGATCATTGTGTTTTCATTGTCATTTGTGTCTAGGTATTTTTTGATTTCCTTTTTGATTTCTTCAGTGATCTCTTGGTTATTTAGTAACGTATTGTTTAGCCTCCATGTATTTGTGTTTTTTACATTTTTTTCCCGGTATTTGATTTCTAATCTCATAGTATTGTGGTCAGAAAAGATGCTTGATATGATTTCAATTTTCTTAAATTTACTGAGGCTTGATATGTGACCCAAGATGTGATCTATCCTGAAGAATGTTCCATGTGTACTTGAGAAGAAAGTGTAATCTGAAGTTTTTGGACAGAATGTCCTATAAATATCAATTAAGTCTATCTGGTCTGTTGTGTCATTTAAAGCTTGTGTTTCCTTATTAATTTTCTGTTTGGATGATCTGTCCATTGGTGTAAGTGAGGTATTAAAGTCCCCCACTATTATTGTGTTACTGTCGATTTCCTCTTTTATAGCTGTTAGCAGTTGCCTTATGTATTGAGGTGCTCCTGTGTTGGGAGCATATATATTTATAATTGTTATATCTTCTTCTTGGATTGATCCCTTGATCATTATGTAATGTCCTTCCTTGTCTCTTGTAATGTTCTTTATTTTAAAGTCTATTTTATCTGATATGAGTATTGCTACTCCAGCTTTCTTTTGATTTCCATTTGCATGGAATATCTTTTCCATCCCCTCACTTTCAGTCTGTATGTGTCCCTAGGTCTGAAGTGGGTCTCTTGTAGATAGCATATATATGGTTCTTGTTTTTGTATCCATTCAACGAGCCTGTGTCTTTAGGTTGGAGCATTTAATCCATTCACGTTTAAGGTAATTATTGATATATATGTTCCTATGACCATTTTCTTAATTGTTTTGGGGTTGTTTTTGTAGGTCCTTTTCTTCTCTTGTTTTTCCCACTTAGAGAAGTTCCTTTAGCATTTGTTGTAGAGCTGGTTTGGTGGTGATGAATTCTCTTAGCTTTTGCTTGTCTGTAAAGCTTTTGATTTCTCCATTGAATCTGAATGAGATCTTTGCTGGGTAGAGTAATCTTGGTTGTAGGTTCTTCCCTTTCATCGCTTTAAGTATATCATGCCACTCCCTTCTGGCTTGTAGAGTTTCTGCTGAGAAATCAGCTGTTAAGCTTATGAGAGTTCCCTTGTATGTTATTTGTCATTTTTCCCTTGCTGCTTTCAATAATTTTTCTTTGTCTTTAATTTTTGCCAACTTGATTACTATGTGTCTTGGCGTGTTTCTCCTTGGGTTTTTCCTGCCTGGGACTCTCTGTGCTTCCTGGGCTTGGGTGGCTATTTCCTTTCCCATGTTAGGGAAGTTTTCGACTATAATCTCTTCAAATATTTTCTTGGGTCCTTTCTGTCTCTCTTCTCCTTCTGGGACCCTTATAATGCAAATGTTGTTATGTTTAATGTTGTCCCAGAGGTCTCTTAGGCTGTTTTCATTTCTTTTCATTCTTTTTTCCTTATTCTTTTCTGCAGCAGTGAATTCCACCATTCTGTCTTCCAGGTCACTTATCCGTTCTTCTGCCTCACTTATTCTGCTCTTGATTCCTTCTAGTGTATTTTTCATTTCAGTTATTGTATTGTTCATCTCTGTCTGTTTGTTCTTTAATTCTTCTAGGTCTTTGTTAAACATTTCTTGCATCTTCTTGATCTTTGCCTCCATTCTTTTTCCGAGGTCCTGTATCATCTTCACTATCATTATTCTGAATTCTTTTTCTGGAAGGTTGCCTATCTCCCCTTCATGTAGTAGGGTTTTTTTTGTTTTTTGTTATTTTTAAATTTTTTATTTATTTATTTATTTAGTTATGGCTGTGTTGGGTCTTCGTTTCTGTGTGAGGGCTTTCTCTAGTTGCGGCAAGCGGGGGCCACTCTTCATCGCGGTGCACGGGCCTCTCACTGTCGAGGCCTCTCTTGTTGCGGAGCACAGGCTCCAGACACGCAGGCTCACTAGTTGTGGCTCACGGGCCCAGCTGCTCCGTGGCATGTGGGATCCTCCCAGACCAGGGCTCGAACCCGTGTCCCTTGCATTGGCAGGCAGACTCTCAGACACTGCGCCACCAGGGAAGCCTAATGTAGTTGTTTTTCTGTGGTTTTATTTTGTTCCTTCATCTGGTACATAGCCCTCTGCCTTTTCCTCTTGTTTATCTTTCTGTGAATGTGGTTTTTGTTCCACAGGCTGCAGGATTGTAGTTCTTCTTGCTTCTGCTGTATGCCATCTGGTGGATGAGGCTATCTTGATAATGTTAATTAATGTTCATAGTTCATTAAGTTTCTCTTAGATTTTACCTAATGTCCTTTATCTGTTCTAAGATCTCATCCAGGATTCTACCCTGCATTTAGTTATCATGTCTACTTAGGCTCCTCTTGGCTATAGTAGTTTCTCAGCCCTTGATGACTTTAACAATTTTGAGGAGTACTGATCAGATGTTTTGAAGTATGTCCTACTATTGTAATCTATCTGATGATTTTCTCATGATAATACTGGGGATATAGGTTATTGAGAGGAAGATGACAGAGGGAAAGAGCCATTTTCACCATGTCATATTAAAGCACATACTATCAACAGGATTTGTGACTGTTGATGTTGACTTTGATCATCTGGTGAGATAGTATTTGTTAGGTTTCTCCTCAGTGAATTTATTCTTTTTTCTCTCTTTTCCATTCTATATGTTTTTTGTTTGTTTGTTTTGTTTTTTGTTTGTTTTCATTGCTTTTTGTTTGATTTGTGTTTTTTTAATTTTTCTTTTTTGTGTTTTTTTTTTTTCTTTTTGGTCGTTTTTTTGTTTTTTGTTTTGTTTCATTTTTTTGGCCCACATTGTGCAGCTTGCAGGATCTTAGTTCCCCGATCAGGGATTAAACCTGGGCCCCCTGCAGTAGAAGCACAGATTCCTAACCACTGGACCACCAGGAAATTCCCTTCCATTCTATTCTTTTTGGAGTTAGATAGCTCTTCTCTTTATCCCCAACGCACCTTTATTATTGCTTATCAGGGAGGGAGGGGAAGATTTTATTTTCTTATTATACTGAGCTACTGTTGGATAGAGGAACAGCTTTGGTTATGTCCAGTCCCTAAGCACCTGTCACCTAGTGTGTTGTATAAGGAATATCGAAGTAAATATTTGTTGAGTCAGGAGATGTTTTGTAATAAAGCAAAAAATTTAAACCCAAAACTAGTTTTAATGAGCCAATACAGCATAATGGGCAGTATATTTTGCCATAAAATTAGAATATAGCCTTAAAATGTGTGACTTTAGTTTCCACATGTCTTCAACAATTATGGAACATTGATAGAAAACAGATTTCTAATATTTTTAAATAATAGAATGACATAAAAAATTACACAAAACTTCAAGATATAAAACTGGAAAAGTTGAGCAGCTGTTTTTATCAAACTGGAAGTAGATTTTCATAAAGATAAAGGCTCTAGAAAAATTATATTATGAAACAGTTCATAAAAGCAAATTACCTTAATGTTGATCCTATTCAACATGATTTCTTCTCAAAAAGTAAAGTATTTTAATTACATTAATAAAGTAAAATCTGAAATGAGCTTTTTACCTAGAGTGGAGACTTTCTCTAGTGTTGCTGTCTGAAGCCAGGAATATCTCATCTGAAAGTTGTATGTAATTCTAAGAGGAGTGTTTTTTATTCTTTGCATTTCTATTTTGATTCCCAAATTACACTTTGAAGACTTTTTTTTTTAACCCCAGAAGTGAGAGTGGTAACATTGCCTTTGAGATAAGTGGTCTTCAAGAGAGAAATGACATACCTTATACTCATGAATGGAGATAAATTTCTTTAGAGGATTTTCTGTTTCACTTGGCTTGAAACATGGCATTTTACAATTGTTAGAAGGCAGGCTTATGTTGAAGATAATATTTGGGCTTTTTCTTTTGAGGACCTGGAAATTAATCATCTGCCCCATAGTAAAAACTCTCTTTAACATGAAGTCTGTATTCATTCTCAAAATGAAAATTAAAAATCTCCATGTTTCATAAATCTGAGGAAACTAGTTCTAGATTTTGGGGTTTTTTGTGTTTGTTTCCTACTGGACCACTGATACCTGTTTAATATTTTCAGGTCCAAATATTTCAAATTAATTCTTAGAGTACAGACACTACCCTAGCAGAAATCAAATGAATAAGAACTGTTATCCACATAAAGGTGCTTCCTCAGAATTTTACTTTACTGGTTGTCAAGGCTGTGGAATTATTGTTATTCAATTGCCTCCCACCCTATAATAAATACAGCACTGAATAAAGGCAAAGAAAAATAGCCATTATTTATTACTAAAGTTATGTACCATGTAAACAACCCATTATTAAATGAATACTAGTCTCCTATCCAAAACATATATATTTTTAATTAAAATATAAGTAATAAATACTAGCACTTTCTGGAATGTTTTTAGAACACTTGGTAGATGATATTTTAGTTTTAAGATTATTTCTATTATAGTCATCTAATTTGTTTAAAAAATCCTTCATATCTAGGTATTTCCACCATGAAATAGAGCCATTGCTTTCTAAATACAAAGGAGATTTTCACCCTAATTAATCAATTCTTTAGATATCCTTTATTTTCTGTGTTACTCTCATGAAGCAAGAGGTAGAACTGTGTTGGATGATTGTACGTAAAGACTGTGAAATCTTATAGACCTTGGCCTGAATTCTCATTTTTTATTATGAGCTTTGAGAAAGAGTACAAATTATTTAAACTCTTCGAGCCTCAATTTCTTCCTCCATTAAATAGGGAAGAAAAACAAAACAAAACAAAACCAAATCCCCATGTAGGTTTGCAGTGAAGATAAAATGCAATATGCACAGAAATAACAGTATTTGGTACATTGTTAGCACTAGTAAATAGCAAATATATAAAATCAGAGTAGGGAGAAATAAACAAAAACTCATATACTCAGATATTCTACAAGCTCCAGAGAGGATCTATGTTCCCACATCCATAATCCTATTGTTCATTATTGCTGTTGAGCTTTACTGTTCTATCTTTTCCCAATTTTTCACCTCCTTACAGAATCTTTAAAGTATAAAGAAAAAGTGAGTACATGCTATACATAATATAACAAAGGGAGTATTCTAAGGTTGTATATTTTTTCTGAAGCAGAGTCCTTTTTCTTTGCTAGTGTAATCAAATATCTGAAACCATGTGAGGAATATATGCCTCAATATAAGAAATGAAATTCAAAAGTAAACTCAATTAATGAGAAGATGTAATAAATATAAGTAATAACATAAATAATATTACATATTCTAGCACCATTTTGTAATTTATGTGAGATTATTATGTATCCAGATAACTTTTTTATGCGTTTGAATTCTTTAAAAGATCCACAGCTACTTATTTATCTAAATTGCGTTGCTTCAAAGTGTCATTATCAAAATATTCTCCAGGTGTAGTGAAGGAAAAATCAAGAAAGTCTTTTAATTTCCAAACTACATGTGCAAATACATCAATTGCAAGTGTTTTAGATCTCATGAAATTGGAGGCCGCTTTTTAGTGACCCTAGAACTTAGAACCACACCACACTAGTAATAACTAATCTGGGTCAAATGTGATATAGAAACATGAAGGAAAGCCTTCCTTCTGAGAGGCAGGCCTTAAGAGTGAAGCCCTGCTGGTTCTTCTATTCCGGTGAAGTGAATTCATCTAGGGTAGAAAATGCTGTAGATACAAGATGTATAAATTTGTGAGTTGTGAGCATCTAATTAGCTGAAAGCAAATATCCTAAGTAGGTAAAGTTAGAAAAAAATTAAAATGTAGACACAAGTTCAGAGCATTGAATATAGTCAATTTCAGAGGACACAGAGAACTAGTAGGCTGTAAACTCCTTGTTTACAGGATTTTGGCTTAATCTTTATGCCCCACACCACCACTCAAGGCACCTACAATAGTATCTTGATCTGTAATAGAAACACAGTAAATATATATAAGGGTTCATTCAAAAGTTACCTAGATGATTTTTTCTCTTGTGTTTTCTTTTCTTACTTTACTCGTTTGAAGTTTTGATACAGGGAAATAGAATTTTCTACTGCTATGTGGAAGAAAAAAGTGACTCTCTTTCTACATTCTTAATTTTGGTTGTTTCCTTCTTTCTTCTAGCCTTGCTACCTGAGTAAATAGAATATGGTTTTTCTCCTAATTTCTGTAAAATACATAAAGACAGTTGAAAACAAAAATTATAACATTGTCCTGTTAGGTTTATAATATGTGTAGGTGTAATACATCTGGCAACTATAACATTAAATATTGGGAGGAAAAGAGAATAGATGGATCCATAGGGTAGTGAGATATCTGCATTTCATGTGAACTAGAAAATGTTAACTCTAAGTAGTCTGTGAGAACTTAAGTATACATTGTATCCCTAGAGCCATCTCCCTCTCTTTCACACACATACACACACAAGCAAAAAGGTATAGTTTGAAAAATAGGAAAATGAATTTATTTAAAATTCATACAGTCCAAAAGAAAACATGTTTTGAGAAAAACAGGAAGAAAATATTGAGGAGATAAACATAATCTTGTTTTTATCAACCCAAACTTCCCTTAGTTCCCTGATTGTGCTGTGTCCTTTCTCAGTTTTGGAACATGTAGGTCTCAACTTAGATGTAATTTACTTCAGGAAATATTCCAAAACACCGCTGATATTTTTTCCCACTGAATGCTGTATTTCCCCTATCATAACACATACCATTTGGTATAGTAATTACTTATTTACTTGTCTTTATCCCTTGAGTTTGTAAATGCCATAGTACAGCTACCTTATGGATAAAGGGGAATAAATAAACAGTGAATGGTTAAAGAAGCCAGGCACCATGCTAGGCATCTGGATAATGAGATGAAAGGCAGAATCTCTGCTCTCAATGACTTAGTCTATTGGAGGAGACATATAAATGAAACCAACAATGATAACATTAATATGTTAGATATTATACTGTGGTATCTGGCCCCTTTCAATTTTATTTCCAACCATTTACATTTTCTAAACCTCTACACCCACCATATATTTCTACTAATTATTATCTGAACATAATTTATGCTGGTTTTCTTCCCCTGTTTTAGTATGCCTTTGAATATTTCAACTTATGAATACTTCAGTAATCGTAAATAACATTAATAAAATTTGCCCAAGCTGCTCTGGACAATGGTTTTCTCTCCTTCCTCTGAACTTCAGTTGCACTTCTAGTACTGCAGTCCACTTGATCACCATGTATAAAGGCTTGGTTAATTATTTATATATAATTATATCCCCTTTTAGATTTAGAACTCTTGGAAGATGGAGATATTACATAACTCTGCATATATATAAAACCCTCGAGAGGCCCATCAAGGAGTAGAAAAATATCTCGCTCTCGGAAGTTTCATCATAATTGATTTTTTTTTAAATTATAAGCTATGCTATCAGTCCTACCTATTTTTATCCTGTTGAATCGATTGGATTCATTATCTATTCTCCAGATTTGCTTTGCAAAGTACAGATCCCATTTATCCTGAACAGTTGAAGACTAGTGTTTTATTTATATTATTAACTAGCTTTACATGTTCCGAGAATTGTGGCAAGTGCTTTACACATATTCTGCCATTTAACCTTCCAATAACCCCAAGAGGCAGGTACTCCTAGTAATTTCATTCTGCCTCTGTAAAAGTAGGTTCCAAATAGGCTCAGTTGTTGTGATAAGGCCATATAACTAATCAGTAGAAGTCATAGGGTAAATCTCAACTCTGATTCGAACATTTTAGCCACCACTATATTCTAGTCATGGGTCATGCACATAGCTTTTCCAATCCTGCACATCATGATGATAAGTAATTATCACTAGCTAATTCCACAGACTCAAGAAATGTATACAGGAACTATGATATACCTTAACAAATCCTACAAATATAATAACAAAGTATATTTTTCAGAAAAGAGATCATTATTTACCAAGAATCAGAACGTACTTGGTACTTTGCCAACACTATCTGATCTTTTCTTCCTAAGGGATGTCTTAGGGTTACTATCCCTATGATCATTTTCTAGGTGAGAAACCTGAGACTTAGAAAGGTCAAGAACACTTTTCAGGGTAGATCACACAGCTAGTAAGTAGCAGATTGTGGATGTCAACCAATATGTTTGTCATAAAAAATTGTGTTTTTTAACTACTATACTACACTACCTTGTTAACCTCTGTTTATGTGCTTCTCAGTTTGTTTAATATCTCTTTATCATTGTGTCACCATGAAGAATATGAATATGCTCAGAGTTCTGTTATGTAAATTTACTGGTTGGGTTCAGGATAACTGGTTTAAGTAGTCTGAATTTCTGTTTCCACTATTTGTAAAAACTGCCCAAGATACTATGATTTTATCCAATTTTAAAACATTTTATAAGTAAAAATATTATTAACATATTTTAATCGTATATTAAGCATATGTGGTCAAGCACACGCCTTCCTGACACATCTATGTTGTTTAGAATTGGTAAGCAGCATATTTACATTGAACTAATTTCATACTTTTATCCATGTCTGTGTTGTAACTCTTATCCAGAATTCTCAGATTCTTTCCTGCAAAGTCTATATTCTATAATCTAGACAGAATTACGGGCCCAGGTGGAATACCTAAGATCATTACATTTTTGTCATATTCTGTCTCATGTAATAGGTAAAACTAATAAAAAATGTACTAATGTAAGATAAGCCAGCTGCTTATTTCAACACGGCAATTGAATGCTATCAATCAAGGTACTCCTTGCTGTCAAAAAAGAAAACTGGAAGTTTCTGTATGGAAGAAAATAAGGCTTAGGATAAATTAAAGTAAAAAGCTTAATCTATAAAAGAAATATACTTCTAAAATTGGGGAAATGAACTAGGAAAAAAACTAGGAGCACTATTTGATAAGGCCTGTCTAGACATTGGTATCTTGACTGTGAATATTGAATAATAAAACTGAAATGAATAACATTATGATAAGATCAGGTAAATTCATGAAAATATAAATCAGCAAGAGAGAACAAAAATGCTGTGACACTTATTTTAAGGACTGAATACAAATATGGGCTGGATCTTTATTTGGCAAACTCTCTTCTCAGCTGACCACTTTGTAATGCCTACAATGAAGACCACTCTTCCTTTTCAGTCTAGTTTTATTGTGGGTTTTAGAAACTACCTACATTACTTTGTATTCTTAATAAAATTCAATTTTGTACTGTTACAAAGTACAACATGCGTATTATTAAAATTTAGAAAATTTAGGAATGTAAAAAAGACAGTAAATTTCAGCAGGTAGCAGTTATTCTCAGAGTGAATCATGATTAATATTTTTATTTCTGAGACTTTAAACAAGATATTAAGTGTTCTCCATTCTAAAGAAAACTATAATGAAAAATTACTTCTGTGTTTTTATGCTGATTGTTTCTGGTAAGCTTTTTGTTTACTTGTTTAGTTTTTAACGTAGTCTATTACTGTATGTTAGATTATGATTGCAGAGATAAATATTAGGGGCATCAAAAGTCCCATTCAAAACTATAAAGTGTGAGTGAATACTAATTTTCATCCCGTATAGGCTGTGTCTTCTACATTTACATGAGATTAAATAACCGGCTACATTGAAGCTGGAAGGTTTATACTCATTTTATTACAGCCTGGCCTTCTGGGGCTATGTGGTCACTTTGGGGAAAGTCAACATAGTTCAGGGCCCATGCATTTGGACAAGTGACATGAGGTGTTAAAAGGTGACACAGATTCCCAATGTCTCTTTTTCTATAAATTCTAAAATTGACCACAGGCATGTTTTTTTCTTAAAAGGATGTGCACAGGCTTACTTGGGATTTTGCTTCTAACTCTATAGAAGCATGTATTTGCTAGTAGTGGGAGAGGTAGGGACCCAAGGTCTGTAAGCTTGCATCCATAGAGGAAAAGTGAATTGTTAATGGAAACCGTAGTTTTCAATTGGTATAGTGTCTGGTTTGCCTTGAGACTTTAATTTTATCTTCACCAAAGTTTTTACAAACAACTTATTCTATTATTTCTTCCCTCCACAAAATCAATGCTACTTAAAGTGTGATACTTGAATTATCAACACAGGCCTCATCTTGGAGCTTGTTAGAAATGCAGAATCTCGGGTAAGAAAGCATTGTGTTGGAAATTGAAGTACACATAAATGTAATAAAATAAAATCATCTTTTTGATTCAGGGGCTTACAATTTGGTAGAGATGTCAGGATTTTCACATGAAAAGACAAATAACAACTCAGCACTTGCAATATTAAGAGACAAAGGGGTGAACCACGTGCTCATTGAGAGGACTGATTTTTCCAGGCTCCAAACTAAGAAATGAAATATTTTAGAAATGAACTTTTCATTCAGCAAATATTTACTAACATCTTCCATGCGTCAGATATTCTGCTAAGACAATGAGGGTATCAGACAGATCCAGTACCTGCCCTTGCAATGGTTTCACTCAATTGTTTTCTAATTTGTAATATGCCTAACAAACTACCTTTTATAACACAAAGAACAGAACTGAATTTCCTTAGAAGTCAGTTAACTCTTTGCATAATTGCTTACGTAATAACTGTCTTTTGTTACTCTTCCAAGGTGACATGGAGAAAGAGGATATACCTTGAGACTTAGGGTTAAAGTAATTTTGTAACATGTGTAATGGATTTCTAATATGCATTCCCCTGACTGTACCTTGATTCCCCAAATACTCACATATGACAGATCATTATAGTTACCTTCATGATAAATTTATTTAATCATTTTTAGCTTTTTTGTCTTGGCTTCTGTAAACAAGCTTGGTATAAGATACCTGTCATATAAAAAACTTTTAAATGCCTTATCTATTTACAAAAATCAGAGATGTTATGAAATATGATAAAAGAATTATTCCTGACATAAGTTAGACAGGACCCTTGAATTACTCATCTGTGAACTAATTTGAAGAATTCTTGCACAGGTAGTTAGATCTGCCCCTCTCCTCCAAGAAAACAGAACCAGATGTCTTTTTTCCAGCCTCACTCTCCTAGACTTGTATGTATAGAGCTATGAAGCCTACTTTTTCCTAAGCTTCAGATATTATCAAACTCCTATCTGGAAAAGTAGGTCTCATGGGTTCATTTGCCCCTCCTATACAGATTATTCCCTAGGTAAGGAAAAAATAAACTCAGGGAGGAGATTTCCCTCACCATTTTAGGCATAGTGTTAATCTTCCTTCTTGTGGATAGGATTGTAGCCTTAGGTGTTTCAAATACGGTTTTACTGATTCAGCAACTTAGCAGAATAGATATAGTTAATTAATTGATTAATTAATTTTAAAAACAAGCCAAAGCGATCAGACCTCTGAAATAACCCAATCCAAATGAGATCTAAAGCCTTCTTCTGCAGCTGACCTATTTATTCCAAGCTGCCTATCTTTGTAAGGCCTGAGGCAAGGAAGCCTGAGTAGCACGGGACTTTACCTAGAATGTTAACAGAAGCCTTGCGATATTTCAAGCTGACTCTTCTTTTTTTTTTTTTTTAACATCTTTATTGGAGTATAATTGTTTTACAATGTTGTGTTAGTTTCTGTTGTATAACAAAGTGAATCAGCTATACATATACATACATCCCCATATCCCCTCCCTCTTGCATCTCCCTCCCACCCTCCCTATCCCACCCCTCTAGGTGGTCACAAAGCACGGAGCTGATCTCCCTGTGCTATGCAGCTGTTTCCCACTAGCTATCTATTTTACATTTGGTAGTGTATATATGCCCACAACACTCTCTCACTTCATCCCAGCTTACCCTTCCCCCTCCCCGTGTCCTCAAGTCCATTCTCTACGTCAAGCTGGCTCTTCTTGGGCCTCAGTAGGCCTCTACCTTTCATCACTAGAGGTTCCTCTTGCCTCTTCTCAGACAGAGCTGTAAGTCCCAATTTTCTAAAAAGATTTAATACCTTTCCTTCAGAAGACTTCATTATAATTATATTACATTTGTACCTCTACCTTTGAAGAGCACATTTAATGAACCTAAGAAATGGAAATTGGGCACAATTTGTATTTTTATGTTATGAAGTTTGACTCATACTCTTTTTGCTAAAGTACTTTCACTGGAAAGATAAGCTTGAGCTCTTCTATTTATTTAAAATTATGGTTTCTAATTATCAAGACATATGGATATTATTATTTTTATGTATCATCGAAATGTCACAAAGTTATAATACAATTTACTCTTGAACAACACAGGTTTGAACTGCGTGGGTCCACTTACAGTCGATTTTTTTCAGTAGTAAAACTATAGTACTGCATGATCCATGGTTGAATTCATGGATTCAAACTTACAGATACAGAGGACTGAATAGCCAGATTTTCCTGCACAGAGGGTCAGCACCCCTAACTCCCACGTTGTTCAGGGGTCAACTGTGTTTTGTTCTGGAGTTTTATTTAGTCTGTTTTCCAGTGTAAGAATATATATAATCTGCTCCTGTGGATAGCACTTGTGGTTAATATACTAATCTTTTCCTTAATTGTCTTTCTGTACTACCTCTAAATAATAGATTGTGTGATTTTCTCTTTGAGTGGGAAAAATTTACCTCATTTCTTTCTCTGATTGTCACAGATGTTTTTCCCAATCACACCTACACGTACCAACTAGTTTTAAGAAAGAAAGAAAGAAAACACATAAAAATACCCTCTTAATATGTTTTCTGATTGTATATTTTAGTATCTTTCAATCCCCAAAGTTAAAGTTTTAATTGTAGCTTTGCTGTCCAATTAACCACATCTTGGAACTGTATTATAAAGTGTGTGTCAACTATATTCACAATTATACTGAAGGCAAGAAAAAGATAAAGGGATTAAAATACTTGTGAAAGACATTGAGTACTAGATAACTAAAATAATCTTTATCAGAAAAATAAAAGATCTATTGAAAAAAACACTTGTTTCATGAATTCCCTCAGAAAGCACCCTGAAATGTAAAAATGCTCGTATTGATTATAAATGAAGACCCAATAAAGATGTCATCTGGTTCCTATTTTTTAATTAATAATTTTTGAAATCAAAGAGATACATGTACATGGCTTAAAAGTCAAATAGTTCTATAAAGCTCAAAATGAAAAAAGAGTAGTCACCTTGTACATTCTACTCATCCCTGATCTCTGTTCCCCAAGGATACAACACTTTTAACCCTTCTTTGAAAAAAAACAAAAAACAAAAAACAAAACCCTGAATATTTATAATATAACATGCTTAAATGGATATTTCTTGATTTTTTTCAGATTAAGGTCTTATTGACTAGCTTTCTACTGGAAGATGACTATTTTGCTTAAGTAGAAATCCCCTCCTTACCCCACCTACTACACACATTCTTTCTATATAATTACATTGTTATTATTTAAATAAATATTCACTATGTTCATCATTATTATCTTGTACACATTCTTCAGAGCTGAGCCATGTAGTATACTATAAACATATTGCTTTTATATAATTTTTAAACTTTTAATTTCTTGTTGACATACTTTCTAAAGCCCTCTGTGTACTTTCTTCAACTTAAACTGATTGCATAAATGTTATCCTGGGACTTCCTTTCACTAGCCTGCTAGACAATCTCTTTGCCAAAGTTTAGGCAAAGTTTACTTTATAAGTTACTTTCTCTTTGATGAAGGACAAAAATCCTCCTGGATTGATGCTTCTGTATAAGCCTCCTGATAAAAGATGCTTGGATGATACATTTTTGGTGGCCTAACATGTCTGAAAATATCTTTATTCTATTCTCTTTATTGATAATTTATCTGTGCATACTAGAGACTGAAAATCATTATCTATTAGAATTTAGGCATTTCTTCACTGCTTTCTAAATTCCATTGTTACCACTGAAGGTTTTAATGCCATTGTTATTCCTAATCCTTTGTGTGTGATTTTTTAATAACAGTTTTATTGAAAAATAATCCATATGCCTTACATTTCACCCAATTAAATTATAAAATCCAGTTTCTTTTTTAGTATCTTCACAGAGCTATGCAACTGGCACCACAGTCAATTTTAGAATATTTTCATTATGCCAAAAACTAACCCTGAACCCATTAGCAATCACTCCCCGTTTCTTCCCAATCTCCATAGCACTAGGCAACCATCATTTTATTGATGTGCCTATTTGAGACAATTCATATAAAAGGAATCATGCAATATGTGGTCTTCTATGCCTGGTTTCTTTTACTAGCTTAATGGTTTCAATGTTCACTGATGTTGTAGTTTATATCAGTACTTCATTCCTTTTTGTTGTCAAATAACATTCCATTGTGTGGCTATACCTCATTTTGCGTACCTGTTCATTCCCTTAAGGATATTTAAGTTGTTTCTAAGTTTTTGGCTATTATGAATAATGTTGCTATGGACACCAATGTACAAGTTTTTGTGTGTTCAGATTTCTTTTTGGTAAATAACTAAAAGTAGAATTGCTGGACCATATGGTAACTTTTTATTTTACATTCTGAGGAACTGCCAAAATGTTTTCCAAAATGGCTGGATCTTTACATTTCCAGCAAGAGTATAATGAGGGTTCCCATTTATCTACATCCTCACCAGCACTTAGTATTGTCTGTCATTGTGATTATAACCATCCTGATAAGTATGAAGTAGTATTTTCATTGTGTTTTTGATTTGCTTTGGTCTAATGAATAGAGATGTTGAATATTCATTCAGGTGTTTAATGGACGTTTGTGTGGTTTCTTTGGAGAAATGTGATTCACATTCTTTTCCTGTCTTTATATTGGGTTATTTGTGTATTTATTATTGAATTGTAAGTTATTCATAAGAATTATAAAAATCATAATGTAAGAATTATTAGATATTTATCTGAATACAAATGTCTTACCAGATTTTATTTGGAAATATTTTATCCCATTCTATGATCATCTCTTCATTTTCTTGATGGTATTCTTTGAAGCATAAACATTTCTAGTTTTCTTAAGTAGAATTTATCCTTTTTTTTTTTTCCTTTTTCACTTGGGCTTTTGATCCTCTATCTAGCAAGGCTTTGCTTAACTCAGAGACTCAAATATTTACTTCTACATTTTCTTCTAAGAGTTTTATTATTTTAGCTCCTATTCTTAGATATAAAATCCATTTTCAGCTAAATTTTGCATGTGGCATAAGGCAGGGATCCGACTTCATTTCTTTGCATATGAATTTCCAGTTGGACTAGAGTCATTTGTTGAGAAAACATTCTTCCCCGTTGAATTCTTTAATCTAAAATTAATTGAATGTAGATGTAAGAGTTTATTTCTGTACTTTCAGTTGTCTTCCATTGACATATGTCTCTATCCTATGGTAGTACCACCTGTCTTGATTATTGTAGCTTTGTAGTAAGTTTTGAAATGGGAAAATGTGAGTTCTCCAAAATGTTCTTCATTTTAAGATTTTTTTTTTCTGGCTATTCCGGGTCCCTTGCATTTCCATATGAATTTTAGATCATCTTGTCAATATGCAGAAGACAGCTTAGATTTTCCTAGGGATTTCATTGAATCTGCAGGTCAATTTGGAAAGTATTAACATCCTAACAACATTAAGTCTTCTAATCTGTGAATATGGGATTCCTTTTCATTTAGTTAGATCTTCTTTAATTTATTTCAATGATACTTTGTATTTTTCAGTGTATAGGTCTTGTACTTCTTTTGTTTAATTTGTTCCTAAATATTTTATTCTTTTATTGTGCAGTTTTTAGATGGAATTGTTCTTCGTTACACTTTCAGGTAGTTCATTGCTAGTGTATAGAAATACGATTGATATGTTTTTTTTTCTTTTATCCTGCAAACTTGCTGAACTCATTTATTAGTTCTAATAGTTTTTTTTAAATGTGTATTTCTTAGGATTTGCCATATACAAGACCATGTCATCTGTAAATAGACATATTTTTATTTCTTTTTTTCCAATCTGGATAACTTTTATTTCTTTTTCTTGCTAATTGCCCTGGTCAGTGAAACGCTGAACAGAAGTGACAATAGTAAGCATCCTTTTCATTTTCCTAATAGTAGCAAAATGTTCAGTCTTTTGTCCTTATATGATGATAGCTGTGGTTTTTCAAAAATGGTCTTTATCAGCCCTCCTCCAAGGGCTTCCTTGTTGTACAACTTGAGTTCCACTCGTATCAAAGTTTGCTTTAATAATGCCCACTGGAGTGGTGCAGTGAACAATCTATGTGTTTGGAATGCAGCATCCCTGATCATGATTTGTCTCATCTCCTTCAACCCTTGACTTAAATTTTACTTCCTTAGTACCCTAAAGGCCAAGTCAACATGCACTTATTGCTTCTTTGCTTTTAAATTTTTGTTGATTACCTTTGTCTTTTCTAGTCTCCTCTCCTATTCTCTTTATTCTTGTGTGTTTGAGCCTTTCTTATCACTTTTTTTAAGGGTTTGGCAAAATGGAGAGGTGAATTGGTGTGTTTAATTGCCATGCTTCACATAGCTAGTGAGCACCTTTTGACCTAATATGTGTCAGGCACTGTGTTGCATTTGTCTTTGTTCATTCTCATTTCATTGAATATATAGACACCTTCCCAAGGTTATTGTTGCCTCCTATGGTCTGGGACTAATATGCAGATTTAAGAGAATGCTATTTGTCCTTTGAAGGGAAATATGACTTTTATCTTTACTTTCCAATAAATTTAGTCACAAGTACCTGTTGCCTACTAAATATGCAGAAACTGCTGGAAGTTATGAGCTCCCTCTACAAAAGAGGTGTCTTTATTCACAGTGACTCACCTCCTCTAACCCAATTGCTACTACCACCTCCATCCTATTATGTTTATCTTATATAAGCTATGCAATATACTTATATAATTTATATGTATATAATCCTTTTTTAACTCTACATTCATTTTCTTACCCGTCTACCTCTAGGCATGAAAAACTCCCTAACTAGATGTATGCAATTTCTACTTGGTAATTATGTTTTTCTCACGACCTTGTGGTAAATTTGGTTAATTTTTTTTTCCCTCAAGTATCGTTTCTCTGTGGTTGTGACTACATAAATTGAACAAGGCAAAGACCTGATTTTGGTTATCTTATTATTAATAAATTTAGCATATCATTCTTACTGCAAAATCAAATACAAGACACTGAAACAAGATGTATAATACCACAGCATACCTTGGCTTTACCCGTCCAATACACCTAGCACTCTCTCCTTTATCTCTCCGTATACCAGTCAATATCTCAGAATTGATAATAATACTCTACAAGTTATAGAGCATGTTTGCACTCATTATGTCTTTTAATATTCTTAAAAACTTATTAAGACATATGCTAGGTTGGAGGCTAAGGCCCAGAAAGGTTAAGAAGCTAGTCCACAGTTAAATGTCTGGTAAGAAATACTACAGGTAGATCTGTCTTCTACCTTAAAGACTAGAGCACATTTCAAGATACCATATGTGCCTGGTCTATCCTTCTATATAAATAAAAGATGGAAGTGAAAATTACGAGATTCCTTTGGTAGAGATGTGTTGAAGATTATAATGAGAATAACATAACTGCCAACCTATAATGGGCATTTACAATGTGTCAGACATTAAGCTAAGTGCTTCTATTGAATTACCGTGTTTAAACCTCACACCATCCCTATGAAGTCAATAATGTCATTATTCTCTAATATGAGCTGAGAAGAGGACCCCACAGGAGCATGTGTTACTTTGTTCTATCTTCTCATATTCTCTTGTAGGTAAAACTGAGGTAAACATTTTTCTTAAACAATAGTCCCACTAATAACTAGGACCTGAAGATGACAGGTTTATTATTTAGCAAATTTTGTCAATGGATATTGAATCCAAGTCTTTCTTTTCATAACATAAATTAATTTCTTATTTGATTGTGCCTTGATAACTAGATTTTAATTTTCCAGGTAATGAAAACTGTTTCAAAGTTTTACATATTTGAATTTTAGAACTCTGAATGCCATTACAATAAAGTTTCTTAAGAAATCAGTGCCTAAATTGGCTAAATTGCTAGAAATGATTTTACTTGGGGACCCAAAATAAGCAGTTTTCCATCCAGTTTTAGTGAACGAGTTGGTATTATCAGAATTCTTTCTCTGAGTAAACTCGCAACTTGCTATATCTATAGCCTAAAATGGGAAAAATCTCTTAGCACTGGTGTAGTACACTCTCAGGTCAGGACCTAGAGTTTCTGACTGGGTAGCCACTTCCTAGAAACAACTCTGTGGTATAGAAGGAAGAGTAAAAATGTTTTTAAACAGATAGCGGTATTTATCATACAAACTAAATGTGTTTCAGCATGTAATTGGTTCATTAAATTACTAACCATCCATACCCATAAAATGGAATAATGTACACCTATCAAAAAGGATGGGGATATCCATGTGTTGAGTGTGCATGCGCCTCCCCCTACACACGTGTATTATTTTTAAAAGTATACAATCTGTTTTAAACACCAGGCTCAGTCCACAGAATATTTTCTCAAACCACCTAATTGGCCTACAATTTCCATCTTGTAATAGCACATCTAAATTATAGAGAATTTTTCTTTTTCTTTTGGAAAGACTAGTAAATCCTTACGAGACATTATTATGCAAATTGAAAGATATGACGTGACATGTTTGTCCTATTTAAAAAAAACTTAAAGAATTGATTCTGTTGGATTTGGGGTAGATGTTTTTTCTTAAATTTTTTACATAAGCGATTGTCTTCTTTAAAAATAGAAACAGTTTTATTTATTTCATTCTTTCTCATTTGTATGCCTTCAACTTTTTTCTTTTTGTTTTGTTTTTTTGGTTTTTTTTGATCACCTTGGTGCCTTGGCTAGGACCTCTAGTACATTATTGAATATGAGTGGTAAGAGCAGT
The DNA here is from genome assembly GCF_028021215.1 of Eschrichtius robustus. Classification (NCBI taxonomy): domain Eukaryota; kingdom Metazoa; phylum Chordata; class Mammalia; order Artiodactyla; family Eschrichtiidae; genus Eschrichtius; species Eschrichtius robustus. The sequence goes on from NC_090828.1 coordinate 89,182,531, forward strand.
TATCCTCTTCCTTTTATGACTTGTTCCTGATATTGGGGCAAAATAATACCATCAGGTTAAAGAAATTCCCCTCTGTTACTATACTGCTAAGAGTATTTGTGGGTTTTTTAAAAAAAATCATGAATAGGTATTGTTTTTTGTTAAATGCTTTAGGAATCTGTTGAAATGATCATATGTTTTTTCTCTCTTAGTCTACTGATATGGTGACCTGCATTAATTGATTTTCAAATGCTAAACCTGCCGTGATAAACCTCACTTAGTTGTGATATATTATCCTTTCATATATTCCTACATTTGGATTGTTAGGAATTTTTCATCGATGTTCATAAGGAATATTGTTCTGTAGTTTTATTTTCTTGAATGTGTTTGTATGATTTTGGAATTAGGGTAATTCTGGCCTCATAAAATTAGTTAGAAAATATTTTCTTCCTTTTTCTTTTCTAGACATGTTTGTATAGGATTGGTGCTATTTCTTCTCTGAATGTTTGGTAGCATATCCAGTGAAGCCATCTGGGTCTAGTGTTTTATTTGTGGGAAGGTTTTTAATTTTAAATTCAATTTCTTTAATAGATATAGGAATTATCCATTTCTTCTTGAGTGAGCTTTGGCAATTTGTGTTTTTCAAGGAACTTGTCTATTTCATCTATGTTGTCAAATTTATTTATTTATTTTTTATAGATTTATTTATTTATTTATTTGGTGGTGTTGGGTCTTCATTGCTGCATGTGCTTTCTCTAGTTGCGGCAAGTGGGTGCTACTCTTCGTTGTGGTGCATGGACTTCTCATTGCGGTGACTTCTCTTGTTGTGGAGCATGGGCTCTAGGTGTGTGGGCTTCAGTAGTTGCAGCACGAGGGCTCAGTAGTTGTGGCTCACGGACCCTAGAGCACAGCTTCAGTAGTTGTGGCACACTGGCTTAGCTGCTCTATGACATGTGGGATCTTCCCGGACCAGGGCTCAAACCCGTGTCCCCTGCACTGGCAGGCGGATTCTTAACCACTGCACCACCAAGAAAGTCCCTATGTTGTCAAATTTAAAGGCATAGATTTGTTTGAAGTTTTCTCTTTTTAAAACTGTGAGATCTATACTAGTGATATACTCTCTTTCCTTGCTGATACTTGTAATTTGTGTCTTTTTGTGACTTTAAGAAGGTCCTAGGATATAAGGTCAATATATAAAATATCAATCGTATTTCTAAATGCTAAAGATGTACAATTGGAAATGTAAATAATACCACTTATAATAAACCAAAACTATAAAACACTTAGGTATTAATTGAATAATATATATAAATGCAAGATCTATATGCTGGAAACTCATGGGGAAAAATAAGCCTCCTAGAGCCCCAAGTAAATGTACATATATTACATTGTATTTGTGGATCGGGAGACCCAATAGTATTAAGATGTCAATCTTCCCCAATCTATAAATTCAATATAATTCCAAATAAAATCCTAGCATAATTTCATAAAAACTGACAACTGATTCTAAAATTTATATGGAAATGTAAAGGACCTGGAATATCTAAAGCGGTACTGAAAAACAAAAAGTATGAGGATTCATGCTACCAAATTTCAAGTTTACTATGTCAAAACAGTGTGATATTGGAGAAGCGTAAACATGTAAATTAATGAAACATAGGAGTACAGAAATATATCCACAAATAAATAGTCAAATATGTATTTTTTTAAGTGCAAAGATAACTTAATGAAGAAAAGTTAGTCTTCTCAACAAATGGTGCAGGAACAGTTCAACATTTAATGCAAAAAACCCCCATAAAAACCTTGATTCATATATTATACTATATATAAAAACTAACTCAAAATGGACCAAAAACCTAAAACTATAAAATCTCTAGAATAAAACAAAGGAGAGATTGACTTAGGTAAGGATTTGACAGTAAAAGCATGATTCAAAAAGAAAATATTGAGAAATTGGACTTATCAAAATTAAGGAATTTTTTCTTTGCAAATTTATTATTTGCAAAACACTAATAAAATGAAGAAAGAAGCTACAGCCCAGGAGGATATACTTATAAGTCAAATATCTCATAATGGACTTGTATCTAAAATATATATATACACACACACACACACACACACACACACATATAAAATAAAAAATGGGCAAAAGATTGAACAAACACTTTACCAAAGATATATGATTGGCAAATAAGAACATGAAAAGATGTTTAATATCATTAGTCATTAGGAAATGCAAATTAAAACCACAATTAGGTACCATTACATACCTGTTAAGAGTGGTTAAAGAAATTAAAATAAAATAAAAACCTGATAATAAGTTCTGGGCAGAAGGCCAGGTAGCTGGAAGATTCATATATTTATGGTGGGAATGAAAAGCAGTACAGCCACTTTGAAAAGTATTTTGATAGTTTCTTATAAAGTGAAACATCTTTTTACTATATAAGCCATCAATCCCAAATTTACCAAATGAAGTGATAACCTATATTTACACAAAAATTGTATGTGAATGTTACAGCAACTTTATTCTTAATAAACCAAAACTAGAAACAACTCAAATGTCCATCACGTGTGAAATGGATAAACTAAGGTACATTCATACCATGGAATACTATTCAGCAATACAGAAGAGAGAACTACTGATAAAATAACATGGATGAATCTCAAATATGTTTTGCTCAGTAAAGGTGCTACAGACTGGATGATTCCATTTGTATGACATGCTGGAAAAGGCAAAATTATTGAGATGGAAAACAGATCAGTGATGGCCAAAATCTGGCAGTGGGGAAATGAGCTGATTGCAGAAGGACATAGAAAAATATTTTAGGATGACGGTCCTGTTTTATATTTTAATAATGGTATTGGTTACAAAACTATATGCAGTTGTCAAAACTTACAGATCTGTACACTAAAAAGAATGAGTTTGACTGTGTGTAAATTATACCATAGCAAAAATGGAGCAAAACATTAAGAAAAAATAATTGCCTTAATGTTATATCTTTCTATATGGGAACACACTGAAAATTTGAGTCTAGGACTGTGGTTTTACACTAAGCAAAGAATTCTGAAGAAATCCACCTTAGCAGTCATAAGCAGCAGCCTAATCTCTGTTAAGCCAGCTCACACTGTATTTTACTAGGGTAAGGAGACCGGGGTGAGAGAATGAATGATATGACACAAATTATCACCATTCTAAATATGTCAGGCAGACGTCCTGCTGACAAGAGGGGCTGTCTGGTATGATAAGTAGCTGCATCAGCTTATCAATTTCCAAGTACAAAGAGTGAGTGAAATATGTTATTTTTATAAATGTACTACATGGAGAAAGATTTTTTTCTTATTACCGTGATTATCATTGTTGGTTAAAAGGCATTTTTGTATAAGGTAAATTCAAGAAGAAACTTGATTACTAAAATTGAGAATGAAATTTGATCCTATTTTGTAAAATAATGTCTCACATAACTTATATCTGGAAAAGTGCCTATACTTTTTGTATCTCCAAAGAGTTTATAAAAGTTCTAATTTTCTCTCAGGGGGGAACATATAACCTAGAAGCACATGAATATGGCACAGCTGTGTTCTTCCTATCCCACCAAGTCCAATACATGATCAATGTGAATTGTTCGATTTTAGGTCATGAAGGCAGCCAGCATAATGTTATTGATGATCTGATGGCTACATATACAGTATTGGAAACAGTGGTTCTCTGTCTTAGAGATATTTACGTAAACAAAACTAATGAGGGAAGAAACCTCCTAAAAGCAATAACTTGCAATTGCTGGAATCTGGTTACCAGCTTCTAACCATTCTTTATTGATCTGCTTTTACTCTGAGGCAGGTTAGCAAAATTTATTTGTATGTGTTTCCAAAACCATAAAACTGCATACATTTGTGGAAATGTGTTAAAAAGCAGAACAATCTGTAAAGACTATGCAGACTAGCATAAGCATTTGGTGAAAATTACATGACTGGATTGTTGATTGGTCTATGCTTATGTAGCAAATTAGATGTGGATATACATTGTTTCAGTGAGTACTATTCATATTTTATAGAAACCAATTAGCCAGTATAGAAAAATCTTTGTTCCCTATGGATATTGTTTCTCTGTTTTTTGGGGGGACTTTTCATTCAGGTAACGATTTCTGGAGAATTTACCAAAAAAAGTATCAAGTATCTTCTCCAGAGGATGTCAAAAGATACAGAAGTGATTTATGTGCAAAACTAGAACTATTTTATGTAACACCGAAAAATAAAAGAGCAAAAGAAAAAAGTCTTTCTATTGTAAAATGAAACATAGTTCCAAATCACTTGAAGAATATGGAAATTATGTCAAGAATGCTTGATGACAGGTATTCTGTTGTACTGAATGGATGATTATGCTTAAATGGTAAAATGATAAAAAAGATAATGATAATTAAAAGAGTTACTATGAGGCAGGCAGTATTTTAAGAACTTTGCATGACTTACCTCTTTTACACCTCACAATACCCTATGAGGTAGTTTCTATTATTTTTCCCATTTTAGAGATAAGCTCTCTATACCTGTTTATTCTTAAGTCATTTACCCATTACCATGGTATTATGAAACAACCCTGGTACCTTGGGGGTTTAATGCAACAAAAATCCAAATTTTCACTCACATCACAATCCAATTGGGTCATCAGAAGATGCTTCCTGTATGTGCTGTTTTAGGCTCCCTCCGTTTTGGGTCTCCGCCATCCCGGGGTTCTACCAGTTGTCTGCTGGATTCCCTGCATCCAAAGGGTGGATAAGTCAAGAGACAACAGAGGATTATCAGAATCCTTTAGGGGCCAGGTTAGGAAGTGGCACAAACTAATTTTGCATATATTTCATCATCTGGAAGCCACATTCACATAGCCTGAAATTAACTAAACCGAGGTTGGAGCTTAGGTACTCTGGCTCCAGAGTCCAAAGCTGTGCATACGGCACCACACTCAGAAAAAAAGAAAAAGAGTGGTAAAAAAGATATGAGATTTAGTACGAATTAATTTTCTATCCTTTTAGAATTCCTCTTACTATTTATTAGTAATAAAAATTCAGAAATCTAGTTCTTGAACCTATTTCTAAGTTAAAGAATGACTTAGAAGCTTAGATACCTCAAAGCTACCTACTACTTGTAAACTGTTAACTTGTGTTTTATACAGAAACTATACTCAAACTTTGAGAATATTCTCCTATACAGCTTTGAAAAGAACACAAAAATATTTCTTAAAATCACAGAATATAGTGGGTCTGTGTTGGGGAGTCTTCATAAATTGCATTAGATTTAATTTCTGAAATAGTAGCTCCTCTCCTTTAATTAAAAAGATACTCTGGGCTTCCCTGGTGGCGCAGTGGTTGAGAATCTGCCTGCCAGTGCAGGGGACACGGGTTCGAGCCCTGGTCTGGGAGGATCCCACATGCCGCGGAGCAACTGAGCCCGTGAGCCACAACTACTGAGCCTGCGCGTCTGGAGCCTGTGCTCCGCGACAAGAGAGGCCGCGATGGTGAGAGGCCTGCGCACCGCGATGAGGAGCGGCCCCTGCTTGCCGCAACTAGAGAAAGCCTTCGCACAGAAACGAAGACCCAGCACAGCCAAAAATAAATGAAAAAAAAAAAAAAAAAAAAAGATACTTTTCTTTTATGATAATGCTGAAGAATACAGATAAGATACCATGTTTCCGATACCATGTTTCCATATTTGCATTCTGATTTGCATATTTCATCCCCTTAGATACTAGTGATCTTCCTACTTCAGTGTAAGATTCAAACCATTGATAATGTTGCATGAGCCAATGACTATGCTTCATTTAAAGCAGTTTATGAAGATTGATGAGTCAAGCACAAATTTTCTGTTCTACTCAAATAATCTTTCTGACAAAATTAATCTGATGCACTTTTAATTATGTACATAATCATTATAGTGTTGCACGTAATTAAGCATAAATGGTAAGCAGTTCAAATAGATAACATTACAATAATTAGTATTGCTTTCACAGAGCCAAGCCAAAATTTAAATTTTAGCTTTTCATGTTGTTAGCTCTTCATAGTTCTTTATGATCTGTTAGAAGAATCCATATTTACCGTTTCATCTGATATCATATACTGTTTAATTGTCTCCATATCACCTCTCTGTACATACACAAATTCTCACGCAGGATAAATTCGGTAAACCAAAAGCTAAGTTGCCCTTGTCTCTTTTGCTATTTTCAACCACCAGACTCCCACCTAATACGCAAAATCATGTGTGAGGTCTGATCTTTCATAACCATTTTTACCCATTTTCTCTTATTTCTCCTCTTTTCTCGCCGTCACTACCATGATGTTGGTAACCTTTTAGCATGCACTGTACTCTTCATACTCCAGGGGTTTCAAGATTGGAGAGAGCAGAAAGATGGAACCAGTAGTCTGTGGAGTTTCTACTTCAGACTGAGACAGGGCAAAGAAAGAGTTGGGCTTAAGGGTTACGTGGAAAACAATGCATTTAAAGCAGTGAATTAATATGCCTGTCCTAAGGTACAGACTAAATAAATTAGGTAATACCCCTACCTTCATGCTCTTTATCCGGTAAGGTATTGGTCTTTTCTATGAGAAACTGTTCCTCTTTCTGTCCGAACCCCTTACTACATTTATCTCTGTCCCCTCTGTGCCACTGAAACCGTTTTTAAAGGTCTTAATTGATCCTATTAGGAAACCCAGTGCAGTCTTTAGGCTTCATCCAAGTATATTTCTCAGTTTTTAATATTTATTGCCCTGCTTACTTCCATGGACTGTGTTTCTTCCTTAGGTTTTGTGAAGCTTTCTATGTTCCTCATCTATATATTTAGTTATTTCTCAGTTTTCTTTTTTTTTTTTTTAACATCTTTATTGGAGTATAATTGCTCTGAAATGGTGTGTTAGTTTCTGCTTTATAACAAAGTGAATCAGCCATACATATATGTATATCCCCATATCTCCTCCCTCTTGCGTCTCCCTCCCACCCCTCTAGGTGGTCACAAAGCACCCAGCTGATCTCCCTGTGCTATGCGGCTGCTTCCCCCTAGCTATCGATTTTACATTTGGTAGTGTATATATGTCCATGCCACTCTCTCACTTTGTCACAGCTTCCCCTTCCCATTCCCCGTGTCCTCAGGTCCATTCTCTACATCTGTGTCTTTATTCCTGTCCTGCCCCTAGGTTCCTCAGAACCTTTTTTTGTTTTTAGATTCCATGTGTATGTGTTAGCATACAGTATTTGTTTTTCTCTTTCTGACTTACTTCACTTTGTATGACAGACTCTAGGTCCATCCACCTCACGACAAATAACTCAGTTTCGTTTCTTTCTATGGCTGAGTAATATTCCATTGTATATATGTGCCACATCTTCTTTATCCATTCATCTGTTGATGGACACTTAGGTTGCTTCCATGTCCTGGCTATTGTAAATACTGCTGCAACGAACATTGTGGTACATGGCTCTTTTTGTCAGTTTTCTTTATTAACACCTTTTCTTCTGCTTGCCTTTCACATGTAAAAGTTCTCTAGGTTTGATTTATATCATAAATATTCTTTTTTAAGGGATGACTATTTTCTCTTTGGACTTCAATTACCAATTATGTGTTTTTGACTTCCAAATCTCCACCTCTAGTCCAGACTTTTCTTCTTAGATAGACTCAAATTCGCAACTCCCTCCTAGCCATTTTCTTGTCAACATTTTAAACTAAACCATCAAAAGCAAACTTAGTATTTCGCTCCAAACCTCCAGTCCTTCTGTGATTCTTAATTCATTTTATTGGTACTGTTAACTCAGTGTTACTATGCTTTCACCAAGTTCTTGGCCATCCGCTCATCTAAATATTCATAGTCCTAATTTCTAGCCTTTTAGATAGCTTTTCTTTCTTTACTGTCTTTTACTCATCTTTCTCCTTGTTATTAGGCACTTTCAAACAATACAAGTCAGAGTATATCACTTCTGTCCTCCTTAACTAGCAATGATTCCCATTATTGAAACAGAAAATTCTACTTAATCTAGGAATTAATCTACTTCTGTCTGGCCCCAAATAATAATTCCAGTCCCATTTCCCACCACGTCAAACACTATGTTTTAGCCACACAGGGTTATTTACCATTGTCTTTATCTCTTACATGCTGTCATTTTTTAAAAATTTATTTTCTCATATTGTCTACTTTATCTGGAATGCATGCTTATAAATTTTGTCTACTGAGCTCATCTTTTAAATTTTAGTTTAAATTTAACTTCTTTAACAACCTTTTTTCCAGATACCTACCTCTATTTCCAGTCTCTGGATGAATTCTTCTCTTTCCAGCTAATGTCACATGTATTTTTATTTAGTATACGTGTTGTTCTGCTATGAATTATAGCTGTTGTTTACATTGTTGCGCTTCTCATCTAACCCCACTCGCTTCCACACTCATGTTGTAATTCATTAATTTGTCTAAAGCAATTTTGCATCTGTGGAAGCCCAGCAGAGTCCTTAGCATTGACTAGGTGCTCAATCAGTGTTGAACTAAAAGAAGCATATAGAGTAAAGGCAATTTTGGACTGATTCCACCATAATCAAACAAGATTTGACAACTCAATTACCTAACTTAAAGATGTAAATGAACTATCTTTAGGACCTAGTTTAATTTAATGGACTAGAAATGACACCTGAGAGTGTTAATCTTCATCCTAGAATTAAGCTATTTTACTGATTTATTAGTTCATTCATCCTATAAAAATTATAAAAGCACTTCTTGTATCTGTAGCACACTACTAAGCTTAGAATGACAAGCAAATAAAAAAAAATACACCATGGTTTCAACCATCACCAGATTGTACAGTGGGAATTAGAGGCATTTTTGAGAACATCGGCTTTGTTTGTAGTCAGCCTGACCTTGATTTGAAGTTTTGAATACCATCTCCATCGTATATTTACCATATAATCTTAAATTAGTTATCAACCGTAAGTAAGTTTCCTCATCTGAAAACTATAAATTACAATAATATCTACATTTTTGACTGGTATGGGGTTTCAAAGAAATTGCACATTTTAAAAACTTTATATATATATATATATATATATATATATATATATATATATTTATGTTTATAATTTATAGCTGTAGATACTGGTGGGGGAAACCAAAATGTAAATAAGTACCATATGAAACAAAAATGTTATAATTTCTAAAGATCCATTTATTCTATATTTTTATTAATAATGTATTTTTACAGACCAAATGACTGGTCTTTGCACATTATATAAATGTTAATATTTATATCGGCATATAATTGGCATTGACCCCAATTCCAAACCTACAAATCAGCTGTGTTGATTTGTATATTGGCTTAATTTATATCAAGGAAGCAGAAATTGTTCCAGGTATCTCAAAGAGAAATAAATTTAATATAAAGTGTCAATTGTAATCAGAACAGTGGAAATTAGAAGTCGAAGAGGGCACACCTAGCTTTCAGCTTATGGAGCTGCAGTTACGTTCCAGTTAGAGGGGAAGCTATGATAACTGATGAGTTTACTAGTAGCATATTGATAGGCAAGAGAAAAAGACCAGGTTTTTGTCCTGGGGCGCTTCAGCCTTAAGAGGTTGACAAGAAAATGTGGAACTATACAAAGGAGGCTGCGAAATAGGAGGAAATCCAGAAGTCCTGAGCCCTGGAAGCAAAGTGATGAATGTACATCAGGGAAAACTAGTTAACAGTGTCAAGTGCTGCTGATAGGTCAAGTAAGATGAGGACTGAGAAAAGGCCATCACACTCATCAACATCAAGGTCATTGGAAACCTGTATCTGAGCAGTTTCTGGAGCAATGGAGATAAAAGCTTGATGGAGTGGGCTTAAGATAGAAACAGAGAGGAAGAAAGAGACAGTGAGTATGGATTATTTTGTAAATGTTGTTATAAAGAGGAACAAAGATACTGGGCAACAGTGACTCATACAGGACGTGAGATCAAGGTTTTTTGTTTTTAATGTGGGGAAAAGTAGTACAAGGGTCAGAAAACATTCTGTAAAGGGCTATAGTAGATATTTTAGGTTTGGGGGGCCAACTAGTCAACGAAGGCAACTAGTTGGGCTGTGTCTGTAGTGTAAAAACAGCCATAGGCAATATGTAAACAAATGGCCGTTGACTGTGTTCCCGTGAAACTTAATTGACAAAAAGGGATGGAGGCTTTAGTTTGATCTAATATAAATTTTTAAAGATGATTTTGAGAGGAAGTAGAGAAAAACTGAAGTGATATCCTTGAGTAGGTGAAAGGGGATGGGATTTGTGCACAGGAGTTGGGGTTGGAGCTTTCATTATGAGTTAAACCAAGTTTGAAAAGCAAGAAAAACAAGAATAGGCAGAGGTGGGTAAAATGTGAAGCATAAATCTGTGGAAAATTTCTTTCAATAGCTTCAATTTTCTCAGGGAAGTAGGAAGCAAGATCATCATATGTCGGTGACCATTATGAAGGAGATTTAAAGTTTTAAGAAGAGAAGATACATAAAATATTGATAGTTCCATGAAAGAGTTGAAAAGCAATTGGGCTAAGAAAATACTAGAGATAGTTAATTTTTTAGTAAAATACCAAATTTTCAGTTTGGAGTATTCTAGCTGTCCTTTGCCACACTGGACTTTCATATATTTTTATTAAAATTTAAAATATTTCTGAAGCACCAGCTAAACTGGTGGCAAATATCAATTTATTTTGAATCATTTAACCTTGATCTTTAAAACCCTTATTTTTCTCCCCAGGGGAAAAAAAGAAATTGTCACGACCCATTAATATCTCTATTTTCAGACACCACAGTCAGTCATACATTCTATCCGTAATTTTTCTTGTTTAGCAGATCTTATTCCTGTTAGAAATTATTTGTGAAATGAATATGCCTGTGTCACTTCATCTGTGTTTCATGCATTTATCATACTGAATCCTAATTTGCTCTAAGGTTTTGCTAACTTTGACTTCACTGATGTATTTGTTCTGAAAGGGTTTAGATATTATGAAATATATTATGTCCAGTAGTTGTCTAATATTTTGCCACCTGCTTCAAAGGTTATACATGGATTAGTAAGTCAAAACAAGCCCTCAAAAGATAGAATATCAATGGATGTGTCAGATAAGAAAGGCATAAATGGTGAAATCAACCACTGAGTTGACATTTTTCCTCTTGAAATAATTTACCAGAATTCGAAAGGATTTGTGCCTTTGAATGTATGTAATAAGGGAAAAAGTGAAAGAATGAACAGATTGATCTGAAATTTTTATTAACAATACTTCAAGCAAATGCAAGCCAACATCTTTCAGAGGGAATAGATATTGTTTTGTTCTGTCAACCAATCATAGAAACTTTCTAGGAAACCAATCAAAGCTGTATTATTATGGTTATGCACTGAGTAAATGTTAACGTTTAAAGTTAAATAGTATACGTGTGTGCACAGTTATATAGACATAATATCTTTGCTTTTCCTCTACAGAACTGTTGCCCAATTGCCAGCAGTTGAATTGTCAGTATAAATGTGCCATGGTCAGAAATAGTACAATGTGTTTCTGTGAGGATGGATTTGAAATAAAAGAAGATGGAAGAAGCTGTAAAGGTAATTATGACACGTAATTCTACTCAATTTTATTTTAACAGAGGCTTAATTAACAGAAATTTAATAAAATATCTTCAAGCACCTACCACGTGTTCCACACAATGTTTATGTTCACTTTATTTTTGGTCTCTTGAGAGTTAAAAGTTGGCTCTCCCCCAAAAACCACATATATAAACATTAGATAAGCATTTATACAAATCAATTTTCTTTCCTTTTTTGGTTGAAGTGTAGTTGATTAATAATGCTGTGCCAATCTCTGCTGTACAGCAAAGTGACTCAGTTATACACATACAGACATTGATTTATATATTCTTTTCCATTATGGTTTATCACAGGAGATTGGATATAGTTCCCTGTGCTGTACAGTAGGACCTTGTTGTTTATCCATTCTAAATGTAATAGTTTGCATCTACCAACCCCAAACTCCCAGTCCATCCCTCTCTCTCCCTTCCTCCCCCTTGGCAACCACAAGTCTGTTCTCTATGTCTGTGAGTCTTTCTGTTTTGTAGATAAGTTCACTTGTGCCATATTTTAGATTCCACATATAAGTGATATCATATGGTTACAAATCAATTTTCAATTCATATTGCAGTAATGACAGACATGGGACATGTCAACAATGAGATGTGTTTTGGTCAGTGGCTAAAACTTTGGATTTAATTATCTTAACCTCCTAAATATTTTATGTCTGTTATATAGCTGCAGTGTAGTAGACATTTATTATCTACTAAGTTAAGTTAATAATAGTCATGTAATGTTCTTTACAACTTTTGCATTGGTAATTCTGGTGATTGATATTTGACCAATGCAATAATGATGAATATAAAATATTTATTTTTTAATGTCTTAATTTTTGTTTTTGTGAACGTTCTACACCAAACGCTTACTTTCCAAAATGACTCTACTCTGCCATACTGAACAATTTTAGGTTACTTCTTCATTATGTTGAATCCAAATATATATACATATACATAATATCATATGTTTGTGTGTGTGTATATATATATATATATATATATATATATATATATATATATATGACATATCCACAGTATAAACAATACATTATTTTATATGGTATTTAGAATCTCTATATAGAAAACATTGAATATAGAATCTGTGTATAAAATTGAGGCATATCTGTGTTACCAGCACCACTAATAAGCAGAATATTTTCCAAAGAAATTGGTACTTTGCTGATTACTTTAACCCTTTGCTTTAATATTATAACATTTACCTTAAAAATAGAATCTTAAAGTTGAAAAAAATCCTCAGAGAATATTTTTTAAAATCCTCATGACAAAAGGGAGAAAAGTGAGACCCTGAAAAATTAACTGACTTAGTTAAGTCTGCACATCTTTTTAGTAAAAGACTTGAGACTAAAACACAGATCTCCAGAGCCCACTTATTCTTATCCTAGAGAGGCTCATTTGTTTATAATGTACATCGGGCTTGAATTTTCAGTTTGTTGTTTTTTCATTTTCTGCACAATACAAATATTATAAAAACATGTATTATTAAATGTTTATCAGACCCAAAGGCTGCATAATCTGACTATAGGGGGACCAAACTGGTATATTTTATTTGACTGACATTATTCTTAAACCAACATTTGAAAATCAGAAGGTTGCACACAGAAGTTCAGACTTTATGAAAAAACTCAGATTTGTCAACACTAGACCCCTTACAATCACAAAGTCTGCCAGATATAAGTAGTACCTCTGGACATGCACGCAATTTCAAGTTCAAAACAACACCTGCCATTCACACAAGGTAGGCCAATATACTTACCTGTATCCTTCTCACTATTTTGCTATACCTCATTCCTATAGCTGTCAGGATTTTCAGCTCCTTTTACATGAATCTCTTTCTACTGAATCTCTCTTTTAAATCCGTAAAAATCATCATAATCACTTTCTTCTGTTGAACATTAGTAAGGAAATACACAGCAATTTTTATGGAAGTTCACCAATAGAAGAGGAGATTTTTTTACTTTCTCTGCACTCCTGGATGGCCAGGTCTGAGCATCATTTACGCTTTCCTGAAGGAATTTCCAGGATATTCCCTGTCCTTAAAGGAAGAAAGAAGATAGCGCTACAAGTGATGACATGCCTGTTTCTTTGCAGCCAGTTTTGTGGAGTTACATCAATGTCAGAACAGTGCATTCTGACTAAGGAGAAAGAACAAAAGAAATCATTATTCATACTGCTTTCCTGTATAGCATAATCACATATCAGAAAAACTAAAATAGGAACCAATAATAGTAAAGTTGAAAAAATCGGTGAAAATATTATAGATAAGAATCATCATTTCTGCCACTAGGGGCTGGACTTTATCAAATTCAAGATTTAATTTCACATTATCACTGTGGACTTCACTCCAAATACTATTCTTCCTATCCCCAAAGCTACTTACTTCAAACAAGCTGTCTATAAATGCAGGCTATTACACGAAGCTAAAAAAAAATCTGAGAGAAATGCAAATAAATGTCATACAAATGCATAGTTTCCCAATTTACATGGTTCCTTGGCTGCTCAGCCATCTTTTGCTTTTCCTTAGTCAACTCCTTTCTTAGCTTGGGGGGTCAGAGGATGGGGTTGAGAGTTCCCACCCTCTAAGTCACCTGTTTGATCTTTTTGGAGACCAGTCCCATTCTGAGAATATCTAGTAGCCCCACCCTGAGTCACCTCATTAGCATAGACTTAGTGTATTTCACAGGGCTCGTTAGAAATAACAAAAGATACTCCTATAGCTCAGAAAATTACAAGGTAACTGAACTCTGTGTCAGAAACAGAGGACAAAGACCAAATATATATTCTTATTATACCCAAGCAGTTTAATCCGCTTAACATTCTTCAAAGGAGGCTCATGGACTCCTCTTTCTTGCCTGCCTTTTTCATATTGGTATCCTAAAGTAGTTTTCTATAGCTAAGCTTTCCCGACTTTCCCTTTCTCTCTGTGGTATCTAACCCTCTCCTATTTTTTTAATCTATTATCCATATGCTATTGACTCTCAAATACTCCAAGACCGATCTCAACTTATATTATTGGTTCCATATTTCCAACTACTTATTAAATGTTTACTCAGGGATGCTCTACAGATACCTCAAAATTTAACAAATCCAAATCAAACTCATTTTTTCCTCCCATGATACCTCCACTGTAATCTACACTTCTTATAATATTAGACCACCATTCTCTTCTATCATATCCAGTCAAACTTCACATGTTATCTATTCTATTTCTTAAACATTTGAGTCCATTCCCTCTTCTCCATTCCCACTGCTACTGTCATTGTTCAAAATATTATGACTTCAAAATACAATTTCTTGTGTGAAATTAGCACAGAGCTAATTTTCCAGGATCTCTTCTCTATATTCACCAATCCGTTTGTCATGACTTTGTTTAGTTTTAAAATACAAAGTTGATCATAAAGCTCATCTAATTAATGCTTTCCCAGTGCCTATGTATAATGTACAGCACTTTAGTTTAGCATACAAATAACTTCATTATCCCATCCCAAAGCGATTTTCCCAATATCATCTCTTACCATTTCCTCTTATACACCCTTACTCCACCTGACTCCTTATACTTCTTTGAAATCCCTACTGTGCCATCCCAATGGCTTTTCACATGCTGTTTTGTTTAACTAGAACACCTCTTTCCATCTGATCCCTTTTTATTTAGTCTGAGGAAATCTAAATCATCCTTTAAACTCACTCAATATGCAGCCTTCACATTTTCCCTCCAATTCCAAGCAGGTTCATTTACTTCTCTGTGTTTCTATTATAACTAGAGTATGACTCTATTATAAGGAAATGCATAGAAATGAAATTCTATATCACTTGGCTTGTTTCACCTAGAGGTTGAAATCATGTTTTATAAATTTTGGTTTCTTCAGGGATTAGTATAGTGCTTGGTACACAGGACAGACTGAATACAAATTTGTCTAAATTATTAGCTGGCAGAGTTTTTTTTTTTAATTTGCCCGGTTGGTTAAGAATCATTAAGTGCCTGCTGCTTACAGAGATTTGAACAAGATGCTGGAGGAAAAAAGTATTGCGAGTGGAAGTAGGGAAGAAATAGGAGGAGGGCCATAGATATTAAAATAAAAATTAATTAAGATAAAATTTCTGTTTGCAACGAGTACTTAATAGTTTCCTCCTTTTGATTTAGTGAGGGTGGTTTACATTGCTTAGCTCAGAACTTTTATTTAATCTGTTCATTGAAAATCGTGTTGCCAGACTAATTCTTTGTCAAAATCCTGAAAAAGCCAGTGTCATAAACACTAGAACTCTTCAGCAAATATTCATTGGAGTGCATTTTATACCTTTGCGCACATATCCAAGGACTTTTAGCCTACGCATCAAAAATGCAAATAAATTATCTTTTAAAGTAAAAGATTTGGTGTTAAGCTCGATCTTGTATCTCCGTAACTTAAAACGACACTGAATTTTATGTTCAGTTAGTGTGGTTTTGAAAAGATGTATTGGAGTTGGCTCTTTCTCGCTTTTTTTTTTTTTTTTTTTTTTTTAATAGCCTATTTCCAAAGTTTGGAAAAAATGTTTTCTTCAGGGAGAAAAAAAATGCCCAACAATAAATCTGCTTAGAAATGATGTTAATTTGCCTTTTAGATCAAGATGAATGTGCTGTTTATGGTACATGCAGCCAGACCTGCATAAATACGTATGGATCCTATGCTTGTAGTTGCGTGGAGGGCTACATAATGCAGCCAGACAACAGATCCTGCAAAGCCAAAAATGGTAAGTTATCTAATTTTTGGTCCTTCCAGAATTTATTTCCTATTTGCAGTTCTTTTCATTAGAAATGTATATAGTAGAGCAATATGGACTTTGAAGAAATAGATTTTTTCTTCATTTTAAGGAAATGGTCCGTACTTAGAAAGCCAGAGAAGTTCTTTTAGTTGTCACTGATCACTACAAAACTCCTTCCATTACAGGAAGTTTCTAATGAACAAAAACCTGTTCAAAAGAAATGGATTAATTGATTTGAATTACCCGTCTCTCTCCTGGACTGTATAATAGCTTCCTCACTGGTTTCTGTGAGCCTCTGCTTTCCCTCTAAAATTCATATTTCACATAATAGTTCAAGTTATCTGCTAGAATATAAACCAGACCATGTCGTTATTTTGCTTAAAATCTCCCAATAGTTTTCCCTCATGTTGAGAATAAAAACCCAAACTTCTCACAGGGCCTCTGAGGGCTAATGGACTAGTACCATTTACCTTTCCATCTCATCTCCTACTACTTCTCCTTTTATCACACCCCAGCCATACTGGTTTCCTTGTCCTTCAGCCACTTTGCTCTTGAGGTCTTTTCACTTGCGTTTGATCTGCCTGCAATGCTTTTCCCTGTGATAGTCACATTCTTATCATTCAAGTCTTGGCTAGAATGTCAACATTCAGAATGACCTTCCCTGACCATTCTATTTAAGGGTGTGTACTCTGTCCATCACAGTTTTATTTCCCAACTATACTTATTATTCATACCTATTCTATCACTACATGATTTTTTAGTTTTCTTTATAGCACTACCATTTGAAATGAACATATTTATGTATTTGTTTACCATCAGATTTACCCAGAATAATATAAGCAAATTATAATTTGTAAATTATAATTTGTAAATTATAAATAATTTACCCAGAATAATATAAGAATTAATAATAAATTATTTCATAATAATATTATGAAAGTACAGAACTTGTCAGTTTTGTTTGCTGTTATATGCTCAGTTCTGACCATTGCCTGGAACATATAGGTACTCAGTGAATATTTGTGGAAGGGAGAGGGAGATTGAGGGAAGGAAGGAGGGAGGGAGGGAGGAATGAAGGAAGGAAGGAAAAAGAAGGAATTTATTTTTCTTTCTAATTAAGATTACTACAATGAGTGTTCCACTCTCAAGTATTTGAATTTCATGTTTCAAAACTGCCTTCCCTTTACCTCTTATCTGCAAATAAAGCCTACTGTTTCTGCATAGTGTTCAGTCTTAGGACACCCTCAGTAAATATTGTTCATTTGCTAATGAAATAGCCTTGAGGTGCTGGTAATGATAGGATAACACTAATTTTTTGTTGTTTTTGTGTGTGTGTGTCAACTGAATTAGTTTGGGAATAATATAGGAAGATATTATACATGGTATTCCATCTGGCATCTTCTCACTTCCTCCAAATCTGGTTTCATTTCCTGCATTTTCAAATTATGAAGTTTTGATAAATTAATGAATGTCCCCTACTCCCTTTTATTAGCAATTGGAAAATTAGGCATGGGAGGGGATTCTCTTTCCTGAAACCAAATTGAGCAAAGCATTGGATTTGCTCTGCAAGCTGCTGCTGTTTCCCTTTACATCGTAACCTCATGTTATAATTTCAACTATTTCTCTGAGATGGTATGTTTAATTATTTACAAAACATATTTGTATAGAAAATTACCAAGAAAGGAGCTCTTTTACTTCTTTGTTTATTGTTTTCAATTGCTGACTTGGTTTATGAAGCCCTATTTATTTTTCAGGGGCAATCCTCTAGAAAAATTAGGTCAAGTTATGTGTTCCTCTTTTTTTCCACCGCTGAGAGTTCTGATTTAATATATCAACGGGCTAAAGAAGTGGAAGGCTTTTTCTTTGCAATTTCTTCTATTGATCCCACAATATTGCTGTGAATACACAGGGAGGGTGTAATGTAATAAACCCTATACAAAGAAGCACTTCCCCTCTTTCTACACAGAAGGGTCTCTGACAGAAAGAGAATGTAGTCAAAGAGGGATGGTACATGATATAGTGCTGCATCTTTGAATGTAGTCAAAGAGGGATGGTACATGATTTGATGACTCTAGCATTGATCATGGAATACATACGTAAATGCCTTCACCTCTAGTGGTTGGCTTGATGACAATATTGGCGTACATAGTTAGAACAATACACAGTTTTCATGGGAACGTTCCTGTGGTTTGTAGTTTTAGGAAAATGAGTAATATAGTAAATGAGTACAAGTCTATAACATATACTGACTAGTTCTAAAGGTCACATAGATATTTGAACAATGCATCTGTATAATTCAAAAGAAAAACGATCAGTTTTGCTTTAGTTTTCTCATATTTGTAACAAATGTACAGGAGGATTTTTTTGCTTCCATTAGATTAAATGTATTAAAATTCCATTTAATACATCAGCTTTAAATTTTTCTGTGGCAATTTTATTTACTATGGTATTGCTGTGACTGAAGGGTGCTAGGAAGAAGTTATAAAGTAAACCCCATTTGTCTTCGGGCTTTGACTTTCCTCTTTTCCATTACCTGGCTGCTTAGATTAGCACCTCTGTTTTTCTTCCTTTAAAATTTTACCCTACTGGATTCTGGAACCTGACTTTCCCTCCAAGTAAAGCCAGAGTTCAAGGGATTCCAGAAGCTGGGATTGTGTGAAATTAGGGAAAGGTTAGAATGGGCTGACCCCAAACAGTAGATGTTTGTAAAATATCCCTAGACTTTAGACAGAAAATGCAACATAAATATATCAGACCCAGAGGATACAGTGGACAGCTAGAACAGCACACAAGAGGAAAGTTCTGCAAAGGCCTTACTAGATAATAGATGGGAAAATAAAAGTTCCTAGGAAAGGTAGCCTTTTATGTGAAGGCAGAGGGTGGCAGAGTCAGTTGGCTGGGAAGCTGCTTATAAGGTGATGAACTAGTTCAGCACAAAATAATATCATGGTCACTCCCCAACTAGTCACCCCAAAGCTTGCCTGTGGGATCTTATTTTCAATGTGACAATTGATAGTAAATAGGAAAATGAATTTAAGTTAATTGATTATCCCTCTTTTGTAGTATAATGACCAAATCGAAGTAAAATTCATAAGCCCTAAGAGCACCTTTAGGAAATACCTCTAGTAGGGGGAGGGGATTTTAGGCCCTGTGGCAGTTGGGAGAAGAGATTAATGTTAGGCAGGAGGCCTTTTCATTCTTGATAATTCATGTAGTACAGACAAATTCTTTTCTTTTCTACACTTAGTACGATTCCCCTGACTACTGAAATATAGAATCAAGTGTTTCAAAGTTGGGAAAATTTCAAAGGTAATCTAGTCCTATCCATGTGACATCAAAATAGGTGATTTCCAAATGGAAGGAAATCTACAGAGCTCTCAGTATATGTAAAAAAAAAAAACAAATAACTTTATGCATACTTGATATTACTGTGTAGTAGGAAGCATGCTAGAATGTGAATGTCATGATGGATTGTTCATAACTTTGGAATGGGACACATGTTAAAAACTAGTCATTTTTGAATTAAATGTTAGGACATGTCATTTGAAAAAAGATGTTTTAAAGTAACTGTCAAGCATCGATAGGTATCCAGTAAAGCATCCTGTATATTTTTACATTTTTCGAAATTAGAGTTCTAATAATGGCATCAAATCTGAAAATGAAAAGTTTTTTCGTTTGTTTTTTAATTTAGCTTACTTTCTTTTAACTGATTTAGACTGATTTTGTTATAGAAGTATGTGTTAAATGTGGGCACCCAGGGTTGACTGTGGGCTCATGCTGAACCTGTGAGAGTGAAAATAATAGCTAAGTGTGTTTAATTTATGAACTGTTGGCAACTTTGAATGAACTGATAAATTCAGGCTCCTTGGACTATACTTTTCAGTGTCCTAGCCACTTGCTGAAGGTAGGCATTTACCCCAACATTCAGTTCTATGGAACCTATAGGCCTCTATTGATTGCATCAAAACAGTAGCAAAATAAAGAGCACTAGATAATTCTATGCTCATCATTGTTGAGTCACCACATTAAATGGTACCATGTGAGAGAGAGTACACCTTTTTGCCATAGAGCAACCAGAGTAGTGAGAGAAGAGAGTCCATTAAATAACTTTGAGATTCTATTACAGCTTATGCTTTGCTGTTCACTGATTTGGGCGAGGGTAAGGGGAGACTTTTTAGGCGGTGGGACTCTTAGTTGTAAGAAATACAAATTGTAATCCCTGTGTAATCCATAGAAGCACACCTCCAAACGGTGTTAGAGAGTGTTTTCATAATACTCACTTTCTTTGCCACAATTTAAAGCCTCCTACTTCTAATCTCTATTATCATCTACTAATAAATAGTTTAAAATTTCCTTTTGGAAGGTTGGAGGAATCATCCATGGTTTTCTGTCAAGGCTGGCTCTGCTCATGGGGAGAATAGAATAGGCTGGTACTTGTATAAAAAGGGACAAGCCTGGGAATTAAAAAAAAAAAAAAAAACAAAAAAAAAAAGAAAAAGGGAGAGGAAAGGGAAGAGCCCCTGCTCAGAGTATCATACTCATCAGCCACTTGTGATGCTTGGAATTCAGTTATTAAAGTATAATTGCCTTTTTTTTTTTCTTGTTAAAAGAAACACTCCATATTAAAATTTAAGTGTTCATAGGAAGAGTAACATATTAAGTCTTAGTGACCTTGATTACTTAAGAAACTATGGATCAGATCTGTTTCAGTCTACCATCTGGCTAAGAATGGCTTCCCACAGAATGATATGTGATCATGTCTTGACAACGTGAAGATTCACTATTTAGAGTTTTTACTATTTTTAGATAGTCCAAAGGTCTAGTTCCTGCACAGTTTGTCATTTCGTTGAGGCATAACTGTGAATGACACTTGATGACATGATGGTGTATGAGGAGCTCTGAGCTAGGAGCAAGCCTAGTAGACAAGCACCAGCATAGAAATCCAGATTTGTCGTTTTTTACTCAGTCACATATGCATGGAGGAAATGATGTACACTATGGTAAGTGGTAAGTGACAGAGAAGTAGCTCAGTGCCTGGAACAGAGTATGTGCTGGGTAAATGCTTGTTGGATGCTTTAAGCAATTTCCTAAACATTCAGGAAGCAGAATAAGGGTATTGGGATATTGAGGGTCAAAAAAAGGAAAGTCAAAAGGCTGGAAGGGATTCAAAGGGTAATGGTTGTTTTTTGGGTTTTTTTGTTTGTTTTGTTTTTGCCAGTTTCATCATGTTATTTAGGGTTCAAGCTGCCTTTGCTGTAGTAGAGGCATCAAAATTGGCTGGGGAGCTCTGCATAATCTCCATAAATGTGCCCCCTCAACCAGTCCCTCCTCAGACAAACATGCAGTCCGAGTACGTATTTGCTGTGCAAATATAGCTGGAGAATAAGCGACACCACCTGCATTCAGGCAGTATATCCTAAGCCTCTATTCTGTACAAATACTAGAGCTTCACAACTCCCTTTGATAACGTGGCCTGGCCATTGAAAGTATTTTTCTATTTTTTAGAGTACTCCTACCCTATATCTTCCCTGGCCCTTTACTCAGTTGGAATTCACATTCCATGACAGGGCAAGGCAAGGATTTCTGATGGAATTTCCATTACCCAAATTAAGCGTCACACTTTCTTTTTCTACCCACACGACTGTTAATGAGTTTGCCAGTATTGAGGTATAAAACTCCTCATGAATATTCTATGTCTGCTTTTGCTGGCTTTTTAAATTTTTTTTTTTAAGTTTTTGATTTTTTGTTTCCTGGAGGACATCAGTTTCACAGTCTAACACCTTTCTTGATATCTTAAATCTTGTTTCCAGCAACAAATTTGCAAGATTGATAACAGTCTTACCTGTCATGTGTTTTATGTGTCATGACACCTTTGATTTACCCATAGTCTAAAAAAATATTAGACACAGAAAAAATGCATGTCTTCCATTTTCTTTACCACTTAACATCTTAGCTGCAATCTAGCTGCTGATATCTTTGTTTGGATATTAAGAATTACATGGCGACATTTATGGGCTCTAGATTTGACAATCAGTAAACTTTGTTTTCACAAATGACACAATATATAAGTACAAATTTCTATTATTGTATTTTTTTTATAGAATAGCTATTGATTGAACTAATATTTAAATCCTCAATATAAAATATGTAATAGATCATGTCATGTTCTACAATTAACTCCCTTTCCTTGTCTTAAAATTGGACAAATATAATGAAAAACAAAAAGAAATGAGGCACATTTAAATTCATAGAAATTACAAGTGGTTTAATTTTAAGATTACACATGGATATATAATTTTTCTATTGTTTTGTTTGAGAAAAGTGTAAGTATAGCGCTATCGAAATCCTCAGAAAACCTAAGCTTAAAACCTGACAGAAAAAAAAAATTTTTTTTTCTAATAAGGGAGAAATTTTTTTTTCAGAGAGTTTTCAAGGCATCCCCTGTATCAGTTGCAGTCAACAATGTAATAACAGCAGTTAGAGAATGTCTCTTGAGCACTCTTCCCCCAGAGTTCATATTTGCCCTTGACTTTGATGACAAATATTCTGCATATTCTGCCTATTCAAGCTGCTTAACGTCATTTTAGTCCTGAGAAGAGAAAATCCGTTGTATTGAATGCATTTTTAAATGTGTGTGAGCATTTCTTCTTCACACTAGGATTCACACAGCCTCCATCTTTGCTTTCCATGAAAGATAATACTTGCCAAGTTATTAGACAAATTATATCTTAACAGACTTTAGAAGTTTAGAACAACATACCATCAAATTACAAGGGATATATATCTAGTAAAGTAGCTAAACGTTTGGTATATAATCACCATTGAGTATTTAGAACTAGTCTGTTTTTTTAATAGCAAAGTAGAAGAGTGTGATCTTAAATATAGGTTATCTATTTACATCCGTTGGCAGCCCTGTCAGAAAACAGTGAAATAGATTAAATGACCTTTCCCTTTTCCACCTCTAGATAATGAATTTTTAGATGTCTACCTCCTTCCTCCTTATTCTAAGATGATGGTCTTGTTTCATATTCCCCTGAGAAAATAGACGCAGTCAAAAGAGAACTTTCTCATCCTGAACTACATCTACCAATCTATCTGAATCTAGAACTAATCACTTCATCCTTCTCTTATTTGAATTGAAGAACAAACTGACTTTGTTCCTATCTAAGGCCAATCCCGGCCTTTGTGCATCAGTATCACCTTCTCTCACCTGTACAAGAGTTAGACTCAGACAGTTGTCTTCTTTATTCCTTGAATCATCAAGATATTCTTTTCTCCTGGATCATTTCCATCAGTATACAAGGATGTAGTAAAGAGGCTGCAAAACAACCTCCTTTAAAACTATATTTCTCTCCAGCTACCACTCCATTTTTCTTTTCCCATTATAGAAAAACTCAGTGTGTTGTCTCTATTTTCTCCTCCTCCTTCAGTGGGTCTTACCTTCTTATCACTTACTTAAACTTCTGTTATCAAGGTTACCAGTGACCTCTGGTTGCTTAATTACTCAATTATCAGTCCTTAGCACACAACTTATCCTGTCTCCTCCTTGAATACTTTCCCTTTTAAAGAGTGTATTCTTGGAGTTCTCCTCTTACCTTACTGGGCAGTCTTTTCCCCCTCAGTTTATTTTGCTGCATAATCCTCATTTTGTCAGTATTTTCAGCATGACTCAGTGTTCAGTCCATTGGACATCTTCTCTTCTTTAATTGATTTCCTAAGTGCTCTCACCCTGTATCATGACTTTAAAAACACATCCTCTTCCATGGTTTTATTAAACATCTGGAGACTGAGATTTGCCAGTTTTTATCACCAGCCCTGAGCGCTTTGTTGAACACCAGATTCACTTGAATATTGAGATCCAACTTACCATCTCCATTTGGAAATTTAATGGAAATATCAAATTCTATGTGTCCCAAGCTCTTGATTCTCTCCCCTAATAATGCTTTCTCCAGTGATGGCCATCTTGGTTACTGTGACCCCATTCACCCAATTGTCCAAGCCAAAATACTGGAGTCTCCCTTGAATCCATTCTTTTTCTCAAACCCTTTATTTCAAACTTTTAAATATGTTCTGAATTGGACTAGTTTCTCTAAAGAACAGCCTGCATCCACGTTACTACCAATGCTTTACCTTTCATGAAGCTAGTCATGCTCAATAAATCTTTGTTAAATGTATAAATAAATATGCAAACACTGAGACAGTATTTTCTTTTTAGGAGACAAAAGTGGCTTTTTAAAGGGCCCATGCTTTCAAACTGGAAATATTTTTAAAGCAATTTTGTTAATGTTGTTTTTTATTGTGGTAAAAGTCACATAATCTAAAACATAGTATTTTAACCATATTTAACTGTACATTTCAGTGGCACTAAGTACATTCACATTGTTGTGCAACTCTCACCATCATCCATCCCCCCAGTTTTTCACCTTCCTAAACTGAAACTCTGTCCCCATTAAACACTAACTCCCCATTCCCCCTCCGCACCCCTGCACCCCCCCGCCCGTGGCATCTATGGGTGTACTTTCTGACTCTGTGAATTTGACTATTCTAGGTACCTAGTATAAGTGTAAAGCAATTTTTAAATGAGCCAATATCTATTACTTATTAAACTCAGTCATTACCAATTTATAAATCAAAGGGACATGTCTGAATTGGGAAAAATGTGCTTCTATAGCTAAAGAAGTTTCTGTTTGCCACAATTAGAAAGGTGATTAGGAGATTCAAAAGTAGCCATAGGCCACCTCTCAGTAACTAATGTGAATTGACCATCCCTGGATTATCTGCTAATTTTAATATTAATTCAGTAATCTAAAATTTGAATGAATCATACTCTGAGATTTTGAGATTTACCAAAATAACCCTTCAATTTAATTAAATTTATACTTTAATTAATTAAATTTGGTATAATTAAATTTATTTCATTTTCCTGATTAAAAATCACAATGCATTATTTTTGTCATTTTACTTATTGAAATACACTATCATTCTTTATTTCTTTGAAATACACTATCATTCTTAAACTTAAAAAATCAGTAAAATATCTTTAAAAACATTGGCGAATCCATATTCAAACAGCCCTTCATGTGTCATTCATTTATTGACCACTTACCATGTGCCAAGTAAGACCTTCCAGTTAGTAGGGGAAATATAATACTTCCTTGATCTGGTGGATCGACTCTTTAAGAAACAGGGAAGTTGTGAGAGCTGTTGATTTGCAAAATGAGAACCTCTCTTAGTGTGTGTGTGTGGCACGATGTTATTGGCTTTAACTGTTTTTCAGAAAATGATCCTTATTCCTGCAAAACAACGTATTTCATTGCTTCTCAATCATCACGTTTCACATTGAAATATCCTCTAAATGAAGGTAGCGGTATTTCACTAATAACATCCAAATAACAAAAAGGTTACATTGTTTTAAAGTCTGTAATTCAGGTTGATCGGTAGTTTACCTGAGTGAGTTTTTACAATGCCCAAGACAAGATTACAAAAGACAACACTGACCTAATATGCCAGCACTAAACCCATCATCTTCTCGTAAAACCGACTCTGCTTTTTTTCCTGTTCCTCCCTATCACCCAAATCTCACATTTCCACAGAATCCTTGACCCCATGTCCCTTATTATCTACGTAAAACAGTCACTACAGTTTAAAACTTCGACTTTATTACATCACCCCATCTCTATGTAGGAACACAATACCACCCATTTTAGGTTCTTCTACCTATTTTCTGAGAAATTAAAATAGCATTTCCCTGTTCAGTAATCCAGATATTCAATACCTGTGTCTACAAGTTTTGTTTTTGTTTTTTTTTTTTTTACTAATAACCTTGGGTTACCTTCTTTATAATTAAAAAGATAAATACCTTTCTCGATTTATATGTGTGAAATTTAATGTGTTCCTGAACCTCTGTGGATTCTCTGGGGCTTACCTTTCTCCACTGGCCCCTGCTTCCAATAGAAATGTCAGCACACATGGTCATTCTTTCTTTCTGTATTGCACCAATATAAAGGAGAACAGAAATACCTTTTCCTTTTTACCTAACTCCTTTCCAACCTCACTCCAGAATACTACCACCAAGGCAGTGTATAAACAAGGCTTTTACATACTACCTTCCCATCTGATTTGAATTATATTACACCACTTTAAAAGTAAAAGCAAAAACAATTTTAGAAATTAAATGGAAAATATATCTATCCTACTATATTCTACTCACGCATATCCTATTCTGTGTATCATTTCCCAGTTGATCTTCAAGATATTTTTGCTCGTTATACTCTTTCTAAAATTTATATTGACTTTCCATTGCACCCCAAATTAAAAATAAGTTTATCATCTTGACATTGAATGACCTGTGCAATGTTTTCTCAACCTACTTTCTCAGCTACTGCAAGCTCTATGTGAGTTTGAATCTAGTTCTTTTTACTTAGTAGCTTTGTGATCTTAAGCAAGTTACTTAAACTCTAAATAACTTCGTTTTCTTACCTATAAAATGTGGATAATATTAGCACCTGATTCTTAGAGATGTTGTGAGTATACAATAAACTGATAAAGATGAAGCTAGCTCCTAAAATATGTTCAAAAAGTTTGCTATTGTCATTATCATGATGAAGTACTTTCACCACTAATGCATGCTGTACCCTCAGAAACTGAAGAACTGAGGTTAGTATCTTCCCAACACATCTTAGTCTTTCCCACATCTGTGCTTTTGTCAAAGCTGTTTGCTTCACCTGACTTCCTTTTTTGCTTCTTCAACTTTTTTTTTTTTTTTTTTAAACCTCTGCATGTCCAATTCCTGTTCTTCCATCAAGGCAAAGCTGAAATCAAATGTCATCATCATTAAGGAACTTTTAACTCTATTAAACAGATATGTTTTTGTACATTTGTGCTGCTGTAACAAAATACCACAGACTGGGTAACTTACAGATAACAGAAATTTATTTCTCTAGAGGCTGGAAGTCTGAGATCAGAGTGCGAGCATGGCCTGGTGAGGGCTGTCTTCTGGGGTGCAGACATATTGTATTTTCACATGGCAGAGGGTGCTAGGGATCTCTCTAGAGCCTCTTTTATAAGGGACTTATCTCATTCATAAGGGTTCCAGCTTTGGGACCTAAGCACCTCCCAACTGTCACCTCCCAACACTGTCATCTTTGGGGGTTAGGATTTCAACATATGAATTTAGGGGACTCAAACATTCAATCATAGAAAGATGTATCTAACCATTCTTTGGAACTCAATGTTACTATACATGTTTTATGAAAGGTACCAAACCTGACTTTAAAAATATAGACTTTTATATATAGAGAGAGATGTATATATATGTATATCAGTTTTTCTGTTAGTTATATCTTTCTTGAAGACAGACTGTCCTGCTGGTCCCCTTCAGATACTAGTTGAATACCTTAGAGCTATAAATTCTAAAAAATAAAATAAAAAATACAATAAAGCATTTTCATCCAGTCAATTAAGAGTTTAGTATAAATGCATTGTGACAATAAAAGGTAGTGCTAAGAAAAATTACAGTCTAGTTGTAGTAATTACATTTTCTTGCTTAGGTGAAAACTGTTCTTAATGCATTTTAATGTTTCCACATTTGATTCATATTTTACTTTTTCTTTTGTAAAATCTGATAAAATAGTTTCCTCTGACATGTGACACAGCATGTACTTATTCTAAGTATCATTCAGTTCAGTAAAGAGATTTTTCCATTGACAAAATAGTTGAGGAAAATGGAGAAAGAAATTTGGCCATATATGTTTTGGAAATGAAAATATTTCAGCCCTGTATCATTTTTCACTTATATGGTTAACTTTATTCACATTTTCAGTTTGGTTTAGTTGACTTTGGTCTATAATTTATTATATTATTTGAATAATGCTTTTTTTCTCTTTTTTAAATGATAATTTCCTCCTAGTATTTCACATTCAACTTTTTTTGTTCATTGCATAATTTTAGAAGTTTTCTTTTTTTTAAAATTTAGTCTCTTTATACAGATTGCTCTTCATTTTTGTTGCATAGTTCATTTAGTCTCTTTATACAGATTGCTCTTCATTTTTGTTGCATAGTTACACTTCACTTCCTATGAGGGTTTGCGTAATTTTTTGCTACAAGTTGTTATCATTCTTCTCATTTCTAACTTCATCATATTTTCCTTATTATTAAAGACTTTATACATTTGTATATGATAAACTAAAAATAAAATTGTTTAAATTATTCTTTAAGTTATTTTAAGTTTGTATTGGTTGAAAACCAATTCTTTGGGCTGTACAGATAACAATTTTCCTTTTTCCCATGTTTTAGTCTGCTCTTCATTTTATATACTTTACATGGAAGTTATCATTTAACCTTTTAAACAATTGAACCTCATTCTTTTTTTCTCATCTTTGAAATAACAGATATTGAGGTGCACCTACCTAACTTCATTCACTGGAGATAATTGCTCACAATTACAGAATTAATTAGGGGAAATCAGAACACAGTATAGATAATACATATTTTTCTATGTGTATATGTGATATAGATACATTTATTATGTACATAAATATTTATTAGGCTTATATTTATTTTTAATTATCTGAATCCACAATTCCAATTACTTAAAGTGAAACTAGCTGAATTAATATTCTTAGAATTGAATGGAAGAATAGGGAGTTTAAATGAAGCTGTAAAAATTAGTTTTATTCACTCTGAAAACATTTATTTAACACCAACTAGCTGTCAAAATCATATTATTATAAGTATATAAAAACATTTTTAGTATATTCTTGACTATGAGAGGAGAAGGATATGTTTGCAAGGATATGGTTATAGTGGCTTGGAATTTAAAGAGATATTTTTATGAATCTAGTCAAATGAGATAGTTCATGTTTCCAAGCTTCTCCTTTTAATTCTCAGTTTTCTAATCAGTTTTTAAAAATTATGACACTGATTAATATAACATGATAGGAAAAAAATCATGTTCTGATTATACACATCTCTATAACTGTTTGGGAGAGAAAATACTCTTTTTTATGCTGTTGATATATGGGTGGGAGTGAAGAGGATGAGGACAGTTTTCCTCCTCCAACATGAATCAGCTGACAGCCTATCGTAGAGGTTTATTCAACTTAAGTCTTGATTCTCTACGCCAGAGTATTGACTGAGGGCTTTCTTGTGTTCCAATCTCTTCTATGTGGAAGGTTAATATTTATTACTTCTCATTAAGTGTTGATGTAGAAAACCCTTTGACTGAAGTCATCTGATGTGTTTTCTAACTGTTCCTTCAAGGAAACTGTTCACAGACTCTCAGTGTGGCATCTGATATGAGCATCACATTTATTCTGATCAGTCTTTTATCATCATTACCCAAGCTAATGATGATCTTCACTTGGCATGTGGAAGCATGTGGTAATAATACCCACTAGAGATCAGTGTAGTGCGGGTAGAGACAGATAACCTTTGTCAGGCCTATGCCCCCTTTCATCATGAAGTAGGAAAAAAAAGATTTATATCCCTAGCCCCTGATGATTTTCATGGGTTCTTGTGTTTCAGTAGCTTCTCCCACTCCCATATCAGGCCTTATGTTGTATTTGTCTTACGTGGGAAACCATAGATAATAATTAGCAGAGACACATGAGTATTACTTCAGTAAAGCACATCACAACTAACACCAGAAGTATCCTTCCTCCAGTATGTCATTTGAATTTTAAAAGTCACCATTATTATATCAAACCATGTCAATTTATGAAGCACCTGACTTTCTCTTTATTGGCTTTCTGTTTATCTGAAGCTTTAAAATCAGTGGTTGATACATTTGCATTAAGATAAGCAACTGACTCACTCAAAAAGCAGCTACAAAAATCAAATAGATTGATTAGTTGTGTCCAGTAAGCATTGCCTGTGTTGACCATTAATTTATTTCTATCTCAGTTTCTCAAGAGAAACTCAGTGTTCCTTCATATTCCAGCCTCTCTTCAAAGAATGTTTATGACATACTTAAATTTACTGACCGGTAGGCAGTTTAGAAATTGTTGTCTACATCTGGACTTCTTACAAGCTTGGCAGTAGTGGTTCATTTTTGAATGAGAGGTGATTTCACTAAAGGTCATTTTGGCTGTCAAATGAAGACCATAAGCACTGACATTAGTGTCAGTATATCTTTGTTAACCTGATAACACAGCTGTCTAAGACACCTTCCTAACCTGAGAAATCCATCCATGATCCAACAGGCTTCAGGAGTGCCAAGGTCAACTGGAAAACAAACAGAGCTAGTACTGTTGAAAAGAGACCAAGTTTAGACTTCCACATTAAGGAATGGCAAGGGCAAGTATTACATGATTCAAGATGGCTTTAAGAGATTGAGAGAGGAGCCAGCTGGCTGACCAAGCTCAGATGTAGTCACTTGACAAGGTTACATAAGCAGAGACAGTTCACAATTTTACTGATTCTTCTAAGAGAACTCTTTATTATGGAAATAATATTAGTATTTTTGAGACTTACTTTTTGTTGGTTTATACCAAGCAGCCCAGGGACAAGTTCACTTCTCCACTGAGAAGAAACTGTTGGGCTATTTAGTTTATAATCTCACTGAGGTTGTATTGTTGTTTACTTTTGTTTGTTTTGTTGTTTTAAGATAAAAAAACATTTAATGCCTTTCTGAAGGCAGAGAAGAATCCTATGGCTTGATTGAAGTAATTTCTTATGAATAAAAATTCAAATACTCATGGAAGGCCTTGGGATGTGTTTCAGAGTTGACATTTTAGGCCTGTGAGGGAAGACCTAAAATCATCTTCGTTGGAGGGCTCTTCTATTTGAAAGATACGCGAGGAGCCTGATATTCCTACTTCCCCAAGAAATGATGAAGACCATTAAATAATGTGTTCAAAATGTTAGACGTTTAATTATATTAGCCATAGTATGTACACTCGCTTTTCTCCTACCATTACAGTGTTCAGTATCAGTGTCTTGAGTGATCTAATAATGTTTATGAAATTTCCTGAAGAGACAGTGTTTCTCTGGATTCCATCCATAGGTTAAGAAATCCAAATTACTTTGTAACGTTTCACAGAATGTTTCTAACAAACTCTACTGTGTAAGGGTTCCATGTGTCCTTTGGACTTATTCAGAAAATTTGTAGTGAACGACCAATAGGTTCCAGACTTTTTATAAATGCTAGAGATAACATCAGCAGAAGTAGAAAAATACACCAGAGAAATAAATAAGATATATACAACGTATGGTAGTGATAAGTGAAAAATAAACTCGGGAAGGTGTACCGAGAGTGTAGGGGCTTGTAGTTTTTTACAAGATAAAGTGGTAAGAGAAGTCCTCACCAGAACGGTGACATCCAAATAACACCCAAAAGGAGGTCAGCATGTCAAGTCGGCCATTCTGAAATATGATGATTATTCTAGGAAGAAGGAAGAGCCTCTGAGATGGCAGCTTACTTGGCTTGTTCACAGAACAATAAGAAGACCAGTATGTGTGGAGCAAGATAAACAAGGGTGGGAGTAGTAAGGAGATGAAGGAAACGAGGTCAAAGAGTAATGAGAATACACATCAGGTAGGGCTTTATAAACCATTTTAAAGGCTTTGACTTTCCCTCTGATTGAAATGGGAACCCTTTGAGGAACTGGACAGAAGACTTGCTTGATCTGCCTTAACATTGTAAGGATATGACTGGCTATTGTGTTGCCATAGACTCAGGAAGAGGAGGGCATAGGTGGAGACAGAGAAACCAGTTGGAAGGCAGTTGTAATGATCCGGTTGAGATGTGATGGCAGCTTGGGGCAGGATGGTAGTAGGAGTCACTGATGTGTTTGACATCAGAGTCAAAGAGATTTGTTGACACGATGAATGTAAGGCAGCAAAAAGGAGAAGTTGGAGGTTTGCAAATTTTCCCTATTCCCTAATTAGCACGAAAGCTACTCTGAATATGATTATAGAGCTAAACTCTTTCAACGCTAATTTTACATGGACTTTTATTATTAATTTTATATGTTAAAGGTATTGTGATTCCAGTCAATTAGTATGTATTTACCAAAAACTCACCAATCCTAGCACAAGCAGAGATGCATTGTTCCAAAAAGTGGTAGTGAACAAGTTTCTTTTACCTCGAGAATCTTATTTTCCTGACTGTAGAGAAGAAATGTGAAAGGAACTGGTTCAGTGACCATGATCTAGTCACTAAGGAAATGTGTGATTGTTTGGCTCCAGGGGTCAGTCAGGGAGCCAATGAGCTTGAGGTCACAGGTGCTCTTTGTATGAGGCTGTGAGCTTTGCATGTTCCACTCCAGAGAATCTATTTCTGACCTCATACATCCACTTCAAAAAAGCATGCCCTTGCTCACAAGGGAAGTCTATAACACTGTATGGAGAGGTCAATCCAGATCCATCATCATTGCTAGAAGAACAACTCACAGCATTTCCTTTATTTACCAACAGTGAAAGCAAATAGCATTGTTGTCATATTTAGACAACACATTATGACTAAGGAAATCAAGAATACAAATGCTCAGTGGACTATGTTGTCCTCAAAAAATGAAGTGATATAGTTACTGAATCATATACGGGTTACTAAAAAATACTTTAGGCAAGCAATTTTTAAAATTGTAAAGATGCATTAAAAATATAGGAATAACTTTTAATAAGTAATGCAAAATTATTTTTAAAAAAGTGACTCTTTTACTGAACTCACTTTCCTCTCTGTTTTATTCCAGAACCTACAGATAGGCCGCCTTTGCTGTTAATTGCAAATTCTGAAACAATTGGGGTTTTCTATCTTAATGGAAGTAAAATGGCAACCCTGAGCTCAATCAATGGAAATGAAATTCATACTCTGGATTTTATTTACAATGAAGATATGATTTGTTGGATTGAATCGAGACAATCTTCAAATCAGCTCAAATGTATCCAGATAACAAAAACAGGAAAATTAACAGATGAATGGACAATCAGTATTCTTCAATCCTTTCACAGTGAGTTTCGATTTATATTATATGCCACCCTTTAAGGATTTCATTTGCAGACCAGTAGACGGGATTCTTAGATTTTCTAGCATAGAAAATGGCTTTTGGAAAGCTATATATGCAAATGTGAATGCATTTAAATAAGTGTATTCCCTACGTGTTTTGCATATACACACATATACACATAGAATTGCACTGTTTATGTAAGCAGTACATTGAAGGGTTAATTTTAATTCTTTCTTTAATGCTTATTGCAGTATCACCTAGATGAGAACTGTGGTTTTTCACTGAATGATAGTTCACAATGTGATAGTGAAGGTGGGATTAAAAAACAACAACAACAAAAAACAAGAAACAGATTTGATAATTATAAGCTCATCAACTGTAGTGTTTGTTAAAATACCTTGAAAACTATTAGTTTTATGCTAATTGGTAACAACTACCTGTGTTTGTTGACTTTTTTCCTAGTAAATCAGAGTTTTTATATATCTTCTTCCAAAAGAGTAATTTGTAATTTGTGATTCACTTGATTTCTCATGTCGGAAATTCACAAACTATTAACTGTCTTTCTCTTTCTGTATATCACATTGTCACATGCACATACATTCCCCCCCTCACTATTCTGCTCTCTACCCATCCCACATGAGAGTATAAAAATTTATTTGTGCTTGCCTGGGGAAACTGTATGCATGAGAATTTCAAGATGTATTCATTTATTTTATGATTTACAGAAAAAACTTATTCTTACAAATGCTACTAATATAAAACTTGGTAGAAAAATGAAGGAAATGTACAATCAAGTTAAGAAGAAAAAAAAAGAGTGCTGTGATAGAATAAATTTAGTTTTCAGATGTTGAATGGTGATTTGAATTCAGTAATCATATTTTATTGATGTTTGTGATGTACAGTTTCAGGGACTGGTTATTGATCCTTATTAAATGTAAGAAAATAGTACTATGTAATGTTTGATAATTATGATTAGATTGAATAAAAACAGTGGTAAAGATTGTAAGAAAAATGGAATATGAAGTGAACAGAAGTAAATGTTTAACAAATAGAATCCAACATTTTTAAGATTTTCTTAACATAAGTAAAACAATTGATAAGGTCATTTATTGTGACAGTGGACCAAAAATGCCTAGTGAAAACAGTGGACACTGTCTATTTCAAGGATTCCATGGAGAAATGATAATTCATAATAAACAGTAAATAACTAGTGGTAGTAGCACAAGGAATGTTTCTATGTGATTTGAATATTTCAGACATTGTCTCAGCCAGCAATTGAAAATCATTTGAACAAAAGACTCTGGTTTCTGCCATGTTAGTGATTACCTCAACTAATCCAAATGTATTTGTCCCTAGCAAATGGAATACTGGCAGTCAAATAGCTAGAATATTCACTAAGTCATCAGGTAAAATTATTTTCCAAGGTTACTTAAGCAACTTTTTTTCTATATTTAATATGCCCTAATAATAGTAGTAATCCTTTCTTTAATATGTATTTTTAAACAACTTTAATAGTACATCTCAGATTGGTCAAGCAACTCTACATTAGAATATTTGTAGAAAATAATCCAGAATTTAGATTTCATGTGATTTATAAACAATTCTTGGCAAATCTAGAAAAATAGAGATTGACTTTGTTAGGTAGTTCACTAAAATGATGAACAGACATTCATTTTGAACTATACAAAATTAATGCAATGGAAACATCTTAATTAGAATAAATAGTTGTTAATGAAGTCAGATTTAAGCCATGCAATTCCAGTCACTTTAGAAAGAAGTGATTAAATGTGTGGAAGTAATACAGTGATGGGAGTGGGACAGAGGTGTGAGCTGGGCTGGGCTCCTCTGTCATTGCTTGTAAGCCATGTATTTTATCAACATGTCACAGAACAGCTTCCAATGGGCTCTGCATTCACCATGACAATTTGTGAGTTGATAATGAAGTTTGAATATTCTTTGCATATGTAATTACCTAAAATCTCTGTTGTACCATATAAGCAAAAATAATGAACTGATGGGAGTATGCCTGAATACCTGTCACTAGCCACTGTTCCAGAGATTATCTCTTTAGGTTTTCCTCCCTCATTATCTTTAGATACTTTTCTCTGAATTTACCTGAATAAAACATTCTTTTTTGGAAAAAAATAAAACTTTTATTTTTCAAAGTATTACTATGAGGAGAATCATTACAGGTCAAACCGACTTGAATTTAAAATTTACATAATATTTTAGTAAACATCTTATTGCAATATTAAAATTTTTATTGCATATCTCATCTCACTGGATACCCACCACATCTCTGTGGAGTATGCAGGAGAGATACTCTTCCCATTTTATAATAGACACAAGTTTAACTACAGAACTAAGATGTGTTAGGCAATACTGAATGGCTAAAAAGAAGGCAGAGATAGGACATCTAAATCCTATGTTCTTTCTTCTACATTAACAAAGGCAAATACAGGTCCCTTCAAAGAATTTCCCAAGTCTAGCACAAATAATCATATCTACAACTTATTAAATGTGCTAAAAGACTACATGCAATAGGGAGGCATTATTAGTCCCCTTATGCTGAAGGGAAAAATCGAGACTCTGAATTTGGGCCAGACTTCTTAGCCTTCACTACACCACACTGCCCCAGTGGTCTCAACTTTTGTTTTTCATTTCAGACAACCGAAACAATCAGGTACACTAACATTAGTAACAGTGGCTCACAAAGACAATGTCTACATGGGAGAGAGGTGTAAGAATCTTGGAAGGGGGTGGACAAGATGAGTTGTACCAAGGCCATGTCATTTGAAAAGGCCCAACACATGATTCTGATACGGCCACCTAGGGAGGCCTACCTTTAATACTGAGAATCATGTCTAAGCAATATTGTGAGAGAATGAGGAAGGCTGATAATAATGTGCTCAATAAACTATATTGACAAAAGGAACATTGGGGAAAATGCTAGAGATTATATTTTGAATTGAATTCATTCTTCTTTATAAAGATACTTGATATTTATTAGCTAGTATTTTTGCCTGAAAGTTACAAAATACTAGATTTTGAAGAAAATTTTGGAATTAAGTGTTTTGTAAGCAAAATTTGTTCTCCAGGGATTCACACAAAGTACATTTACGGCAACTAATTATTTCTCCCACGTTTTTCTCGGGGAGTACTGTGGTAGGAACACAGATACCTAAAATCAGCAAAAATGATGGGATCCCTAACAGTAGTGATGCCCAGCTATTTTCCTCAGGACAAAGTGCACAAAGATGATTGAGACAGATAGGATTATTTTCTGGGTGTATCTCTTATTAAGAAAGATGATTCAGGACCAGTTGTTCTCTTCCAGGTATATAGTAGATACTTTCATTCTGTTTTTATGTATATTCAGTATTCTGCAAAATTTGAGTATCACTTATTAGGATACTGATTTAGACTTAACCAGCTTGTCTTCATCCATTCATGGGCTCAGCTACAGTCTAGCAGAGCGTGCCAGACCCAAAAACTATAAAGGATTGCTTATTCTTTATACACTTTGCTTCTGAATTAGCCCCATTCACTGGCTTTTATCTTTCTTTTATTTGGTCTGTTTCGATATCAACTTAACTCATTTTCCATTTGAACCTCTGCCTTGATCCTTGATTGGATAATTTTTGGATTCACTTTACCCATGTCTTTTCTCAATCCTGCTTCTTTCTG
The DNA here is from genome assembly GCF_028021215.1 of Eschrichtius robustus. Lineage (NCBI taxonomy): Eukaryota > Metazoa > Chordata > Mammalia > Artiodactyla > Eschrichtiidae > Eschrichtius > Eschrichtius robustus. The sequence goes on from NC_090828.1 coordinate 89,219,493, forward strand.
TTGAGTTAGCAATTCTCTAATAATCATATAATATTAATAGATGACATTTATGAATGTTTATTTTGTGCATTAACAATTATACACATATACCTCTCTACTATCACAAAAATTATATATGTATACTGTATAAAATAGTTTATAGATAAGACAATGAGCTTAAATAAATGAAATACTTCTTTAATTTAAAGGAAACCTTGACCTCTTAATCTCAATAGATACTGAGTAATAGCCTTTCTTAATTGTGCAGTATTCCCTATTTGCTTCTACCCAGCCTGGGAATTTCATAGCCTTCAGTGCTTCACAGGTATCCTCCATCAAGTTATGACTGGACAAAAATGACTAGACTGTGTCCCTACTGTAAATATAAGCATAGCAAGCATAGTCTTGGGACAAAATAATCAACCTATAAGAGCAGAAATGCTAGATTCAAATAGTGTCAGCTCACAGTGAGTCTGCACTTTAGAAGATGATCATGGAACTTTGCAGCAACACCCTAAGATTACACAGTATCACGTAATGGTATAATCATCATAGAAACTTGGCATGCAGTATTTAAGCATGTGACTTGTAAATAAAGTATTTTTATGACCTTTCCTCTGCAATTATCTTTCTCCATATGATTGGAGAAAAGTCATTCACATTGTTTTAACTTGCCTTCATATGATCACTAGTGAAGTTGTCCACTCCATTGTGGACTTATATGTTCACGTCAGTCTCGACAGATCTGCTTGAGTGATTATAATGCTCCATTGCTTAAAGTTAAAATACAAAATATTCAGTGGCTTCCCATTTATCTAAGGAAAAAAATGAAACTTCATTTTACGGCTTCTCTGCAGGCCTCTACCTTGCCTCTCCCCACTCAAATCACATGTTCCACCTAAAAAAAAAATACTAGCACTTCCTTTAATGCACTTTGTTTTCTCATTTCCATATGTGTTTGTATCTGCTGGTTCTTCACCATAGGCCATAGTTGTCATTTCCTATAACCAAGTGTCTCTTTCTTACTCATGTTTTAAGGTATAATATCCTTTCCAAAAGTTTTTCTTTTCAGCTTAGCAGCCCTTCCTATGTGATCCTGGGACATCGTAGTACAAATGCATTATATTTTATTTGTGTGTTTACCTGTCAGATTCCCAAATAAAGGGTAACTACTTTAAGTTTAGGATGTGTGTTTTATTCATCTTTGAATCAGATTTCAGCAAAATGCCTATCTGTTCTAGAATAAACATAGGTAACAAGTAAAAGATGAGGGTGGAGAATTAGAGGGGAGAAGGGTAAGACCAACTTCTGGAGAGACCATGCCAAATCACTACTAGAGACATGGAGAAAACCAGTCTGCATTATTGCTAAGTAAGTTCTTTTCTGTGTCTAGATAATAGCCTCACATGTTAATCTTGGTGTCCTTGAGATACAGGTCTGTTCAGCAACTATTGGCCTTTATTTGGGTTCAATCTCTGACTTCCCCAGGGTCAGTAAATTTGCCTATAGATTCATTTTGGAACCTAACCTTGATGACAATGGAAAAAACTTGATCTAGATCTGTTTGAGTCTTCCCACCCCCCAAAGCAGTTGTAATTAAACAGTATTGGAGCCAAAGGTCTTAAAATAGAGGTCAGTTAATTCTTAGCACAGTAATGAAACAGAACAACACAGCTTGGAATCTTAACCTTTCTCCTCCCCTCAGTCTGATTAGACATTTTCTTAAGAAGGAGGTTCTACTATCTTATATTTAGGTCCTTAGATGCGTAAAACAGTAGATGTGCTTCCCATCTCAATCCTGTATACTTAGTTATTATCAAGGCCCCAAATGTTTTTGGGGTAAGAAGTAAAGAGCAAAGTCAGGATGTTCTTTGTATCTCTCAACCTCTGAGAAGCCCTGTTAGTTACCTCCAACCTAGAAATGTATGCATTTAATTCTTTGTGAGAGATGAAGTATATTCAGCAATTAATCAATTTTGGTTTTAGCATTTCATTAGAGAAAGTTCAAAAATTGAACTCTGAGCTCAGGAGAAGAGGAAATGGTGATGACCATCCTAATCTTATAAATTACTGAGATTTTTTATTAAATAAAATGAAAATGAGAGACATAAAGGAAATGAAAGAAAATAAAAGAATATTTTCTGATCTAGATTTCCCACTCCAAAAAAAAAAGTCATGGTGTTGTTGTTGTTGTTTTAGCTGTGTAGAATCCAGACTTTTTGATCAGCATATTTTGTGGACATCTAAATTTTGCACAAAAATCTTGGCTATAGAAACTAGTTTTATATTATTCCCTAAGAAACATCTGAGAAGAATCCAAAACACATCATCCATATAAGAAGGATATTATAAGTATTTATTCTCAGAGATACATTTTTATTTAACTGCTGTTTGATAAGCAAATGGATGTTTTATTAAACTCTTTATACTTCTTAAAAGCTCCTCATCTTTTATTTAGCATATTTATATGGAAACATAAAAATGACTTTTTCTGAGACATGGCTGCTGTGTGTGTGCGTGCATGCATGTGTAGCTAGTTATTACAACACATGCTTGCGGGGATCTGGAATTTTTACAAAGTGATCAGACCATCCACTGAGAACTCAAAAAAAAAAAACGACAGTTAAAATTAGCAAAGATGTTGATCTGAGGACATATTTCCAAAGAATATTTTAAATTCTCCTGATACCATATGCTCAATGTTGTAGGCATTGTATTAAATTATTCCTTAATTTTTTATATTAACATTACATAAATTTATACTTTGGAATAAGTAACCTGTTCTAATTGACAATCAGTACAAAACCATAAAATGCCATCCTGAATGCCTAGAAAAGAAAAAAAATTTTAAAAGTCTGCGTACTCTGTTACTCTACAAATTGGTCTTTATTGTTAGTTCAGTTGCCAGGCTGGAAATAACTCAATTACTATTTTATTGTCATTTGGCGACATACTTGAAATTAACCGAAGCAGAAATTAGAGATGTGCTAAGCTTCAATTGTTCATATTCATTTTTTCTATGAATTTGATAAAATATATTTCACATACACACTAAATATAAATATACTCCCCTCCAAATTTTGTTGTTTGCCATGTAGAACTTTTAAATCATTATTCTCATAGTATGCTTTGTCTAGATTCACATTTCTGTTTGTTTTATTAATGGATTTTAATTATCACATTTCTGTTTATTTTATTAATGGATTTTAATTATCAAAGTGGAAATTTCTTCATGATCCCATTACAGCGCCATATACCAGGTAGAACATAATGTTTAGCAGTTTACTTTATCTACCAACCTGAAACTTGGAAAGTAAGATGCTCTTTTCATCGTGAATAACTCATGAAATATATTTGAAATCCATGATGTATACTCACTCTAACTGGTGTTTCTGTCTTGGTAAACTTTATCTTGGTAGAAGAGAGAAGGAAGTAAGGGAAGAAGAGAAAAGATATGGAAAAAAAAAGAAATTATTACTTTTTTGACAAGTAGACTAGTAAAATAATTTCTGACTTAATATGTATTTGATAATTTTTCACTTTAAATATAATACTGTCATAGTGTATTTTCCTTACTTTTATTTTGTTTTGCTTTTTCTTAAGGGATTTATGCCAAGTAAAATGAGCATTTTTTTCTCATATTTCTCGGCCATCAGAAGATTTTAATCTTGTAAAGACATTTACAATATATTAGGAATTTATCAAATCTAAAGACAGCAGTAGGAGCCAAATTAGGCAAGGTAATAAAACTGGCATGTATAGGATTTCAGTTTTTCAATAAGATTCTTGTTTTCTTTCTTTTTTTTTTTTTTTTTCAGGCTGTAATGTCCTGTGACTTACAGATTTGCTGTAACACTGGGCTTTGTATTTTCCTCACCATGGTATTTGGGATGAGTTGATATGGTCCTAGCTCTGTCATTAACTAGCTGTGGGACCTTAAACAAATAATTTTAAAATGAAATCACTTGTTCACATAATAGCTGGAATCCCTCTCAGATCTAAACATACTTTCCCCTTCCATTCCCTTCTGTTTGATATTCTTGTAATTTGCAGTACGCCTGTGTCTTTGTGTGCACGTGTGTCTACCTCTCGTCTACTTTTTTTTTTCCTCTCACCTAATTACTCACAATAGGTATATTTTAATCATTGTATAGTACCATTCTCTAAGATATGTTCCTTGGGACACAAGTTTTCCCAGACATTCTTAGAAAAAATGAGTTTGTGCTCAAATGAGTTTAGGAAATTTTGCATCTGTATACCCTTATTGGAGATTTATATGTATATTATTAGCCTATTAAAGATTCTGAGGAGTCCTTCTGTAAAGTACCTATTTTACTTTGTTTAGCTCAGGATTTCCTTAATTTCTTTGAGTAGTGAACATTTTATTGGTATTTTTGTGGGTATGTCTGTGAGTGCATTTCTATGGGTGCTTGTTTCTAATGACATGAATATGTTTATGTGTCTACTACATATTAACACTCTAAATATCTAGTGTTTTATATTATCTACTTTGAGAAATATTGTTTTGGAGGTCTTATGGAATATCACTCATATTGTATCCTCCTACCACTTTTTACTGTCTCTGTGGCTAAACCTGTAAGGGTGGTGTTTACAAGGAGATATAGAGAATTACTGTAAGAGCAGTTTTCTAGCTATCCCTTCCCAAGAGCCCAACTACTTTTAGTTTGTACCCAGAGGGTTATGAGAGTTACAGGATCCATATACCACAAGCCCTGAGACTGTGGTGACAAAACCAGAGACCATTTCAGAACTGGAGCTTAGAGGAATTAGTTATGCAGCAAAGATTTGGTCATGTGTGAATTTCATGACAGGAAAGAGCCTAGCTAAAAGATGACTGTAGTTGATAATGGTAACAAAGAGTGTGTTCTGGAACTAACTTAGTATTGCAGCCAGTGTCAAGTAATTCCAATTTAATTATAACAATTTTTCCATGAGCTGGATAAATGTATGGTGACAGAAACTCTTAATGGTAGAAGAACAGTGTCAAATGATGAGATGGTCATGTAGATGGTGAAGGATTTTTTAAATGATTATGAAATATAAATCCAGATTAAAATATATGTATATTTTAAATATGTATATGTATATATGTATATTAAAATATTCTGTAAGTCTTTGTCATCTTTTTTTTTTTTTTTTTTTTTTTTGGCTGAGTTGAGTCTTCGTTGCTGTGTGTGGGCTTTCTCTGGTTGCGGCGAGGGGGGGCTACTCCTCGTTGCGGTGCGCGGGCTTCTCATTGCGGTGGCTTCTCTTGTTGCGGGGCACAGGCTCTAGGCGTGCGGGTTTCAGTAGTTGCGGCATGCAGGCTCAGTAGTTGTGGCTCACGGGCCCAGTTGCTCCGCGGCATGTGGGATCTTCCCAGACGAGGGATCGAACCCGTGTCCCCTGCATTGGCAGGCGGATTCTTAACCACTGCGCCATCAGGGAAGTCCAGTCTTTGTCATCTTAATGACAACATTTACTTGGTAAAGTTATGTAAAGTCTCTTGGCAACTTTTGTTGTTTTAATGTGAGAATTAATCTGTATCATTTTAATCTCCCTGTTTTAAGGTATTAGTGAAGAGATCTATCTATCAAGTCCAATTATTCAGTCCAGTTTCACTAAGAAAAAGCAGGTAGTTATACAGTATATCCAAAACTGAATGGTAGGGAAAGGCCTATGTACTACTAATCAACAATGAGACTAATTTTCAAACAAATCTATGGTTTAAAACATGTCTGACAAGTGTACTAGAGAGTACATACATAAGAATAACATAAAAGAAATATTACTTTTTTGTGTGTGACGGTCATAAGAATAACATTATTATTCTTATAACCGAAGAAGATTCTTTTTAAAATTTTTATGTTGTTGGGAGATTCTATTTTGTTTAATGAAAATAACAACAGCAACAGAAACCTTGTGGCTTGATAGAACAGTTCAGCTTGTCTGAGCTGGTCAGAATAACTTAGTATCCATATGAAACACCTCACTTGGCCTTAAGACTTAGTTTGGTTATTTGTGTTATTTAAAAATATTTTGTTAAATTTTTTGGAGTCATGAGAGGTGAATGAATTCAAAATTATTATAAAATTTTAGAGCTTTGAGGATTTGATTTGTAAGAAGGGTATAACTTGAGTAAATTAGAACTATCATAGTTACCGCTATAAAAATTTTGAACTTGAAGGGGTACATTATAATTGTGATTACTTATGCACAACGCCACTGGCAATTACATCAGGTATTTAGATAATCTGTGCAAAAAGATGTTTGTTCCTAAAATGAAGATAATTGAGACAACATGTTGCTAATGTATGAAGTATGCAAATGATCATCTCAGTGTTACATTCCATTCTATATGTTTAGTCTGAGCTTTTGTTTCTGAGACTCTCAGTTAATGTCGTTCTTCCTATGTCCATGGGATGATATTCACACAATATACATGGAGTATCAAGGTAATTATTTTGATAAATTCAAGCTGAATCATTTGTGTTTTTCAAATTTATTCTCTTGAATTATGGGAATTTAATTATTTTTTGTAGTTCATATTGAATGTTGTACCTGATTTATTTCTAAGCACATTATATAATGTTAAAAGTATTGAAAGATGACTCTAGTCATATATATATATATATATATATATATATATATATATATATATATATTTATATATACAACAAATACTTAACTTTATTAGAGCTTTTTGTCGAGCCTTTAACAAGGCATTACTTTAAGATTAATAATATTGATATTTTGGCATGGCCATAGATCAAGTGGTATTAATATGTGAAAACCAAAGTTTTAAAATATGTATATTTTTCAATTCAAAATTGTACCTAAGATAAGATGGGGGTTGAGCTATTACGTAATGTATATGCCTTATATACACCTCTTAAATTCTTACATACACCTTTTAAATTCTTATAAATATGAGTTATTTCAGAATTTACTGTTGCAGTTATTTAATTTAGTGTATGTGGATTTCAATGTGAGTTAAATATTCTATAGTTCTGAATGCTGTGAACTGTATCTTTCACCCTAAAATTCATATGTTGAATCCCTAATCCCCAATATGATAGGATTTGGAGGTAGGGCTTTTGAGAGAGATTTAGGTTAAAGTCGTGGTAGTAGAGCTCCTATGACGTGATTAATACCCTTGTAAGAATAAGACGTGGCCAGAGTTCTCTCTCTCTCTTCCATGTGAGGTTACACCAGAAGGTGGCTACCTGAACCAGGAAGAGTCCTCACCAGACATAGAATCTGCTGACACCTTGATCTTGGACTTCTCAGCCTCCCAAGCTGTGGGAAACAGATGTTTATTGTTTAAGACACCCAGTTTATGGTATTTTGTTATAGCCTGAACTGACAGGCTGTTATATTTAAAATGAAAAGAGAAGACATTCTTCTTTCATTCTAAAAATATATTTCTTTCCTAATGTACCCATCTGGAGTGTCATGGGACAAATCCCCAGAAAAATAACACTCTGCCTCCATTTGTATAAATCTTAGGTTAGCTGTAGAATAAAATGTCTGGGGTGGAGAACTGTTAATTCCTCATTGCTGGACTAGCTTAAATCCTCATTTCTTCTGTGTCATTCCTCAATTCAGAGATGCCCTAATACCTTTCAGGATGCCTCAATGTGACTCCTAGAAATAATTTCCTCTCATGTCAAACAAATTAATCACTTGGTGACTGGTTTTTATCATTGGATTTGACTCTTAAAAAAGAAAAAGCAATCCAAAGGCATTAATTGATTTTTATTACGTATGTGTCTCCACAGAACTCATACCATTTCATTACCATTATGCAACTGACCCTAACAGTAGAGTAAGTTTAATATCTGAAATGTTTGCCAATAGCAAACATGGCTGAGGAAGCATCCTACAAATATTTGGTCTTTGGGCTTCTCAATTGATACTTCTTTTACCAGGCCCAGTGCAAGTGATAACATTGGTTTAACTGAACCTTGCTTTAATAACAGAATTAATCCACTAAAACTACATCAATACACACTCTTCTTCACTTATTGTACACTGGAGCTCATACCTAGGGGAAACATCATTTTCTACTTGTTGTGCTTCAGATTCTGGGTCTATAACTTGGGTAGGTTAAGAGATATGACAACTATGAATAATAAACAATAAAATATAGTATATATTATATAAGATGTTATATAATAATTGAATAATATAAATATATAATAATAAGAATCAGTTAATTAAAATTCTGTTTTTTTAGAGACATGATCAAAAGGTGAAAGGTAGTCTAAAATAATCTAATATGTGCCAACAGAAGTAGTCTAGATAACTGGTAGTCTCAGAGACAAATCAGGGCCAAGGTGTCAGTAAATTCTTACTTAAAGGACAGGAATAAGAGCCACAAAGTTACATGACTCTGATGGTCACAAAATGATTCTTGGTATGAATAGAAAAGAAAGAAGGACTCTAGAAGTCAAGATGTGGCAGTTTTAATGCAAAAGTGGATGTGGTGCTATTTTATCCTCGGTACAACATTGTCTGTTCATTCTTCTGATCTTTGCTCTATTATCTCTTCTTAGTCACTCAGGCTCACCAATCACCATTATTCTTCCACACTGTTATATGTCACTCTCATCCCTCGTACTACTGTTCCACACCCTGGGTCTTCATACCTTCAGATTATTAACGGCCTAATTGCCCTTTCTTAAAATTACTCCTCCACATTAAATGATACCTCTCCTTCTTGTATACATCTTTCCTAGGTAAAGGATAGTGACTTGCCAAATTTGAGCTCACAGGTAAAATCAAGGAAAATAACCACAGCTGATTAAAGAACAAAGGAGCTGTGACTTAAGATGACTCCTACACTGACTGATGTCGAGGTGGAGGCACGATTTTAGGCAAGAGGTTCTTGAGCAAAGGTTACTTGGAATAGAAGAGCCATATTGATTTGAAAATATTTATTGGACACTTACCATGGGCTAAACACAATTCTAGGCTTTGGTACTATAGCAGTGAACGAGCCATACAGTATCCCTGATCACATGGGGCTTATTCTAGTGTGGGGAGATGGTGAACTACTAAATAATTAATTAATTTTGATCAATATGACTGCTCCAAAAAAAAAAATTAAATGATGGCAATGATATTGACTGGTGGGAATGAGTCATTGTGCCTGTTGGGGGATGTGGGGTTGGGGTGGGGGGGCGTGGTCTTCTCAATATCCACTGGTCAAGGGAGACCTTTCTGAGAAGTAACATTTGAGCAGATACCGGAATAAGCAAAAGGGCAAGCCATGCACATTCATATACTCTTTTTTCTTGTACATCAGGTACAGATGTCCTAAGGAGGAAGCTTTCTTTGCAATTCAGGAAAAATTAAGGATGTCGGTTTAGCTGGAGTGAAGTGAGCAAGGAAGATATGAGTTAAAAGGGAGGTTTAGAAGCCTTGTAAGCCACATTGAAGACTTTGAAGTTTATGCTAAATGTGGGGGAAGTCATTAGAGATTTTTCAGAAGAGGACTGATATTTTGGAAAACAAGAATACAGACTCAAAATTTAGAGAAAAACCTGTTGTTTACTAAAACTGTGCAGAAGAAACAATAACATAATGGAAGTTGGCAGCCCACTACACCTCATTTCCTGGGTGGCCTTCCTGGAAAATGTTACAGAGAGAAACACTCTGTAGAGTTTTGACTTAAAATTGAGCTACAGTTTAGTAAACTTAGGTATTTAAGAAAATATCAGTGATGCTACCAAATGTAAAATAGATAGCTAGTGGGAAGCAGCCGCATAGCACAGGGAGATCAGCTCGGTGCTTTGTGACCACCTAGAGGGGTGGGATAGGGAGGGTGGGAGGGAGGGAGACGCAAGAGGGAAGAGATATGGGGACGTATGTATATGTATAACTGATTCAGTTTGTTATAAAGCAGAAACTAACACACACACACACACACACACAAAATATCAGTGATGTGCTTTTGAAAACATTCATACAGGAGAGTAAATCCCAAGAGTCCATCAGTTTGTTAAGACTTTTCTTAGCTGGCAGTCAAATGTAACATAGACTATAAAGAATGGTGTTTTCTTTTTTGCTGACATGATATAATTTGTGTTTTACAATGATCACTTTGGGTGCTCTGTGAAGATTGTTATAGTGCATCTAGAAGGGAAGCAGAGAGTCCAATTAAGTTATTGTAGCATCCAGGGGAGAGAAAGTAATGTCTTGAGCAAGGAAAGTAAGAGCAGAGATGGAAAGAAGTGGACAGTTTCAGATGAAGGCCTTAAGATTGCCTGATAGATTTAATATGGGGTGAAGTGAGAAGAGATAAAAATAGAATGAAGGATGAATCCATTTGAGTTACGGGTTGAAAATAATATTTTGCCTAGTGGGAAGAAGACACTTCTGTGTAAACTGTTTTTGTTTTTTTGTTATATTGAGAGAATAATAACACTGGAATATTTTCTAAGTGCGTCCGCCATAGGAAATGATTGACTTGTAGCTTGGGATAGAGGAAGGAATTGAGAAATAGTGGAACAGGGAAGTTACAGATACCTGATACTGCTCACCATACCATGTCAGAAACACCTCCTTTGCCTTTTTTCATAAAGACATATACACAGATTGTATGTAGAACTTGTGACTACTCCTATCAAAAACTGATACTCACTTTGACTACATTTCATGTATTTAAGAAACTGGAACAGAGATAGGAAGAGGCAACCTTTCCTTAAAGGAAAAGAAAAGGGCTCTGTAACATGCCACAGATTCTGTTCCTGATTAAGGGTGTAACTGACCACCATACACCCAAATTGAACTTCTTTTTTTTTTTGCATTTTCAAAAGCAGCTTTATTGTAGTATAGTTTACATATCATAAAATTTCATCTGGTTTAAGTATACAATTCAATGCTTTTTAGTAAATTTACAAAGTTGTGCAAGCATCACTACAATTCAGTTTTTTTTAAGATTTTTAGAAATTTCACGTAATGTCTGAAACATTTATATTAACATATTTCCATACAAATAACCCAAAGAAAGTTTAGTATTAGTTGGTTTTTTGTTTGTTTGTTTGTTTTTTTATACAGCAGGTTCTTATTAGGCATCAATTTTATACACATCAGTGTATACATGTCAATCCCAATCGCCCAGTTCAGCACACCACCATCCCCACCCCACCACGGTTTTCCCCCCTTGGTGTCCATATGTTTGTTCTCTACATCTGTGTCTCAACTTCTGCCCTGCAGACCGGTTCATCTGTACCATTTTTCTAGGTTCCACATACATGTGTTAATATACGACATTTGTTTTTCTCTTTCTGACTACTTCACTCTGTATGACAGTCTCTAGATCCATCCACGTCTCTACAAATGACTCAATTTCATTCCTTTTTATGGCTGAGTAATATTCCATTGTATATATGTACTACATCTTCTTTATCCATTCGTCTGTCGATGGGCATTTAGGTTGCTTCCATGACCTGGCTATTGTAAATAGTGCTGCAATGAACATTGGGGTGCATGTGTCTTTTTGAATTATGGTTTTTCCAGCGTATGTGCCCGGTAGTGGGATTGCTGGATCATATGGTAATTCTATTTTTAGTTTTTTAAGGAACCTCCATACTGTTCTCCATAGTGTCTGTATCAATTTACATTCCCACCAACAGTGCAAGAGGGTTCCCTTTTCACCACACCCTCTCCAGCATTTGTTGTTTGTAGATTTTCTGATGATGCCCATTCTAACTGGCGTGAGGTGATACCTCATTGTAGTTTTGATTTGCATTTCTCTAATAATTAGTGATGTTGAGCAGCTTTTCATGTGCTTCTTGGCCATCTGTATGTCTTCTTTGGAGAAATGTCTATTTAGGTCTTCTGCCCATTTTTGGATTGGCTTGTTTGTTTCTTTAATATTGAGCTGCATGAGCTGTTTATATATTTTGGAGATTAATCCTTTGTCCGTTGATTCATTTGCAAATATTTTCTCCCATTCTGAGGGTTGTCTTTTCGTCTTGTTTATGGTTTCCTTTGCTGTGCAAAAGCTTTGAAGTTTCATTAGGTGCCATTTGTTTATTTTTGTTTTTATTTCCATTACTCTAGGAGGTGGATCAAAAAAAGATCTTGCTGTGATTTATGTCAACGGGTGTTCTTCCTATGTTTTCCTCTAAGAGTTTTATAGTGTCCGGTCTTACATTTAGGTCTTGAATCCATTTTGAGTTTATTTTTGTGTATGGTGTTAGGGAGTGTCCTAATTTCATTCTTTTACATGTAGCTGTCCAGTTTTCCCAGCACCACTTATTGAAGACACTGTCTTTTCTCCATTGTATATCTTTGCCTCCTTTGTCATAGATTAGTTGACCATAGGTGCATGGGTTTATCTCTGGGCTTTCTATCTTGTTCCATTGATCTATGTTTCTGTTTTTGTGCCAGTACTATATTGTCTTGATTACTGTAGCTTTGTAATATAGTCTGAAGTCAGGGAGTCTGATTCCTCCAGCTCCGTTTTTTTCCCTCAAGACTGCTTTGGCTATTCGGGGTCTTTTGTGTCTCCATACAAATTTTAAGATGATTTGTTCTAGTTCCGTAAAAAATACCATTGGTAATTTGATAGGGATTGCATTGAATCTGTAGATTCCTTCGGGTAGTATAGTCATTTTCACAATATTGATTCTTCCAGTCCAAGACCATGGTATATCTCTCCATCTGTTGGTATCATCTTTAATTTCTTTCATCAGTGTCTTATACTTTTCTGCGTACAGGTCTTTTGTTTCCCTAGGTAGGCTTATTCCTAGGTATTTTATTCTTTTTGTTGCAATGGTAAATGGGAGTGTTTCCATAATTTCTCTTTCAGATTTTAATCATTAATGTAAAGGAATGCAAGAGATTTCTGTGCATTAATTTTATATCCTGCAACTTTACCAAATTCATTGATTAGCTCTAGGAATTTTCTGGTGGCATTTTTAAGGTTCTCTATGTATAGTATCATGTCATCTGCAAACACTGACAGTTTTACTTCTTCTTTTCCAATTTGTATTCATTTTATTTCTTTTTCTTCTCTGATTGCCCTGGCTAGGGCTTCCAAAACTATGTTGAATAATAGTGGTGAGAGTGCACATCCTTGTCTCGTTCCTGATCTTAGAGGAAATGCTTCCAGTTTTTCACCATTGAGAATGATGTTTGCTGTGGGTTTGTTGTATATGGCCTTTATTATTTTGAGGTAGCTTCCCTCTAAGCCCACTTTCTGGAGAGTTTTTATCATAAATGGGTGTTGAATTTTGTCAAAAGCTTTTTCTGCATCGATTGAGATGATCATATGGTTCTTATTCTTCAATTTGTTAATATGGTGTATCACATTGATTGATTTGCGTATATTGAAGAATCCTTGCATCCCTGGGATAAATCCCACTTGATCGTGGTGTATGATCCTTTTAATGTGTTGTTGGATTCTGTTTGCTAGTATTTTGTTGAGGATTTTTGCATCTATATTCATCAGTGATATTGGTCTGTAATTTTCTTTTTTTGTAGTGTCTTTGTCTGGTTTTGGTATCAGGGTGATGGTGGCCTCATAGAATGAGTTTGGGAGTGTTCCTTCCTCTGCAATTTTTTGGAAGAGTTTGAGAAGGATGGGTGTTAGCTCTTCTCTAAATGTTTGATAAAATTCACCTGTGAAGTCATCTGTTCCTGGACTTTTGTTTGTTGGAAGATTTTTAATCACAGTTTCAATTTAATTACTTGTGACTGGTCTGTTCATATTTTCTGTTTCTTCCTGGTTCAGTATTGGAAGGTTGTACCTTTCTAAGAAGTTGTTCATTTCTTCCAGGTTGTCCATTTTTTTGGGATAGAGTTGCTTGTAGTAGTCTCTTAGGATGCTCTGTATTTCTGCGGTGTCTGTTGTAACTTCTCCTTTTTCATTTCTAAGTTTATTTATTTGAGTCCTCTCCCTCTTTTTCTTGATGACTCTGGCTAACGGTTTATCAATTTTGTTTATCTTCTCAAAGAACCAGCTTTTAGTTTTATTGCTCTTTGCTATTGTTTTCTTTGTTTCTATTTCATCTATTTTTGCTCTGATCTTTATGATTTCTTTCCTTCTACTAACTTTGGGTTTTGTTTGTTCTTCTTTCTCTAGTTCCTTTAGGTGTAAGGTTAGATTGTTTACTTGAGATTTTTCTTGTTTCTTGAGGTAGGCTTGTATAGCTATAAACTTCCCTCTTAGAACTGCTTTTGCTGCATCCCATAGGTTTTGGATCATCGTGTTTTCATTGTCATTTGTCTCTAGGTATTTTTTGATTTCCTCTTTGATTTCTTCAGTGATCTCTTGGTTATTGAGTAACGTATTGTTTAGCCTCCATATGTTTGTGTTTTTTACCTTTTTTTCCCTGTAATTGATTTCTGATCTCATAGCATTGTGGTCAGAAAAGATGCTTGTTATGATTTCAATTTTCTTAAATTTACTGAGGCTTGATTTCTGACCCAAGATGTGATCTATCCTGGAGAATGTTCCATGCACACTTGAGAAGAAAGTGTAATCTGATGTTTTTGGATGGAATGTCCTATATATATCAATTAAATCCATCTGGTCTATTGTGTCATTTAAAGCTTCTGTTTCCTTATTTATTTTCATTTTGGGTGATCTGTCCGTTGGTTTAAGTGAGGTGTTAAAGTCCCCCACTATTATTGTGTTACTGTCGATTTCCTCTTTTATAGCTGTTAGCAGTTGCCTTATGTATTGAGGTGCTCCTATGTTGGGTGCATATATATTTATAATTGTTATATCTTCTTGTTGGAGTGAGCCCTTGATCATTATGTAGTATCCTTCCTTGTCTCTTGTAACGTTCTTTATTTTAAAGTCTATTTTATCTGATATGAGTATTGCTACTCCAACTTTCTTTTGATTTCCATTTGCATGGAATATCTTTTCCATCCCCTCACTTTCAGTCTGTATGTGTCCTTAGGTGTGAAGTGGGTCTCTCGTAGACGGCATATATATGGGTCTTGTTTTTGCATCCATTCAGCAAGCCTGTGTCTTTTGGTTGGAGCATTTAATCCATTCACGTTTAAGGTAATTATTGATATGTATGTTCCTATGACCATTTTCTTAATTGTTTTGGGTTTGTTTTTGTAGATCCTTTTCTTCTCTTGTGTTTCCCACTTAGAGAGGTTCCTTTAGCATTTGTTGTAGAGCTGGTTTGGTGGTGCTGAATTCTCTTAGCTTTTGCTTGTCTGTAAAGCTTTTGATTTCTCCATCGAATCTGAATGAGATCCTTGCTGGGTAGAGTAATCTTGGTTGTAGGTTCTTCCCTTTCATCCCTTTAAGTCACTCCCTTCTGGCTTGTAGAGTTTCTGCTGAGAAATCAGCTGTTAAGCTTATGGGAGTTCCCTTTTATGTTATTTGTCGTTTTTCCCTTGCTGCTTTCAATAATTTTTCTTTGTCTTTAACTTTTGCCAATTTGATTACTATGTGTCTTGGTGTGTTTCTCCTTGGGCTTATCCTGTATGGGACTCACTGCGCTTCCTGGACTTGGGTGGCTGTTTCCTTTCCCATGGTAGGGAAGTTTTCGACTATAATCTCTTCAAATATTTTCTAGGGTCCTTTCTCTCTCTCTTCTCCTTCTGGGACCCCTATAATACGAATGTTGTTGCGTTTAATGTTGTCCCAGAGGTCTCTTGGGCTGTCTTCATTTCTTTTCATTCTTTTTTCTTTATTCTGTTCCACAGCAGTGAATTCCACCGTTCTGTATTCCAGGTCACGTATCCTTTCTTCTGCCTCAGTTATTCTGCTATTGGTTCCTTCTAGTGTAGTTTTCATTTCAGTTATTGTATTGGTCATCTCTGTTTGTTTGTTCTTTAATTCTTCTAGGTCTTTGTTAAGCATTTCTTGCATCTTCTCGGTCTTTGCCTCCATTCTTTTTCCAAGGTCCTGGATCATCTTCACTATCATTATTCTGAATTCTTTTTCTGGAAAGTTGCCTATCTCCACTTCATTTAGTTGTTTTTCTGGGGTTTTATCTTGTTCCTTCATCTGGTACATAGCCCTCTGCCTTTTCATCTTGTCTGTCTTTCTGTGAATGTGGTTTTTGTTCCACCGGCTGCAGGATTGTAGTTCTTCTTGCTTCTGCTTCCGAACTTCTTTGATACCATTTTAATTATTATACCAAGCAGACAGAGACTTTGCTTGCTCGATTCAGTTTATTTAGTATAATCTAGGGATAAAGTAAGTATATGCTTCTTGATTGTGGTGACATATAAAAATAAATGCAATTACATCATCTCATCATTCAGTGGGATTTTGAAATGTTCTAGCAAAGAAATGTGGTATAAAACTGAAATGTTAATTTCCCACCTAAAACAAGAGACATATAAATCAGGGAAAACAAAATAGTTTCTTTATAATCTCATCATTTTTTAAATTTCATTTTTCCCTGCTCTTCTCTGTATTTACATTAGAAACACTATAACTCTCTTCAGTGAAGGCAACATCACAGCTTCAGGGACAATACTTGAACGGAAGTAAAATTGTTAAGTTAAAACATTCATAAGATACGAAAAGAACAAAAATGTGTATAAGAGCAATATGTATTTGGAAAATTTATGGTTTTTTTGGTGTCTTCAAAATTTCTATCATTCTTGGCTCTTTCACCTAAGCTAGAATATGACTTAAATACAGTCCTTTAAATATGATTATATATTTAATGATGACAAAGGAAATATGGTGAGTGTATGCCGCATAATCTCACCATTGCTCTGATATTCTTTGAAGCCACAGTATCTCTGCTGGAAGTTGCAGGATCTTCCTGACTGGTCATCTGCTTTCAGATTTTCCCCCTTTCATCCACATAGCACCCAGAATTGTCTTTTAAAAAGTGCTAAACAGCTGTCTAACTTCCTCCCTTGAAACTGTCCCCAGGGACTTTCTGTTAAACACTGCAGATTGAGCAAAAGTGTTTATATTATATCTGTTCTTTTCTGGAGTTCCATTGTAAATACAGCTTTTTTTTTTTTTTTTTTTTTTAAAGTTTTTAATTGTATTAACCCAAAAAGATAAAAAGAAAAAGAGAGGAGACAAAGCATGTGAGATAATTTTGGATAATAAAGAATGGATGATTAAATGATAAATGAATTAGGTTAATGTTTTTCTGCTTTGCTGAGTACAGAAGTGGTGGCAAGATGAAGAACCCCAGAAAGGCTCAAAAATTAGAGACTCTGGGCACTTCTGAAGGTACAGACATAGGATAGGGCTAGTAGTAAGAGGATTAGCTTAGAACCTATTTTGAGAATAAGTAGGCTTCTAAATTCCCTCCCCCAGTGTCTATAGCCAGGCAAGTTCTTATCTCCTACTTGAGCAGAAAATCGGAGGTTTTATTTCTGAAGCAGTTAAACAATGAATGGATTGATAAGAGGAAGCCCCAAGACCATGGCTATGAAGCAACCAGTACAAATTGTAGCAAGAACAAGGCAGGTAACAGGAAAGATGTCGAAAGCAAAAGAAGTCAGTAGATTTCTGTGTGTTTCCACTTAGAGAGGAATTTCAGAGTTTTTTTGTTTTTGTTTTTTTAATTGAAGTATAGTTGATTTACAATGTTGTGTTGGTTTTACGTGTATAGCAAAGTGATTCAGTTATATGTATGTATGTGTGTATATATATGTGTGTGTGTGTGTATATATATTCTTTTTCAGGTTCTTTTCCATTATAGGTTATCACAAGGTACTGAATATTGTTCCCTGTGCTATACAGGAGGTTCTTGTTGTTTATCTATTTTTTATGTAGTAGTGTGTTTCTGTTAATCCCAAGCTCCTCACTTATCCTTTCCCCCTCTCCCTTTCCCCTTTGGTAATCATAAATTTGTTTTCTGTCTGTGAGTCTGTTTCTGTCTTATAAATAAGTTCATTTGTATCTTTTTTTTTTTAGATTCCACATATAAGTGATATAATACGGTATTTGTGTTTCTCTTTCTGACTTACTTTGCTTAGTATGATAATCTCTAGGTCCATCCATGTAGCTGCAAATTGCATTATTTCATTCTTTTCTAACAGCTAAGTAATATTATATTCCACTGTATATAAGTAACACATCTACTTTATCCAGTCATCTGTCGATGGACATATAGGTTGTTTCCATGTCTTGGCTATTGTAAATATTGCTGCTGTGAACATTGGGGTGCATGTATCTTTTCTAAGTAGAGTTTTCATCATTTCCAGATATATGCCCAGGAATGAGATTGCTATATTATATGATTACTCTATTTTTTAGTTTTTTGAGGAACCTCCATGCTGTTCTCCATAGTGGCTGCACCAATTTATGTTCCCAGAAGTGTTTTTCTTTTTTTTGAATTATGCAATAATTAATTACAGCAAAGAGAAGAAACTTGGGAATGTTAAAAAAAAAACACAAAAGTTGTTCGAGAAGGAAGTATAATCATATTATATTACTTTTTTCATTTGACAACAAAAAAGTGTATTGTCATAATTATATAAACATTGAGTATTAATTTAAGTGAAAATTAAGGTTGTGGGAAGATCAGGGGAGAGAAAGTGTGAATGTGCATATGCGTGTGTGTGTGTGTGTGTGTGTGTGTGTGTGTGTGTGTGTGTGTAGGGGTATAAAGAATTAACTCCTAATCATGTGTAATAGAAAGTTAATAGATTATATACAAACTTTAAAAACCTTAAAATTATAGTAGAGACATGCCATATAGAATTAGGGAAATAAATACAATTGAAGTAGCTATAGCAACTGAAAGACAGTACAGAGAGGTGAAGTGGACACTGCTGTTTTTCACTATAAGCCTTGATGGGGTGTTACTTTTTAAATCATGTGCATTTACTGTATGATAAAAATTTAAAAATCACATTTAAAACAAAATAATCCCCTGGTTTTACAGGAAATTATTATGAAGTCTGTCTGCTTACTGTAGTTTACATACTTCTGCCAATCTTTGCTGAGTCATCTTTTCTTGTTCATCCATATTTTAGCTATGATATAGCTCCTCCTACTTCTACTCATTTTTAGAATATGCCAAGCTCATTCCTCCTTGGTAGGCTCTGCCCCCAAATCTCCACATGCCTAACAACTTCTTGTCACACTGAGCTCAGTTCAAATATCCTCTCCTCAGAATGCCCTCTGTGATCAGTCACTGAAGTCATTATCCTGTCTTATTTTCTTCATGATGCTAACACTGTCTAATTCTACCCTTCTTGAGGAGAGGACTGTGTGAGGGATCATCTTGATCATGCCCAAATATAGTTGTTTCATCACAGAACCATATTTTGTATAAGTAGAGCAGAAAATTTCAAGACAAGTTATTTTTAAATTTCCCTGGCTTCATTTATGAGCATTTATGGAATATCCTTCATGATTTAGCATTAAGCTGAATTACAGGTAATTTAGGCGAACCAAAACTGTTATTGGTATAGACAGTCTAGTTTAGATATAGGTCTAAAAATAACATCCAAGTGATGGGAAGTCAACAAAATCTAATTTTAAAAATTATAGGGATTTGACTACTGTATTAGTTTTCTATTTCTGCATAGCAAAGTATCCCAAAACTTAGTGGCTTAAAAACAGCAAACATCTATTATCTTACACTTTCTGTGAGTCAGAAATACAGGGAATGCTAAGCTAGGTGGTTGTCATAGGGTTTCTCATGAGGTTGTAATGAAGATGTTGGCCAGGACTGCAGGCATCCAGTGGCTTCACTGGGACTGGAAGACTGGCTTCCAAGCTCATTCTTGTGATTATTGGCAGTAGACTTCTCTCCTTTCCTACATGGGTCTTGGCACAAGGTTGCTTGTATATCATCATAGCATAGCAGCTGGCTTCCACCAGAGTGAGTGATCCAAAGAGGGAGAGAGCAAAATGGAAGTTATAATACCTTTTATGACTTAGTCTTGGAAACCACACTGTGTCATTTCTACCACATTCTATTTATTTATTTTTTTAACTTTTTATTTTATATTTGAGTATAGGTGATTAACAATGTTGTGTTAGTTTCAGATGTACAGCAAAGTGATTCAGTTATACATATACATGTATCTATTCTTTTTCAAGTTCTTTTCCCATTTAGATTGTTACATAATATTGAACAGAGTTCCCTGTGCTATACAGTAGGTCCTTGTTGGCTATCCATTTTAAATATAGCAGTGTGTACATGTCAATCCCAAACTCCCTAACTATCCCTCCCCCTGACCCCTCCCCCCTGGTAAACATAAGTTTGTTCTCTAAGTTTGTACCACATTCTATTTAGTACAAACCAGTCACAAAGAAGAGCCCACATTCAAGTGGAGGAGAATTAAGCTCTACCTTTTGCAAGGGGGAGTATCAAAATGTTTGTGGACACATTTTTTAGATTATCAAAACTACTGACTTATTATCAATTAGCTTATTTATTGCTAGTACTGTGCTATTCTCTAGTGTGTGTGTATTATAAGCTGTCACAGAGACATAAACTAAAGTGTAGTCTTTTAGTTCCCTCTGGGAAGCACCTAATATTTGAGGAATACCTACTGCATGTCATTGTACTGGATTCTTATTGTGTGTTGTCTGATTTAATCCCCTGGCCACTTTGTAAAAGGGATATTATATTTAATACAAAAACAGAGGCTTTTATGAAGTAGAACGTACTCTAAGTAGGGAGTTAGGCTGAACTAAATGATATACACTGCTTTACTTTGGTATAATCACACTAGAGGCCTTTGATCCAGTTTAGCCGCAGACAGGTTTTGTTTGAAACACAAAATACTTTATAATTAAAAAAAAATCAGTTTACCATATTTAAAATTTGGCAGACTTCAAATGAAGTTCAGAAATCCTTATTTTGCGCTTCTTTGAAACAATAAAGCATTTCTGTATCAAAACAATCAGCTGAAATTGAGTCTTCTTTTTCAGGGAGATGTATACATTTAAGTCATTGTCTAGGTTTGTCATAATCCCTCTTAACAGGTTTTACCTATTCATGTTATCTTTCTAATCTTGTGGACGTTTATATTTGCTATTTCTGGCTAGTTAAATATAGCAAATAATTAAAGAAAAATCAAGTACTCAACTTTGTCAACATATAATTTTCAAAAAGTTAAAAACATGACTTGTACAAATATTTACTGAACGTATATTAAGGAATTATTTAGCTCATTAATAAGAGAACCAGCAGGATGGTAAATCTGGTTCACAGAAGTACAGAAAAGACTGAAGTATTTACAATCAGTGAAAGAAAAAATTCTGAATTAAGATTATAAAGTTAGATATAAAACTAGTTAACGTCATACTAGACAGTAAAACTGGGGTTATATTTACTACCTGATGGAAATCATTTGCATCTCTATTGGACAAAAATTATTTTTAATGCATCAATCTACACATTAATATTTAAATTCATAGAGACTGGGACCTAATCAATATTAAATTGTAAATTAAACAAAGGTATATTCCCTAGAGGAACTAAACAGTCTTTGAAAGGGCCTATTAGACAATGGTCCAGTATGACATTAAACACACATGCAGACATTCCTTTTATACTTTTTCTTAGCAAGATTTTGACTTTGTTCTCAATTATTTTGTGGCATAAACTACTCTACTGAATAATACTTGAAATAATACTTGAGTAGTATTATTTGCTAGAGCTGCCATAACAAAACACCACAGAATGGGTGGCTCAAAAAACAGAAATCTGTTTTCTCATAGTTCTGAAGGCTGGAAGTCCAAGATCAAGGTGCTGCAGGTTTGGACTTTTCTGAGACCTCTCTCCTTGGCTTGCTGATGGCCTTTCCTCTATGTGCAGGTAGCCCCAGTGTTGTCTGTGTATGTCCTAATCTCTTTTTATAAGGACATCAGTAAGTTTGGTTTAGAGCCCACCCTAATGGCCTCATTTTAATATAATAATCTCTTTAAAGATTTTATTTCCAAATATAGTCACATTTTGAGGTGCTGGGGGGTTAGGACTTTAACATATGAATTTGGGGGGAAAACAATTTAGTCCATAACACTGAGCATATATTGCATTGTAGTGAATCAAAAGTATTTAAGTTCTACATTCACCAATTCTGTTAATTAATTCCTTGCCTTATGATGTGATGAAAAAGCTGATGTAACTTTTTTTATCCAATTATAGATTATCATAAGTATCTTCTTTTTTAAAACTTTTCCCTTGAATTTTTAAATTAATTTCCACTGGGTACAACTTAAAGTTTTTACACCTAACATATATTGGGTTTTAAAAAGATAAAGTTACTTATATTTATATAATACTTTAACAAGTTTCAAAATACTTTCAATATTTTTTCACTGTAATTTAAAAGTTTATTAATATTGATATTTAGATTATTTTATTTAATTTATTTATTTTTGGCTGTGTTGGGTCTTCGTTTCTGTGTGACAGCTTTCTCTAGTTGCGGCAAGCGGGGGCCACTATTTATCGTGGCCTCTCTTGTCGCGGAGCACAGGCTCCAGACGCGCAGGCTCAGTAGTTGTGGCTCACGGGCTCAGTTGCTCCGCGGCATGTGGGATCCTCCCAGACCAGGGCTCGAGCCCGTGTCCCCTGCATTGGCAGGCAGATTCTCAACCACTGCGCCACCAGGGAAGCCCCTAGATTATTTTATGATTCAGAAGAAAGTGGTCAGTACTTTCAGATGTAGATACGAACAGAAAAGCAAACTTTGCTTTTGGCAAGTAAGAAATTCTGAATGACCATAAAGCAGCTATTTGTAAAGAACAGTGAGGGCAAAATCCTGGGCACTTTTGTTTGAAGAATGAATACAAGGCAACCAGAGAAACATAATAACGGGAACATATGTAATTTTTTGTCTAGTAACAGTAAAGTAATAAGGGTCTTACTAAAATTTTAGAGACAATTTTGTAATGTCGTAAAAATCTCCTAAAATGTTCAAGTCTTCTATCTATCTATCTATCTATCTATCTATCTATCTATCTATCTATCTATCGATCTATCTATCTATCTATTGGCTTGCTTACTAGAACTCTGTTTAATTGCTTTAATTCTCTAATCTTAATAAACATCACATTAAAAGCAGATAGAAACTTCAAATATAGGAAAAGGAAACAATGCCAATTCCCACAGTTACGGTTTGGCTAATTATTAGGTTCTTTAGTGAGACCTTGCTGCTTCAAACTAGGATGTTGTTAACAATACCTATTGTTTCAGTAGCAGAGCGTCTTTCTGCAGCCATACAGAGTTGAAAGAAGTTGTGAATGCTGTCAAACGGCTCTTTTGTCTGAATTTACAATTGCATAGACTAAACCAACTGCATGCCTAGCATGAGAGATGGGACATTGAATGGACTTTGGCACATAATTTATCTGAACCCTAGGTATCTGAAATGGCATTTGAAACAGTGGGTTCTGTTCTCTAGCTGCTATAATAATGCAAAGGGAATAAAAAACAAAGCTAAGTATACATTTCCACATTTCTGGAGACAGAAAAAATAGTTCAGAAATTTAAAACTCCTGGCTGCTGAACTGATTCAAGTTCTTTGTGAAACATTTAAATGCTTATGTTTCCATAAAGACTGTGTAATTCAGAAATGAAACTGTAGTTGATAGACTGACAATCTGTATCCAGTGAACTGCAATATCTACTTTTTGCTTGCCCTTGTAGGGACTGATAGAAATTCCCACAAAATTGCTGCTTTCTCTACCTTGCTTTGACAATATATATATACCATTATGAATATAATGATGGCATATGCATCTATGTTAGTTTTTTACTGAAAGAATATCATTCATGTAGCAACATGTTACTAAGAGTCTTTTGAAGCATAGGGTAAGAAGAGCATTTAGGTTCAGATTACAGAAAGAAACTCTACTTAGCCAATGAATCATAGATCCATATTAAGTTCACACAAGAAGGTAGCAAAATATAATTTTCAGTAGATAAATATATGGCTGTCATAAAATTCAGGAATGAATATGGACCAGAAATTTATGTATGGCATTACTGGGGGAACCAGCCCAATACTGATGATCTAAGAGCATTAGTGGAATTGAATGCTTCTAGGCATCTTAAAGAAAAGGAATGTTTAAATGAGATCTGTAGTTAGGTATAAAAATGGTCAGTGCCTCACAGGCTAAGAGACTAGAATTTTTGGGGTTATCCTTTCTACTAGATAAATATCAACAGGTTAGCATGAAATTTCACAGTGTAGTTCTGATCAAATAGAAAATACTCAAGTCAAAAACATGTACAAAGAGCTAACACCTATCCTTCTCAAACTCTTCAAAAATATAGCAGAGGGAGGAACACTCCCAAACTCATTCTACAAGGCCGCCATCACCCTGATCCCAAACCCAGACAAAGATGTCACAAAAAAAGAAAACTACAGGCCAATATCACTGATGAACATAAAGGCAAAAATCCTCAACAAAATACTAGCAAAGAGAATCCAACAGCACATTAAAAGGATCATACACCATGATCAAGTGGGGTTTATCCCAGGAATGCAAGGATTCTTCAGTGTAGACAAATCAATCAATGTGATACACCATATTAACAAATTGAAGGAGAAAAACCATATGATCATCTCAATAGATGCAGAAAGAGCTTTCGACAAAATTTGACACCCGTTTATGACAAAAACTCTCCAGAAAGTAGGCATAGAGGGAACTTACCTCAAAATAATAAAGGCCATATATGACAAACCCACAGCCAACATCATTCTCAATGGTGAAAAACTGAAACCATTTCCACTAAGATCAGGAACAAGACAAGGTTGCCCACTCTCACCACTATTATTCAACATAGTTTTGGAAGTTTTGGCCACAGCAATCAGAGGAGAAAAAGAAATAAAAGGAACAAATTGGCAAAGAAGAAGTAAAACTGTCACTGTTTGCAGATGACATGATACTATTCATGGAGAATCCGAAAGATGCTACCAGAAAACTACTAGAGCTAATCAATGAATTTGGTAAAGTAGCAGGATACAAAATTAATGCACAGAAATCTCTTGCATTCCTATACACTAATGATGAAAAATCTGAAAGAGAAATTAAGGAAACACTCCCATTTACCACTGGAACAAAAAGAATAAAATACCTAGGAATAAACCTACCTAGGGAGACAAAAGACCTGTATGCAGACAACTATAAGACACTGATGAAAGAAATTAAAGATGATACCAACAGATGGAGAGCTATACCATGTTCTTGGATTGGAAGAATCAACATTGTGAAAATGACTATACTACCCATAGCAATCTACAGATTCAGTGCATTCCCTATCAAACTACCAATGGCATTTTTCACAGAACTAGAACAAAAAATTTCACAATTTGTATGGACACACAAAAGACCCCGAATAGCCAAAGCAATGTTGAGAAAGAAAAATGGAGCTGGAGGAATCAGGCTTCCTGACTTCAGACTGTACTACAAAGCTACAGTAATCAAGACAGTATGGTACTGGACAAAAACAGAAATATAGATCAATGGAACAGGATAGAAAGCCCAGAGATAAACCCACGCACGTATGGTCACCTTATCTTTGATAAAGGAGGCAAGCATATACAGTGGAGAAAAGACAGCCTCTTCAGTAAGTGGTGGTGCTGGGAAAACTAGAAAGCTACATGTGAAAAGAATGAAATTCGAACACTCCCTGACACCATCCACAAAAATAAACTCAAAATGGATTAAAGACCTAAATGTAAGGCCAGACACTATAAACCTCTTAGAGGAAAACATAGGCAGAACACTCTGTGACATAAATGACAGCAAGATACTTTTTGACCCACCTCCTAGAGAAATTAAAATAAAAACAAAAATAAACAAATGGGACCTAATAAAACTTCAAAGCTTTTGCACAGCAAAGGAAACCATAAGAAGGTGAAAAGACAACCCTCTGAATGGGAGAAAATATTTACAAATGAAGCAACTGACAAAGGTTTAATCTCCAAAATATACAAGCAGCTCATGCAGCTCAATATCACAAAAACAAAAAACCCAATCCAGAAACGGGCAGAAGACCTAAATAGACATTTCTCTGAAGAAGATATACAGATTGCCAACAAACACACGAAAGGATGCTCAACATCACTAATCATTAGAGAAATGCAAATCAAAACTACAGTGAGGTATCACCTCACACCAGTCAGAATGGCCATCATCAAAAAATCTGTAAACAATAAATGCTGGAGGGGGTGTGGAGAAAAGGGAACCCTCTTGCACTGCTGGTGGGAATGTAAATTGATACAGCCACTATGGAGAACAGTATGGAGGTTCCTTAAAAAACTAAAAATAGAACTATCATATGACCCAGCAATCCCACTACTGGGCATATACCCTGAGAAAACCATAATTCAAAAAGTCATGTACCACAATGTTCATTGCAGCACTGTTTACAATAGCCAGGACATGGAAGCAACCTAAGTGTCCGTCAACAGATGAATGGATAAAGAAGATGTGGCACATATTGAGTTACTTGTAGTGAGGTGGATGGACCTAGAGTCTGTCATACAGAGTGAAGTAAGTCAGAGAAAGAAAAACAAATACCGTATGCTAACACATATATATGGAATCTAAAAAAAAAAAGGTTCTGATGAACCTAGGCGCAGGACAGGAATAAAGACGCACATGTAGAGAACGGACTTGAGGACACGGGGAGGGGGAAGGGTAAGCTAGGACGAAGTGAGAGAGTAGCAATTGAAGTATATACACTACCAAAAGTAAAATAGATAGCTAGTGGGAGCAGCTGCATCACACGGGGAGATCAACTTGGTGCTTTGTGACCACCTAGAGAGGCGGGATAGGGAGGGTGGGAGGGAGACGCAAGAGGGAGGGGATATGGGGATGTATGTATGCATATAGCTGATTCACTTTGTTGTACAGCAGAAACTAACACAACATTGTAAAGCAATTATGCTCCAATAAAGATGTTAAAAAAAAAAAACAACAGATACATTCTTCTCGAGTTGCACCATCCGAGTCACTAGCTTCCTCCTTTTTTTTAAATTTAAATTTGAATCAATTAAAGTGAAATTCAATAAAGGTTCGGTTTTTCAGTCACACTAGCCACATTTTAAATGCTCACTAGACACAGTTAGTCATTATTTTCTTGTACAGCATAGATAATAGAATATTTCCAATATTGCAGAAAGTAGTATTCAACAGTGCTCTTCTAGAGAATTAATCAATCTTTGAGCAATCCTGTTTTACATTGCCTGCATATGCCATCAAAAGAACATATCATTCCTCCTTTTGCTTTATTTCCAAGTATTGGATACTTTTTGTAAATAAAGGTATTTACAGCTCTCCTTTTCTACCTCTCCTTTTTTTTTTTTTTTTTAAATAGAAGAGGGTCTGAAAATAAGGGTTTACCTTAGTTCACAAAAAGTATTTACTCCTCTTACTGCTAACGCATTTAGCTGTGTCACTGAACCACTTATGCCCATTGGGTTAAATGAACTATTTGGACAAATGCAAAAACTAGGAGAAATATTTTATTGTAAATACCTATTCTTTAGGATTTAGAAACTCCTTGTCCTTTTATCTAGGTCATCCTCAGTCCTTAGATAGCAAGAAGAAAGGTATCAAGCGGTAGTCATTATTTTACAGAATAACTACTTACTTACTTTGGCATAGCAAGAAATTATCCTTGCAATTTTTTTTTTTTTTTTTTAAATCATAAAACTACCTGTACTTTTGAAATATCCTCTGTGGTGGTTTGGGCAGACTTATGTACTCTTTGGCTTATGATACTAGATTTGCACCTGTGATTCAGTGATTTTGTGTGTGTGTTTTTCAGATGTGCAACAAATGGCGATTGACTGGCTCACCAGAAATCTCTATTTTGTGGACCATGTCAGTGACCGGATCTTTGTGTGTAATCACAACGGGTCTGTGTGTGTCACCCTGATTGACCTGGAACTTCATAATCCTAAAGCAGTAGCAGTAGATCCAATAGCAGGGTAAGAAATTCTTCTTTATAGTGTTTGATCTGAAATAATTTCCGTTTAAAAAAATCAGAGTCTGACAAGAGTTGTGGGATATAAGACGACAGGCTCATAAAACGTTTTTAATGTTTATTTGAACAGTTGCATTGCAGGAAGGAAAAAAGAAGTTGTAATCTACCATTCAGAAGCTGGGCATACCAATTCCTTTACACATCAGTATTGCACGGCTAACCTAAGGCACCGACAACCCACTACTCTTCCAAGAATTGCTTTGGGGTTGCCAGAGAAGACCCTCAGCATAGTTTTAGGTTAAAGAGAGGAGACTTAAGTTATTTAGCAGTGGACCTTGTGGTTAGCAGACTTCAAAAATACTACCTGAAAGATGGACTATTAACAAACTTAGCTCCAACACAACATTTAGGATTTATGAAAGGGGCATAATACATGTTCAAGGGTAACTAGTAAAACATTAAGGTTGTCTTAGTTAGTTGAAACCTTTTTTTTTTTTTTTTTCTCTAACTACTGATGTGTAAACACTATATTACTATGGAGCTACTGAATTAATCATCAGAATCCATCTTCACTTTTTCTTTGACTTCCCAATTTTGCAAGCCACTCTATTGGTTAAAAAGAGACCTTATTTTATCTGAACTTCTTTTAGCTAATAGGCTCATTCGTCTTTTTTTAATATTTCATAATTTTCAAAATATAGGTACACATGTTTAAATTCCCAATAACTCTGTTCATATAATTAGAAAATTAATATAGGAATTATGCTTTATTTTTACAAACACTATGATATTGTATAAAGTTCTAGAAAGCCAGTTTTTCTTACCAGTAACTATTGGGAAAGGATACTTTCAAATTAATGGCATAGTGTACAACTTTAGCTGGAAGACCTGGTGCTTTTTTTCAGATGTAAGTTGTAGCAAAGATTTGAAAACTAAAATATTGTCCTTGTTATTGTTTTAATCGTCCCCAAGCAGTTCAGGCTGAAATGTCTGATGGAACATATCCTAAACTGCCATAAGTCCCCATTCAATAAATGGGAAAATATTTACTGAAGAAACAGCTGTCATCCATATGTGGACTTTTGTCACTCTTTACTTAAAGTCTGATTGAATATTAAGATACATCATCACAATGGTTCTGATCTTGACAAGAACAGCTTGCACGTAAGAGCTTTGCTAGGAAGGCTGTGTAATATAATTCTTGAATGTAGCTCTATTTGTATTTGCAGCAGATGGTTACTTGACTCGATCTGACTGCAGTGATGCTTCAAAAGACAAGAGTAAGAGAAGTTGTATTTAAACTGATTTGGTTGGGTGTTGGTTAAGTGTAGTAAGGAAGAACTGGGAATTTACAAATGTGCTAACAACATTCTTTTGACATTCTGTTTAGAAATATATTTGCTTGTGTGTTTTTCCCTGGATGTGCTAACTGAATTTAAAATTAGCCTTTAGATAGTCTTGTCTGTCAGAAATGTTGAGGTGAAGCTATTGTGTTTCTCCCATTTTTATACCACTCTTATCCTTCGCCATTCTTTTTTTTTTTTTAAAAAAAAAAAACACATTTATGTATTTATTTGGCTGTGCCGAGTCTTAGTTGTGGCCTGTGGGATCTAGTTACCTCACCAGCGATCAAACACAGGCCCCCAGCATTGGGAACTTAGCCACTGGACCACCAGGGAAGTCCCAATCTTTCCCCATTCTTAAAAACAAAGATCCAGAGACCCTTTTCAAATAAAACTGCCAACCTGAAATATAATATATGTGACACCATCTCCCTTTCTGAAAAGCAACACGTTTTATGTTCTCAAGCTTCCTATTTCTCCCTGTCATTACATGAAAGAACCATATTTTGTCATTTTTGTCAAAGGAATTAGGAGTAGAAAACCCTCACACTGTTTGTGCTTATTCTCTGCTGGATTCCTTTGGGCCTAGTAACTGTTTTGTCATGTACCATTTATCACAATAGGTTCTTTGGAATTTTTTTGTTTGAGTTTGCTCTGTCTCTCTATCACCGTTTCTCAATCCTGATTTCTAGGAATCAGAGGAGGAAAAGCTCTGCTGTTTTATAAATATAATCCCGTTTGTAATAGAACACTTCTTAAAAATATTTATTTTTCTCTTCATACTGTATCAGAAATGTGGCTAGGGTTAACGTGATGCTACCTAGGGAAGGAACAGCAGGTTTTTTCTTTTTTCTTTTTCCTTTAACTTCTACTTTTGGGAGCTCAAGGGTAATTTGAATAGTTGAGGTTAGAACAACTCTGCATGACCTACTAAAGGGGACAGGTACCACCAGTGAAATTTCTCCCACCTTTTCCTAATCGTCTGAGGTATATTTCTTTGGCTCTGTCTGTTATAACTTCAGTTCAGAAAACATCAGAATGTCTTAAAAGTCTGACCCGACTCTTACAGCTTGACCTTAATAGGTATGGAAATGGCTGGAGATTTGCCTTACCTCCCCAGAGGCTGCATTGAAAAAAAATATTTTTCACTTGGCTGTACTTTTTACTTTTCTCAACCTCCTATTCCCTTTTTTATCTAAGAAGTTTTACAATATTATCATTATTATTATTCTAAAATTTTTAAATTTATTTTTTACTTCTCCACAGGTTGAATATAGATTAGTAATTTTCTCTAGACTATCAATATGACTTGGGCCAGGCTCCAATCCAAATTTGCCAGGAAGAGATTGTTTATAAACCTTTTTAATTCATTTTCTTTGTTTTTGTGATGTTGATATTGACTCATTAATTCAGGCTATTTTTCTGGAGATACTTCTTGAGATTTTCTTCTTCATTTCAAATTTTAGCAATATTTTCTTCCAGTGGTTTCTTGAAGAAATTTCTAAAATTATTTCTATAGAGTCATTAGAGTTTGAAGGTAGCATAGAGATTATAGTCCAACCAATATCAAAAATAGCTTTTCTGGTAGTTGTTACTAGAGTTCTGCTTGTTTAATGATTACGAATTTAATCTGAAGTCACTCTCCCTAGGATCAAATCCCGCCTAGTTACTAGCTGTGTGATGTTGGATGCCTCTTTGTATCTTTATTTTCTTACCTTAAAAATATGAATAGTGATAATCCACTAAAGGACTGTGTGAGGATTAAATAATGCCAAACATATAAAGCACTTTAATACTGTTTGAGTTGTAGAATATGTGAAGTTCTCTTTTTCATGTTGCCTCAAAAATAACTACTAATCTTTCCAACACTTACAATACTGTTGTGAATTGAGTGATGAGACCAATATTCCACCTCATTAAAGATGCTCTTTTCATTTCCAGCCCAATTCTCTTTCTACTACAACTGCTCCTTAAATGGCTTACTTCATATTGACTAAATCTATTATATAATCAAGTACTGAGTAAAAGGAGGGGAAATGAGAAAATAAAGTGATATGGCCTGGGAGTAAAGATGAAATGTATATGTGATGCTGGAGGATAAAGAGTACAGAGTAACTGTAGGTATAGGGAAGAAAGTAGCAGAGGAAACCATTTTCATAATTTATGTTGTGAAAGATATGTTTGGATTACGTTCAAGGTCTTTCAAAAGATAAAGTAAAGAATAAAATCCCTTCACAGTTACCTTTGTCAGTTGAACTGTATTTTTTAGTATAAAATTTTTTCAGTAATAAACCATATAGTGTTTGAGTCTGATGAGGGTTGCAGCTGAGGACAGGAGTGGAACTAGTATACAATTTTGGTTCTAGGGTGTGGCTCTAAGTTTCCTATTAAATTAAAATCATCACACTAAACTTGATACAAGAATACATTTCACCATAAGTATCAAATCGTTACAACACTATTGCAAAAGAGAGGATCAATTAATCCTAAGGATGATAAATATTAGAAAAACAGAGTAAAATTGAAGAGATGTTTTTAGGGATGAAGTTGGATTTGAAAATTTGAGGAAAATATTTTGGGGGACTTGAGGTACCACGTATAGAACTCATATTCAGTAAAGTTATGTGAGATGGCCAAATTGAGGGAGAAGGGGAATCCCCCATATCATGTGAAACAGCAGAAACTGACTATGTTCCAAGTACTATGTATACCCTTTTTCGGTGTAGGATGGACTTTTGACTTGTTGAGAATGGATGGCAGAGTGATCTGTAGGATTTATTTGTAAGTCCATGACCGCATGTCAGTATTAAGGAGAAAAATGTGTTGTCTTTGTTCTCTGTAAAAGCAGTCCATCTGCCAGGAGGCAGAGGACTGAAACTTAAGTCTCAGAAGTTGAATTCACACAGGAGTGATTGACAGTATTTAATAGGGAATAAACCCATTCTCAGCACCCACCTGGATCCCCGCTGTTGGTGAAACTAGTCATGGCTGAGAAATTAAAAATAGAATCAAAGTTAATAGCTATCAGGGAGCAGGACTGACTAATGAAATTCTAATCTGAGATACTGTGTGAATGTTGGAAGCTAGAAAGTGAAGTAGGTCTGCCTATGACCATGAAAGATGTTTTGTAACAAGGGGAGCCTTGGGATAGATAACAAATTTCTCACGTCCATGAGGTGGCTCCTAGAGCCAGCCCAGGTTCCAAGATACAGGCTGCACTCACTAGGCACTTGCAGTAGGACAGTAGAATTGTTGCAGAGTTTTGGCTATTAAATCCGTCAGGCTACAGTAGTTCCCCTTTATCCACAGGTTTGCTTTCTGTGGTTTTAGTTACTTGTGGTCAACCATGGTCCAGTAATATGATATGAAAAATTCCATAAATAACTAATTTGTGAGTTTTAAATGACTCAGTGTTCTGAGTAGTGTAGTGCCATCCAGCTCTGTCCCTGCTGAGATGTGAATCATCCCTTTGTCCGGTGTACCCTGATCATTAGTCACTTAGTAGTCTACGTTATCAGATCCACTGTCACAGTATCACAGAATCACAGTGCTTGTGTTCAAGTAACCCTTATTTTACTGAATAATGGCCCCAAAGCACAAAAGCAGTGATGCTGAATTTGGATATGCAAAAGAGAAGCCATAAAGTGCTTTCTTTAAATGAAAAGGTGAAAGTTCTCAACTTAATACGAAAAGAAAAAAAAAAAAAAAAAAGCCAAGGTGCTAAGATGTATGGCAAGAACAAATCTTCTATCCATGAAATTGTGAAGATGGAAAAAGAAATTCATGCTAGTTTTGCTGTTATGCCTGAAACTGCAAAAGTTATGGCTGCAGTATGTAAGCAGTTAGTTAAGATGGAAAAGGCATTATATTTATACAATAAGATATTTTGAGAGAGAGAGAGACCACAGTCACAAAACTTTCATTACGGTATTATATAATATATTGTTCTAATTGTTCTATTTTATTGTTATTGTTGTTAATCTCTTACTGTGGCTAATGTATAAATTAAACTTTACCATATGTATGTATGTATAGGAAACACATACAGTCAGCCCTCCATATCTGCAGGTTTTGTGTCTGTGGGTTTTATATCTAAGGATTCAACTAACCATGGACCCACATCCATGGATTCCACTTGAAATTTCACCCAATGGTTGGTTGAAACCATGGATATGGAGGGCTGACTATATTTATTGTAGTACTCAATCTTATGTAAGAGAGTGGATTTTGGAATCCATGGGGGCTTCCGGAACCTACCTTCCATAAATACTGAGGGACAGCTATATATATATATATATATATATATATATATATATATGGTTTGGTACTATCCATGGTTTCAGGCATTCACTGGAGGTCCTGGAATGTATCCCCCATGGGTAAGGCAGTACTACTGTACACTGTAAGCAAATTAAAGCTACAGATTGCACCCCTGCAACTAACCACTATCTACTGATTTGAGGATTCAGATGAATCTGAAGTTTCTATGGGTTTGAACATTAGGAAGTATCTAAAGATATCCCCCTATGTATTGTTTTCTCCTCTTGGAAGTATCAGTCTTGGAGGGTTGGACGCTCATCTACAATTCATGACTGCCCCTAATCTTTTGAAATTCATATTCATATTTTGATATGTTGCAAATAGTGGGTCCTGACTTTTTAAGGAAGAACTACCCTCTACACATACCCGCATACCCGCACACAGAAACATTATCTATACCTAGATAGATAGATTAGATAGATAGATATTTCCTGTATCCGTCACCACTGCAATATAGCCATGTCTCATTGCCACAATCAGATGCAACTCCCTATTGTTCAAGGAGAGAGATGTTTCTTGAAGATAATGTAAACTTAGTTTCCCTCAGTATCTTCTTGTATATTCCTCTTCATTAGAAGAAAACTCAGAAAAACATGGAAACATTTTAACAGCTCCAATAATCATTCTCCTGAATTTCTGTATTGCCCTGCTGTAATTTCCCTTTTGTGCATCCTGAATTTAAACTTTTTTTTTTCTTTTTTCTTTTTTAAAGATTTAGGAACAAAATGAACTGCTAAAAGTATATTTTGGTCTGTTAATTTATTTTTGAGACGGTCTTGGTCCCGAAGATAGTAGTAGTACTCAGGTGGGCAGACCTCCAAATTCATTTATACGTAAGAGAATGCCAAGGAAGTTACCTGCCCACTTCTCCTTATACTCAGTGGGTGATTAATGCAGTACACTGAAAACAACCTTAGTCTTATAAATTTGTATTAATTATTTCAAAAATTTTACCTATGTGTTTTCTTACCTGTATCAAAATTCAAGTGGATATCATTATAGCACTAGCTATATTTCTATCTTTTCATTTATCTGTAAGCTATCTAAATATCTACGTGCACATTCCCCATTTTACACTACTACTCCCTTCTCTGTGTGATTCTAACAATCTTGGATTTAGAACAGAGAATTATCTAAGAAATTGGCATCTACCTATTTTAGGCCAGATCACTAAGTACCTTAGGAGAGTTATCACCTGCCACTTTTCAATCCAAAGTTCCTTTCAGAAGTTACCGATGTGAAAAGGCAAGACAACATGAATATACAGTTATGTGTTTCATGGTCTGCACTATTTTCACTAAAGTTAGTGGTTCAGAGGCACATTCAAAAGTATGAATCCATATGAACTGTCTTTTATATGAGTTAATTTTTTTCTTCTCATTAATTAATTTTGTCTAGGTTCAACCTCTTTCCAAATTCCTCCACAGACATTTCCTCAAGTGGAGGTTTATGTATGGCATTGCCTTTAATTAGTCTCCTTCAGTTACAAATGATTATTCTATTATATTATAATTAGCCTGGGAATATGGAAGAACAACTAGGAGTGACTTATTATGTTCAGTACAGCCTTTACTGGAACCTTAACCCACATTGATTTAACTCCCACTGTGTGTTCTTGAGTCATATCATTCACAATGTCAAAATAATGCAGAACATTCTACATCTCTGTTTGTTCTCTTTGCTGTTCTCTCTCTGTCTCTCTTTTTTTTTTTAACTCTATAAGTTTTTGGTGTTCGTTAAACTTATCTCTAAATTACTGAGTTTAAGAATTTATTTCTAGTAATTATACTTAATGTCTTCCCAGCCTTCTAGCCACTCCCTATTAAAGACATATCTTCTCTGAATTCTCACTGATTGACGCTGACCACTCAAATAGATAAAGTAACAGAAAAGCTGTGCACAGACTAAATTATGAAGGAATTTATTATTTCACCTAAAAATCTAGATTTAGGACAGTCCCTGGTTTGGTTAAATTATTGGCTCAACAATAGCATTAACCACCTGGGTTCCTCCTATCTCTTTATTCTGTGATGTTATCTTTAGTGTGTGCTTTTCAAATTAATACCCCTGTGGTCATAAGATGGCTACTGAAGTTTCAGGGATCCCATGTAGAAACATGGTATTCAGTTAAAAAACAGCATTATTTCTTCCTTGGGTATAGAAGAGCTCCCAAAGCAGATATTCCCTCGTGTCTTCTTGGTCACAACTGGGTACATGCCAACCTAAATGAGACAGCAATAGACAATTTTTACCATCCACACATGAAAGACAGTGCGACATGGGAGCAAATATATGATAACATAGAAGAATGAAAAATGGATTATGAACCAACATCATCTTCTACAGACACTGTATTATGATAGTCCTTTCTCATGTGCAGACCTTTGTCTTTGTTCTTCTCAGGCACTGAGGGACCTCTTTTCACTTAGCTAAACCTGTTTGGAATATGTACAAATGTTATTTTCCAACCCTTCATTTCACCTTCTCTGAGAGTTCCTCCATTTCCTTTTAGCCCAGATTGTTAAAACGCATTCTGAGGAATATTTTTCTTATCACTTTTCAAGGCAAATTACAGTTGATTTTTGTTTCTTTGCTTTCTGTAACTTTTTCTACAATACTGAGAAGAGGCTGGGGTGGGGACACTGTGGATAGCACTCCACTATGTCTTTAAAGATATAGTTTAAGAAGCTGATGGGAGCTTTTATTCTATCAGATTTTCTAACACTTTTGCAAGCTATGTGAACATTTCTAAGCCACTGGGGTAATATTAAGTAAATTATTGTTTCACTTATAAAATGATTCTAAGGTGGCATAAAAGCTTTCTTACTCTCTGCCAAAGAGCAGTATACCTACTGGAAGAAGTTGTGCTGTTACTAGAAAAGAATAATTTTATATTTTCAAGTAGTTAAATTTTATTTCTAATTGTTTGCTACAGGCAAAGTTCTGTGAAAATAAGAGGTAGTAATAAGCCAGTGTTACTGCTTCTGAAAATAAATGGACAACTTTCCCGTAGCACTCAGGTTTGATCAGGGCATCAAAGATAATGATATAATCTATTCTCTTATGGAGCTTGGAGTATAGCAGAGTTATGCATCAAATATCAACTATTACAATCAGGAGATACGGTTACTATAGTTTACCCCCCAAACTTATAGATAATAAACAAAATATTAAGCAGTAATTTATTTGTCATTTCTGAGATAAATAATGGATCAGGCATAAATGTTACTAAAAAAAAATTTTTTTTTGAGAGAATCTTGGTTTGTAAACACCACAAAGGAAAGGACAACATTTAAAAACAATAAAATAAGTACTTGAACACATAACATAAATTCAGGATTTTACCATATACATTATAATCACATTAAACTAAAAACAAAACAAAACAAAAAAGACAAACCAGGAACAAAAAGTAAAAACAACATTCAGTTTTTATGCTGAGTTAAATTTTGTTCTGCTTAACTGCTGAGCCTTGCACGATACTGAACCAAATTTGACATTTTCCTTTGAGCCAGACTGTCAGTGGTTTGATTTGGGAGAAATTAACCTAGCTTTTAGGGTCAAAGTGAATGTTTTCCAATGTCAAGTGATTTTTACTCAACGTTCTTTTGTTTTTTAATCATGCAAAGGGAAAAGGCAAATCTTGACAGTCTTTGGTATTCTTTCGGTTTTAGTTTAGATAATTGTCTTTGTTAGCACGTGTAAAAATTGTGCTTAGGCAGGGGACATCACACTTTCTGATTACAAGCTCTACTATAAAGCTACAGTCATCAAAAGAGCATGGTAATGGAATAAAAATAGACACATAGACCAATGGAACAGAATTGAGAGCCCAGAAATAAACCCAAGCATATACGGTCAACTGATATTTTTGACAAGGGAGCCAAGAATACTTAATGGAGAAGAGACAATTTCTTCAATAAATAGTGCTAGGATAATTGGATATTCATATGTAAACTAATGAGGCTGGACCCATATCTTATATAACTCACAAAAATTAACTCAAAATGGATTAAGGACTTAAATGTAAGACCTGAAACCATGAAATTCCTAAAAGGAAACATAGGAATAAAGCTTCTTGACATGGGTCTTGGCAATCAATTTTTTAATATGACACCTAAAGCACAAGCAACAAAATAAAAAATAAATAAGTGGAAGTACCTCAAACTTAAAAGTTTCTAAATAGTAAAAGAAACCATCAACAGAGTGAAAAGACAACTAACAGAATGAGAAAAAAAATATTTGCAAACAATATATATGTGGTTAATATCCAAAAATATATAAATAACTCATACAACTCAATAGCAGAAAAACCAACCCAATTCAAAAATGGGCAAAGGACATGCAGTTGCTTGCCCATGACAACACCATAGGATGAAAGTGGGAGCATACATTTCCAATGAATACTTTGCCATCTCAGCCAAAGTCTTCTCTTCTGTTACCAAATATCCATATGCATTCTTCTTCCCATACATAGAATCCACTACAATTAAGTCAAAGTAGAGGATCTGTAGGTGATGTGCAGTCCTCTCTATCGAGTCCTTTTGTTGCTCCTTGTTGTACAGCAAAGTATGAACCAAAAGACAAGATATATAAATTGATGGACCAGTGATAAAATAGCAAAAAAAAATCCATTTAGAAGGAAGCAGACAGTAGTCATTGGGACAGAGCAGTAATGGAGTCTGCCAGGCAAGTAAAGTGAAGACCTTCTGTTTCAGGGATTGTTTCAGGGAAAACTTCTTTTCCCTGAAACACTTCCCCTTGTCCATTGTTCTCCTTTATCTATGCTTCCACTGGGAGGTTCTTTCTAGTCTGCTGTGCTGAATACTACATCTAAAGTTGGCAATGGGGAATATCCTCTCCCTTGGGGGTATTTCACAGATTGTTTGTTGTTCCTTTCAAGTTGCTTTAAGGTTTGAAGAGACAAAGGATCTTGTAAGCTAGGCTCTTGGCTTTTGAAGTTACAAATTCCCTTGAAAATTAGTAGATTTTTTTATTTCTTTGCTTCCCATTACTTCTATATACCAATAACCACACTTGGTTATAGTTTAGAAATAATTATCAAATTATTTCTTTCCACCTCACTTTCTTGGTTTTCTCTTTCAGCATATTAGTGGTCACTTTGAGGCCTGAAAACAATGATTCAGTGGGAAACAAATACCTTTTGTCTGAAGGATAAATTCCTCTGTTTGAGAAGTCTTAATTGGCTTTTGTTGCTCAAAGCCATTTGCAATGTTTTTTCTTACTATTCAGGTTCTAGAAGCAATTGGCTTTTCTAAACCTGGGAGGTCCCAGTTTTGGCTTCCCTTTCATTTTTTGCTGTCAAACAGGCAATTCTAACTTAGACTCTTTTTTTTTTTTGGTAATATCTTACCAAAATAAGCATGCAGTAACTAATACAACTACTATTATACTTTTAAACTTCTTCCTTTATTAACCACAATGCTCAATAAGCACTCGTTTTTCCTTCCAAGATATTCTCCAAGATTTTACAAAGGACATTTTTAGTCAAGTATTTTAACCTTGAGTATTTTCAGTCCTGAACAATTACCCTGCTGCTGCTGCCTTACCACTAAGCCAATGTTATGCAGTCTAGATTCTTATTAAGGTAGTTCTATACTTGTGGTACCAACTTCTGAATTTGTTGTGGTAAAACTTGGTACTATGAATTTCAGTGGATAGCACAATAGAAATGTGTTTCTTGTTTGATTGCTCAAGGTAGAGTCCAGTGTTCCTATTTATTAGGCAGCTTTTCTCCATGTGTTGATTCAGGAGGTTCCTTTTGTTTTGTGGTTTCTACATCCTTCAGGGCCTCAGAATCTTCTGATTTTTGATGAGAGAGGAAAGGCACATCTGCTGTTTTAAAACTGAAAGTGACATCTAGTCATTTAATCACATCTGGAGGCAAGGGGGCTAGATAACATGGTTTCTAGCTGAGAAGTTGTCAACCACTTCAGATTTTGGAAATGCGGGTAGGTATGAGTATCTGGTTGACAGATGACTGTCTCTGCCATTGTAATCACTATCTGATTCCATAATATATATATATATATATATATATATATATATTGTTTTCTGGTTACTAAACCAAATTAAATGTAGACCAGGTTAGCATTTCAAAGCCTTTGTTTCTGAAAAGTATTTTAAATTGAGTGGGTTCATCTTTTTCCAAAGTGTTTTATACTCCCCTGAATGCTCAGAATTTAAGTTTATCACTTTACCTTAAATGAGTCATTTTTATTAAATTCATCTTTCCTCTTGAGACATTCACAAATATAAATCATCTATTAAAAATTTGCCTGGCTGATATATAATCA
Source organism: Eschrichtius robustus (assembly GCF_028021215.1). Lineage (NCBI taxonomy): Eukaryota > Metazoa > Chordata > Mammalia > Artiodactyla > Eschrichtiidae > Eschrichtius > Eschrichtius robustus. Next base: position 89,259,321 of record NC_090828.1, read on the forward strand.
GAGAAACAAGTAGATTATACCCTGGTGAATGAGTGAAATAATAGGCATCTCTACATTGGAAAAATTTCACTAAATAACTGGTGCCGTATTCCTAGAACCTAAGCACCCTCTTCTCTGAAAGGGCTAGAAATACCGTGAGATTTTATTTTCACTCTTTTCAGACATCAGAACGAGTCGTCTTCCTCTATTTGTGTTTCTTAAGATCTCACTACTACTCCCAACCCATGGAAGGTCTTGTCTTTCCAGACTGAGTGTCTTAGATTTTATTTGATACACACTAGGCTATTATTTATCCTTTTTGTTTGTTTATTTTGGTGCATACTCTGAATAAGTGTAATGTTTGTAGAAACTCAACCCGAGAGTGGAGGGCAAAATGAAGTATTGATGAGGGTAACACTAGAGGTAGAAGAGAAAAAGAAGGCAGTTGAATAGTATAAATATAGTATTATAAGGTTCAGTACATTTTAGAATACTTTTGACACTAGAAATCCTAACTCCAGCTGGCTTAAATACGTTAATTTGTTTTCTCACTAAAGAGGAAGACCAGAGGGGAATTCCCTGGCAGTCCAGTGGTTAGGACTCCACACTTTCACTGCCAAGGGCCCAGGTTCATAATTCCTGGTTGAGGAACTAAGATCTCACAAGCCACGTAGCACGGCCAAAAAAAAAAAAAAAAAGAGGAAGGCCAGAGAAGAGCAAGCTTGATTACATCTAGACTTGGTTGAATTGATGCCTAAACACCATCGGGAAGCCAAATCTCTTCCATTATGCCTGCTTTGCCATTCGCAGCTACACCCCAGTTCCTTTTCCCTCATGGTCACAAGGTTGCTGCCAGCAGCAACTAAGGAAAAATTGCTTCCTTATTCTCATGCAGCAAAACAAAAGAAAGAAACCTGGCCCCTAAATATGGACTAAAAATCCATTACTTCATTCTGAATGGCTACATAAGGTTGCTTTCTTATACCTGGAGCAGTGTTGATGGCTGGGGGAATCACATAGGCTCTTTGGATTTGTATTAATCAGAATTCACCCCAAGATCTGAAAGTGGGTTCAATTTCCCCTGAGTCGTGTGGACTTTGCTAGTGATGGGGATATGAGGAATGATGACTATCGGAACATAATCAAGTTTCTGTTGGGAGGAAAAAAAAACTGGAAAACAGCAAAACAGATAATTTCAGTGAGAATGGAACAGAGATGTATGTATTCAATGTCATGGGAATATTTGCTGTGGAATGCAGACTATTTGAGAGTCAAATTGTATTTTTCCTGATGGATATTTTAAGGTTCTTTATCAAAGCCCTGTGAATACTAGATAAGGATGGCAATGGAGATGATAATGATGATGATGATGACAAAGATGGCAGTCAAAACTGCATCAATAACATCAGTGAAGGTGATACTCACTTTACCAAGGCAGTTATTGAAACTGCGGCTAGCAAGTGTGTATTTTGATCTTGAAGTTTGCTAAATTTAAAGAGAAAGTCCTAGTTTATTCCACAGGGAAAGAAACTGTCAAGATCTTTAGTGACTTCCCAGTAAATAAGAGAGACAAAGGTTCAGGTGATTGATGGTAAGGCAATTAGTAGTTAGACTAGCTGCTGGACACTCTGCCTTCTTTTAGATCTTCTTACTCTTTGATCTGTATATGTTTCTATTATTCAGAAAAGTAACTGAACTGAATAAACAGATACATGGTAATACATAAATTCAAGTTCACTTAATAAAGAGAAAAAATGTAAGCCATGACTGTTTTTTTTAATTAATTTTTTATAGAGTTATTTCATGTATCAGACAGCTTAGTATTGCTTTGTTTAAAGAATAATTTAAATGTATTTCTTAACATTAGCTATATTTAGATGAATAATAGTGCATATCAATAGCTCATAAAATTTCTTTGTTTTGTAATCTATAGGATTAAAGGCTAAAGTATGATTAATTGTGATTAAAACCAAAATCCCATTTTCCCCACATGAACTATTGAAATATTTATTTTTGCCAGTAATAAGTCAATTTAAAGGATCAAAGCGCCTGACTTAAACACCTGTAATGAATAGTACTTTCTAAAAGTTATATCTGAGCTGTGGCATTTCCGGGAGATAGTCTTATTAAAAGTTTGAATTAGAAATGATATTACATTATATGTTTGTCATAATAGCATTCTTAGCGTTCACATTGTAGAAGCACGTGTAAGCCGCCAAAGGCAAATTATAATGCAATACTTTAAGGAGCATCTTGCTCTGCCCCTTTGTCCTGCTCGAATTGATGGTGAATACACCACAGGGAGTTCATAGTGAGCTCATCTGTGCTGTTGTAAACTCCATGATGGAGCTGATTTCATTGAGCATATACTACCTCAAGTACCCCAGAACCTCGAGTCACTCTATCATCATTTACCTAAATAAACACTAAACTATTTTCACTCTTGCATATGGAGAAGTAGAGTCAATGAACTAGTTTTGAATTCTTTATCTTATTTTTCTTGTTCTACATCAGAATGGGAATTTGCCAGTTCTGATAGGGTCCATTTTTCTTTGAGAGGCAGAGAGAGAGAAAGAAAGAGATTAATATCCACAACAATGTTACTGACTGTTTACTTTGGGCTGGTTATTGTTCACTTCCTTTGCATTGATCCACTTGATCTTCACAGTGTCTTGTGAGATACTTAGTACTACTATCTTCTTTTAAGGATGAAGCTTGGAGAGAGGTAACTGATTTGCCCAGAGTTAAAGGGCCAGTAAGAACTGCAGTAAGGATTCAAACTAGCAATGTCACTCAGTAGCCTACACGCTTATCCACTGCTCTGTGCCAGCAAAGAATCAGCTTTAAGCTAGGGAGTTTTAAGATGAGGTAGATGGGGGTTGGTGCTGTGCCAGCATTCGTCCAGAAAACTGGATACTCAGCCCTGAGGAAAATGGTGCTTAGGAATATGCAGTGTGAGGATTTTAGATCTCAACATGGGGCACCTGTAAATTTGTTTATGTATCAACTCCATGAAGATGAATAGAAATGACACAGAATTGGTTGCTGAAAATGTAAAGGAAGAAACTATATGATATTCTGGGAGAGGGAAACTGGTTGGGGCAGGAGAGTAGGGAGGGATGAACAGGTGAAAGAGAATTTTTAGGGCAAGGAAACTATTCTGTTTGATACCGTAATGGTGAATACAGGTCATTATGCGTTTGCCAAAACCCATATAAATAACTATACAACACAAAGAGTAAACTATGTGCTCAGTTAATAATAATACATCAATATCCTTTCATGAATTGTAACAAGTGTAACACACTAATACAAAATGTTACTAATAGGGGAACTGTGAGTGAGAAAGAAAGGGGACTCTGTATCTACTCAATTTGCTATAAACATGATGCTCTAAAAATGAAGTCTATTAATTTTTTTTTTAAAGAAAGAGAAAAAGAACTGTGTTGTGAGTGATTATATGACTGTAATTGCAGATCAATCAGGAAACAAATGACAATTTCAGAATAATTCTATCTTTTCTGCTTTACTATTGACATCTAGAACTTCCACGTTCTCATTCAATTACAAATTCCAAAAATGACTTTCTTCTCTGCTCTCTGTATACTGCTAAGCTATGAACTCTGGGAGAGCCCAAGTCTCCTTCTTGCCTCAGCTACTCCCTAAATAGAAACCAAACACCTTTAGAAAGCATCATTAGGTCTTATAAAGCCACAGGAGTACAATTAAAGAATGTTTGGATTGTGTCCCTACATGTATAACTTACAAGGACAGAAGAAAGTAATCTCCCCCTCCATCTCTTTCCATGATATAATAACGGGACTCTATTTTCCCATGCATAGTCAGCCCTTGTTAATATGCTGACATCTGAGAGGAGTATTTACTCTCAATTTTAAACATATAATTGCTAGTACTGGCTGAGAAAAAAGAGGTGGGTAAATACATTTTTTTGTGGAGTAGAAAGTAGTTCACTTGCACTTACCATTCAAGTTACAATTTGAGAAAGAAATAGCTTTAGAGGCTGAGAGGGCCAGTGGCCTCATAACTGGCTTTATCTGTAGTTAAAGCTCAATGTGAGACTTGCTGGCAGCAAGAGCAGTGAGAAAAATCAGATGATGAGGGATTATCAGAGAAAGCAGAATGAGGAGAGAGTCCCATTTCAGGCCTAAGCAAGGACTAGCTGACTCACCCATGCTGGACACCCAGGTGTCATTTTCTAGGTTTGATGGCTTGGTTGCCCCTAAAAGGGTACTTCCCTATGCAGAAATGACTTATGTGAGTTACATGAGCTTCACTTTCATATCTACCATTTCAGGATTGTTGGGTTTACTTAGTCCTCATACCCCATCATAAAGCAAACAGCAGATTTGAAAAAAAGATGGCACAATTTTGGAAGAGAAGATCTAAACCTACATCATGGACTAGATATTGCTATATACTAATTAATAGGAATAAGAGTAGGTAGACATATTCACAAGTGATATATAGGTACCCTATCATTAAAAGTTTGTATAATTGGTAACTAAAAATCCATCATGAATATAATATTAATACCATCTTTAGCCAGAGTAGCAACAGTTTTTCTCTGTTCAAACTTTGACTCTTTTTTTTCTGTGTGGACCTGTCCTCAAACCTTGTCTCTACTCCCACGTTTGAATCTAGTCGATGTCGGACTTGCTGCTTCCTGTTAGCCATTTTGATGTATTAAGTGATTCTCTCCCTTACTACATAACAGCTGTGATTCTGTTGCTATTGCCCTTGTAATTTCTGTTCCTGCATGCTGCTGTACCAAGCAATGCAGAAATAACGATGGTGCCATTATCCTCAAACACGTCAATTATTTCCGCTGTCCTAGGAAACTTTGCATTGCAAGTCATTTGTGGAATTTTGGGAAACCTCCAGTGATTTTGAATGGACACACACACACACACACACACACACACACACACATATACACATACACATCTCAAGATTAATTAGTAATCAGAAGAAGGTTTTTCCTATTCTTTTCCTATTCTTTCCTTACATATGTTTCATCTTTTCCAACCAACTTTGCCCTACTGAGGATATTTATAACAAAATGCCATTGAGCCCCATGTCTATTATGATTACTTTGGAGATTTTGTGTTTACCCTGTCTGCCATGTTTTTTTATAAGCCATTTATTTTTCACAAAAACATATGAGATATGCGTTTTTTATTATACCCGTTATACAGATCAGGAAACTGAGGTGGAGAGAGATAAAATACTAAGTGTCGCACAGTTACCAAGTAATTAAGTCAGGATTTGAACCTGGAAAACTTTTCTGTAGCGGTCCTGATTAGTTATAAATTGTTGGACAGAAGGAATTCGATTAAATAAAGAGGATACACATAAAAGTTGCTATTTCATAACAAAACATTATCATTGTTACCATTATTGCTGTTATTATTGCTGTTATTTATTGATATTATTTTCTCTCATGACCTTTTCTCTTTTGACAATCTGAACTGCAAAATTTTGTCTATGATTCTGTGGTTCAAGACTATACATTTCAATAGTGATCGAGTATGATTGCTTAATAGTTCACTGTCTTGCACAGTGCACTTCACTACTCTAAGGAACTGACTCATTTTCTCCCTAAACATAGTTACAGTAGAAACCACTGCTTCACTTTCTAGCAGATGGAGAGCAATCTTGTTTTAATGCACATCACTTACAATAGATACAAGCTGTCAGATAACTTCTGGTAAAATAGAAGGTAGAAATGGAAACAACCTAGTTGTACACAATGTGCTGAGTCTAGTCATCAAGCAAGGACAGTGCATAACCAGGAAGGGAATATTAAAAGATATTGAACTGATACTAGCCCGAGACTAGAGAAGACCCAGCATATATGGCAGCAGTATCATGTATTGTTTTGAGTGATTGAGTGATAGGACTGAAAATGAGGCAAAAAAGTGTGATCTTGGTGACATATAGCTCTAAGAAAATAAAGAAACTTTCATTAGGTAGGCTATAAGCTAGAACTTAAATAGAATATTTTACTGTAGATATAGTACCAACTGACAATTTCATAGCATGACGTAGTTGGTGAAAATAGTACATTGATGAATATGATCCTGTATTCCTATGCTCATCAGGAAGTCCTGCTTCCTCAGAGTGTTAGATATGCATATGTAACTTGCTTTGGCCAATGAGGTGTGAGAAGTGTGTCACTTATAGGCAGAGGTGTATAGAGCCAGTGTGTGATTTACCACATTTCCTTTTCCTGTCTTTGCAATTATGGAAGCATTCGTTGAAAGGGAGTATCCATCTCTCTAAGAATCTAAATGATAGCAATGAACACATCCTCAAAGGCCTTCATGTAGCTCCAGCTAGAAACAAACCATTACTTTAAGGCATTGATCTATGAAGTTGTTTGTTACTGAAGCATAACTTTGCCTGTTATGTCTGATATATATATATATATATATAGTGAATTCCTTGATAGTATGAATCATACCTAATTTACCACTATATCTCCATGACCTAAAATAGTATCTGGCATAAATATTTATTGAATCTGTGAATGACTTATTGAGTGACGACACATGAATATTTGTTGCCCTCTTTGAGTGTACAGGCTAAGTTAGCGTAGCAAAAAGAACAATATAAAAGCCATCTGGAAGTGAGGATAAGTTATTTACATAATTTATGGGCCAGAAGTAAGTACATGTTACTGGTGGAAGGCAAAGGTTAGCACTAATTGAACTAAGGGGCAGGAAGAACAACTTTGAGACTTCCATTAGAGAAGTAACTTGAGGCTCTTGCCAATCACAGTACTAGCAACAGGGATTTTTTACATAAAAATTGCTGCATTAGGAATTTAGTTGTACTCTGTGTGATTCTAGCTGTGACATTTTTACATAGCAAGGAAACATGAAATGGACTTAGAAATTGCTGAGCAGTTTCTCCAATCTAGAAATCCAGACCGGTTTTTTTTTTTCTTTTTTTCTTTCTTTTTTTCTTTTTCCCTTGATAAGAGAGGAAGAGACAAATCTGTCAACCAGCCATGTGATTAGAATTAACCTTGTCCATGAAGACATGACAGATGAACCAGCCCAATCACACCAATATTTGCCTGTTTACATGTGGAATTCCTGTCTTAGAATATGGCACAGAAGGAAATGTTACTCTCTTGAAATTTTTCTCTGTAGACCAATCAAATTTTTCCCTCAGGACACATCATAAAGACTTGTCATTGAATACTCTAATTGTGGCATTCACCAGAGCTTTTTTTTTTTTTTTAAAAAGCAACATTGGTCACAAACTCAGACTTTAATCAAAAACAGAATTCTGGTGAATTGAGCAGTTTTTCTAATATTTCTGTCGCTTAAATTTTTTGATAGTTACTGGCTCCATAAATCGAAACTATATTCAAATGATCTGAGCTAAATTAGTCAGCACTTTACAGTGAAGTTAAAATAGAAAACTTGCATTTTTCTCTGAGAACTACACATGTACACTCCCCCCGCCATACATACCAACGTCATCTTCCAAAATACTTTTTTTTAAATTCTCTCCACTGAGTATCGTTCAAAAGTTTCTGAAAGTTTAAGATTCAAACTTGCCAGTTGTATAATCCTCCCAGGGGAAAAAATTCAGGAGAATTTAAAGAAAATTGGCTTAGTAATATGTTTGGAATGTAGGCGACAAAACCTTTTCTATTTGGGTACAACTACATCAGTGAAACTTGAGTCAATGGAAATCTTGTCCAGTGTCATTTGGAAGGCTGTCAGAGTAAGGGGAGGTGTCAGAAGAATGCCAGTTGGAACAGAGAACTGCCTCAAGTCAAGACTTTATTTCCTTCCATTGCCTGCTTGTTCCTTCCATAAATGAGAAACAAATATAGGAAACCATAATGTCATTTTAGCAGGTAAAAACCAACCCACAATTCTGGGTATCATATATTGTGGGCATTGCTGCTGGTGCTTTGCTCACTGTGATGGCTTCAAAGCGTAACTGCAAAATCCTTGACACTTGGACATTCCTCCCATACTCTTAGATCTGAGTAGGCTTGTTACTGCATCAACCAAGAGATTACAGAAGAAATTACACTAGATGATTTCTGAGACCAAATTGTAAAAGGCCAGTAGCTTCCACTTTGTTCACTGAAACACTCACCACTGGGGTCCTGAGTTTCCAAGCAATGACTCTGACCACCCTGAGGTTGCCACCTTGGAAAGGACAGCATAAGCAGACTGTGTGGCTTTAAATCCTGGCTCTACATGCTACCGGCCATAAGTGGGACACTTACTTAATCTCTCTGTGCCTCCCTTTTTCTCATTTATAAAATGGGGAGAAATAATAGTCTGGTGCATAATACCTGTTGTCTTACCTCTACCTTATACAGTTATTTAAAGGGTCAAATGTGTGTGTGTGTTTGTTTTAATTTTTATTCAATTTATTTAAACTAAAAGAAAAAAACAAAACTGTTCACCATTTGTTCTACCCTCCAGCCTGTACTGCTTGCAACCACCAATCTATTTTTTGTATCTATAAGCTTGGGTTTTTTGCTTGTTTGTTGGTTGGTTGGTATTTGTTTGTTTTGTTTTGTTTTTAAATATTCCATGTATGAAAGAGATCATATGGTATCTGTCTTTCTCTGCCTAAATCATTTCACTTAGCATAATGCCCTCAAAGTCTATCCATGTTGTCATAAATAGCAAGACTTCATTCTTTTTATGAGTAATATTCCAGTGTGTGTGTGTGTGTGTGTGTGTGTGTGTGTGTGTGTGTGAGACATCTTTTTTATCCATTCATCCATGGACACTTAGGTTGTTTCCTTATCTTGACTGTTGTAAATAATTCTGTAGTGAACCTTTTCTGTAGTGAAATTTTTTATCCATTCATCCATGGACACTTAGGTTGTTTCCTTATCTTGACTGTTGTAAATAATTCTGTAGTGAACCTGGAGTGCATATATCTTTTCTAATCAGTGTTTTGTTTGTTTGTTTGTTTTCTTTGGATAAACACTCAGAAATAGAATAGCTGGATCATATGGTAGTTCTATTATTTAATTTTTGAGGGACCTGCACCCTGTTTTTCATTGCACCAGTTTATGTTCCCACCAGCAGTGCACAAGGGTTCCTTTTTGTCCACATGCTCTCCAACACTTGTTATTTCTTATCTTTTTGATAATAGCCATTCTAACAGATGTGAGGTGATATTTCATTGTGATTTTGATTTGCATTTCCCTGATGATTAATAATGTTGAGAATCTTTCATGTACCTGTTGGCCATCTGTGTGGCTTCTTTGGGAAAATGTCTATTCAGACCTTCTGCCCATTTTTTACATGGATTGTTTGGGTTTTTTTGATATTGAGTTGTGTGAGTTCTTTATATATATTGTATATTTATCCCTTATTGGATATATTATTTTCAAAACTCTTCTCCCATTCAGCAGGTTGCCTTTTTGTTTTGTTAATGGTTTCAACCGTGCAGAAGCTTTTTAGTTTGATGCAGTCTCACTTGTTTAGTTTTACTTGTGTTGATCTTGCTTTTGGTGTCAGATTCAAAAAATCATCACCAAGACTTATGTCAAGGAGCTTACTCTGTATGTTTTCTTCTAGGTGTTTTATAATTTCAAGTCATATTTTCAAGTTTTTAATCCATTTAGAGTTAATTTTTGTGTATGGTATAAGGTATTGGTCCAGCTTCATTCTTTTGCATATGGCTGTCCAATTTTCCCAACACCATTTGTTGAAGAGACTGTCTTTTTCCCATTTTATATTGTTGGCTCCTTTGTCATGAATTAATTGGCCATATATGTGTGTCTTTATTTTTTGGCTCTCTGTTGTGTTCCGTTGATCTATATGTCTGTTTTTATGTCAATACCATACTGGTTTAACTACTAGAAACATACCATCTACTAAGACTGAATCATAATGAAATAGCAAATCTGAACAGACCAATTCTGGCAAGAAAATTGAATCAGCAATCATAAACCTCCCAACGAACAAAACACAGGACCAGACAGATACACTGGTGAATTCCACCAAACATTCCAGAATTAATACCAATTCTTCCTAAACTCTTCCAAAAATAGAAGAGAGGAGAACTCTTCCAAATACATTTTTATGTGGCCTATTACCCTGATACCAAAACCAAATAAGGATGCCACAAGAAAAGAAAATTACAGGTCAATATTTCTGATGAACATAGAGGCAAAAGTCCTAAACAAAATATTAGCAAACTGAATTTAACAGTACATTAAAAGGATCATACACCATGATCAAGTGATATTTATTTCGGGGATGCATGGATGATTCAGCATCCTCAAGTCACTCAATGTGATACACCACATTAACAAAATGAAAGGTAAAAATCATGTAATTATCTCAGTAGATGCAGGAAAAGCATTTGACTTCCATTTATGATAAAAAAAAAACTCTCAGTAAAGCGAGTATAGAGGGAATGTACCTCAACATAATAATGGCCATAAAGGATAAGCGCACAACTAACCTCACACTGAATGGTGAAAAGCTGAAAGGATGCCCACTAGCACCACTTTTATTCAATATAGTATTAGAAATCCTAGCCAGAGCAATTAGGCAAGAAAAAGAAATAAAAGACATCCAAATTGGAACGAAAAAGTAAAACTCACTGTTTGCAGATTATATGATATTATATATAGAAAACCCTAAAGACTCCATCAAAAAACTGTTAGAGCTAATTACAAAATGCATTAAGGTTGCAGAATACAAAATCAAGACACAAAATCTGTTGCATTTCTTTACACTAATAACAAACTATCAGAAAGAGAAATGAAGAAAACAATCTCATTTACAATTTCATCAAAAAGAATAAAATACCCAGGAATAAATTTCACTAATGAGGTGAAAAACCTGTATTTTAAAAACTATAAGGTATTAACGAAAGAAATTGAAAAAGACACAAGTAGATGAAAAGATATTCCATGCGTATGGATTGGAAGAATTGATATTGTTAAAATGTCAATACTACCCAAAGCAATACTGGGTAGATTCAATGCATTCCCTATCAAAATTTCAATTATATTTTTCACAGAAATAGAATACACAATCTTAAAACTTGTATTGACCACAAAAGGCCCCAAATAACCAAAGAAATCTTAAGAAAGAACAAAGCTGAAGGCATGAACTTCCCTGATTTCAAACTATATAACAAAGCAATCCAGACAATTCTTACACATACAGAAATGACCAAACAAATAGAGTGAAGGGAACAATTTGGAATGGTAGGAGCAAAAGTAAACAATGAAAAGCAAAAGTAAACAATGAAAACATGTGTATATGTATATGGAGAGAAAGCGGTTTTATTTTCTGAGGAGACATAATGGAAAACCGCTCAAGATTTCCTTCCTGCCAAAATATAGCTAACCCCTCAACAAATACTAAGTGAGCAGATCAGGAAAAATAATGCTGTCTGTGATATGATGTTCTGCCTCAGCCTAATTTCACTGAGCACATTAATTGTTCATTTTAGCAAGTGACAGTTAAAAAATATAGTCAAAGCACCAAAGGAGGGCCTCCTAGAGGACAAAGAGTTTCCATTTTGAAGTCTTGAAGGGGGTGTGGGATTCCTATATAACCTAAAGAGCTCTGTTACTTCCTCTTAGCTAAGTGGCTTCATCTTAGTTATGCAATGCTTTTAGCAGTATATGCCTAGGCTCTCTAGGATAGTTTAAGGTAAAAAGATCTGGAAATATAGATTCTGCGGACATGGCTTCCAGAAAGTTTTTCTGTAATTCATGTAACTATCAGAGGATAAAATGCAAATGCTTCACAATCAAAACAAATCCTTTCTAAAAGATGTTACTGCATGCATTTCTTAGAGACCCCATATGTTATATCTGGGCCAGCCAGTGTCCTAATGTAGCAAGAAAAAAATATGAGAAGAAATGGGAAGCAACTTAGGCAGACTTCTCTCGGTTTTGTCTGTGTCTGCAATTGTATGTATCCTTGAAGTTGGTAGTAAACTTTAGTACTGGTTAAGAGCTCTGACAATTGTGGGTCTAATATCATAACCCAATCTTTTGTTTTATCTTATTCGTCATTTCCTGTGCCCCGTGTCTTATCAATTCCCTTCAGAAAGCAGTTCAGTGCATTCTTACTCTTCTTCCTGATGCCTCGTCAACGGAGGAGGGCAGTGTGACACCAACTCTCCCACTTCAGCACCATCACCACTCCCCACCTCCTAACCTCAAGTTCCTGGTACCCACCCTATTCTTTTCAAGCATCTTCTATTCAACTAAACTTCTCTAAATAGATTCTTGAAAGGCACTACCCCACGAATTTACTTTAATTGGCCTCTGGGAATTTATTTGCCAGAGGAATCCTGTTTGAATATTACCCATGCATAGCACAGATTGCTTGATATTTTGCTTTTTAAGCCCACCTATTTCCTCCTTCCTGTTGTAGAAAGTCACTTTCCTCCCTTCTTCCTTGGAGGTGCCTCCTCACCCCCACTTTCCTAAAGAGAGAGAATGGATTGTAGGCCTGCTGCTAACCACTTATTTCCTGAAGTACAGCATTCTCACTTTGTGATAAATTCTGAGTTTTCTTGGGTAGTGAAGACTGAAGTTCATACAGAACCTTTTGATTTCTTCTTCATTTGTGGTTTAGGGAACACCAGGAGCAGTACCTTGGTCAGGGATTTGTCATTCTCCAGGAGGACATTTGCAGCCTCAAGTGGCTCAAGGCAGCACCTACACTCCATCAACACCTCCCATTTCAAATAAAATAAAGTTAATGATGGGACTGAAATTCTGCTTTAGGTAGCTGGGTGCAAAGGCTAGCAGGCTAACGGGCTAGCAAAATGTCAGTTTGACTATTAATGAAATCTTGGTATCAACTGGCTGACTGAATCTAGAGCAATTTAGATTTCATAGGTAATAGTGGTTTCTCAAGCCATATCAGTCAGAGGAAAGAAAATTAGTAGTATCAGTATCATAGCTTAACATTAATAACAAAATACTTGTTATTCTGAGATCTATCAGCAAAACATTTTGTATTCCAAGTAAATTATGGTTCTATTGAAAATTATTTTCATTCCTCATGAATTCCTCAATTCAACCACGAAACATTCTGCCTACTCTCCATCCCTTACATGGTTTCTATAAAAGAAACTCTACTTTTCTTCTCTATTTAATGTATTTTTATAGACATTTCTGTAGTTGTTCCACTGAGAAATTCCACCACTTGAATCTAGGACAATGGTATTTCATGAATAGAGATAATTTTCCCCTAATTGTCATTATAGCCATCTCTTTATAATCCTGAATACCAGGCCAGACTTTTCAAAGATGATGTGTTCTGTCCAGTACAGGAAAAGGATTGCCTCTGTCTGCCTTCCAGTTCAATACTGGAAGCCCCAGAATAGAGGAACAGAATACTTTCTCTCCAAGTGGCTTCTCCTGAGGGCAGGACTGCTTTCCACCAACTAGATGTCCTTTACTCCCATAGATTAGTGTTCTGGACTTTTGAGTAATCTATCTGCGTAAGATGATTGTTACATTTCTACATATTTATCCACATGGCTACTTTGGAATTTCTTAAATCATTTATGATTACTGAAAATGCCAAGCTTAGGAACCTCAGACATAAAGGTTTGCTTTATCGGAATTAGCTAGACGTTATCGAAACCAGGTTATAGTCATAGTACGTAGGCAGTTACTAACCTTGAGTATATCTGTGAAACCATAAAGTCCAATTCACAACCATTACTAGAACTGAAACCCTCTGAATGAATATTGCCAAGAAAGCAACGATTTCAGAATAATATCTCCATAGGACCATTTGATGTTATTTGGCTTAGCAAGGCAGTAAATGCCTCTCTGACAGCAGGCTAAAAAAAGTGTGCCCCAAATCAGAATCCCAGTCAAATGTACTTGTAAATATGGATAGAGATGACAATTGATTTTTTAAAGTAAATGTAAAACACCGAGTTAGAAATCCCTGAAATCATGCTGAAATTAGCAAGAGTGCCTGACATTGAGTTCCTGGGATTTTTTATTTCTAACAAAACACGCTATCTGTTCATTAATGAATATTTTACTTTAAAAAAAATTTTAATATGTGAAACTATGAACATGAATGTAAACAAAATATTTAAAGTAAGTGTTTCTGTTGCTCCAACTGTCCAATTCAAAAACCAGAAAACGATTTTTATCCTTCTAGATTGGGATCATATATCCATCAGAGTCCTGACAGGAACCACGCATGGTTCAAGAATTTAGTAAAAAGACTGCTTTCAAAGGTGTGAGAACATTTTAAAGGAGAACATTTGAACGGCACTTACCTGAGAGAAACAACAGGAAGCTATTTCCACCCCTAAGCCTGAAAGGCAGGGAGAGGAAGAGGCACCATCAGAGCCCAGTGAGACCTGGAGCATTGTGGGAGGAGCTGCCTGAAAGGAGCTGTAACCATGGAGGACTGTAGCCTCTACTAGAAGATGCCTCCCAGAGTAGAAAAGGAGTGGGAAAATAAAAAATCAAATTTACTGTCCTCTGATCTCCCACTGATGACCCTCATTGGCTGAACTCTGCCAGAAACTAGCTAGAAGGGAACTCAGCTTTGCGGTCCACAGGGATCAGTGTCTTGGTGCAAAGAGCAGAGCAGAAAAAGGTGGTGGGAAAAGAGTTTAGAAAATGGAGAAAGCTCTGATTTTTACTTTGGTTTTCATATTACAAAAGAAGAGTAGTAACCCCAGGCCCTTTAAAATACAAAGTAGACAGGTAATCAGAGAAGTACAGCTAAAACACCATTAATGAGAAAAGTATCTTCTATGCGATCAATATCATATTGCCTCCAAGAGAATGGAGGACAAAATAGATCAATCACAAATGCGCACACATGTATGTGTTATGTCTATACACAACCGTATATGTCAGTGTGTTTGTATCCTCTTGTAATCTCTAGTTATCACTTGTCCTTCAATAAGACAAGAATATTCCCCATGTGCTTAATCACTCTGTCTCTACATCTGTGAAGTAAGAAATAGCCTTCTATACGGTATCGTCTGCAGTATGTTTTAGAGCAATTCTATTTATTGCTCTCTTTTAAATTTTTCGTGGAGAAACTGAAAAATTGCCACTTGACTTTTATAAATAGAACCTGTAGCATAGTAATACTGGTTTGCACTAAAAACTGCTTATCCGATTATTCCAATTTTATGTGCTTTCATTGTATGTAAGAAAAATAGATTTTTCCCCCCAAGCACAGTGAATATAAAAAAGAAATGTGAAATAATGTAAATGTACAGAAAAGCCTATCAAGGCTACTGAGCAGGGAGAATGAACCAAGCAGGGGAGAATACAAAGGAATCAGAAAGGGTAATAGTAAGAATAAATCGGTGAGATGAAATAACAGTAAAACCTCATAGAGGACATATTTTGTGAATCATTGAATCCAAATTCTAATGCCAAAGTGAGAAAGTTTAATTTAAAAAAATTGAAAGGAGCTAATATTTTATAATAGGAATTTGAGCAAACCATTGAACTTTAAGCATCTTAACAAAAATAGCTTATTACAACAATAGTATAAGCAGTATAATCTGAATATCTGAGGGAAGTAGAGATGTATCATTTCTGTGATGAGAAACTTTTTGGTGATAAATATCATTTTTACAGTATAGTTCAATTTCTCAGCACATGTAGAACTTCAAGCTGGCGGGATGCTAAATAAAAGAAGGGTATATTCTGAAACTTCTTATGATTTATTTATAATATTCATTATAATAAATGTTTTAATTGCTTGTAGTTTTATTTATTTTTTATTAAAATATAATGGCATATTAGTTTCAAGTATACTGCTTATAATTTTAAGAGCAAAAACTTTTCATAATAAACTAATAGAGTTTGAAGGGCATTATTAACATATTATTAGTTTATGTAAATCTAACATTGCCTACATTAAAATAATATCCACAGTGAAACTACAAAAGCAAAAGGAAAAGTTACTTCCTTAACTTTTAAACGGTTAAATTAAGAAATTACTTCTATAGTGTAAGTTACAAAAGAGCTTGGGTTCTCTTTGGAGGCAGAGCCAATTCGTCTGTTTGCTCAGCACTCAATGATTGTGGAGATGTTAGTCAACAAAAAAAGAAGTACTAATAGTTTTTGGAAACATTAGCCTGAGAACCATTTTCCATTTAGTCTGTAGTTAGTTAATCGAGTGTGTGTTCATTTGTCCATACAAGCTATAAAATCCTACAATGACGATGTAAATATAATTAACATTGCTGACCAGTTAAAACGCATAAACAGTAGTTTGCCCATCAATATGCATTCTCTATTTGCTGACATTTCCAGTTATGCCAGATGGTGAATTTAATGATAGTGCCTTGTGGTGCTTCTAATGATTTTTGTGCCTGATGGTAATTTTATAGGGCCTGTCGTATCATAGAAGGCTGAAGGGTGACTTAATAATGATCTTCAAGCATATGAAGGGTCATGAAGTGTATGGTTATGCGGTGACCAGCTGTTACTCATTCAAACAAGAATTAGTAGATTTTAAATGTAAACAGAGAGATTTAACTGAGATGTGAAGTAGAACCTCCTGACACTTAAAGATATTATGGAGAGTAATGGTGAGAGATGCTATAGAATATATTCTTTTTTCTTGAGGATAGAATATGCTGATTTGTATGAAATCTAAGTTTGCTCTTATCGTGTGAATGATATTTCAGTTTCCTTTCACATCTATGAATCTATATTTTTCATACTCCAGCACTAACTGGGTTGGAATCCTGGTTTTTGACTTATTATACCTGTGAATTCAGGTAAATTAGTTACCTAAATACTTTGAGTCTTGATTTACTTATCTACAAAATGGAGATAAAATCTGTCATCTAAATATCTAGGGACAAGTCTAAAACACTATTACCTCTAAGGTAGGGTTGAATTTGCTTTTTAAATTTCTCCTCCTTGAAGATAAGACCAGACAGGTCAATGATGTCCTTTTAGTAGGATCCAATTTTTTTTTTTTTTTTTTTTTTAAACTTTGGAGTCCCAGAATAGTGGAGATCTGTGCGACAGTAGAGAGTAATATAAACCCTCAGTCTCTTCTCTAGAGGTTTATTTCCTACCCAGACACTGGCTAGGAATGTTTATCTTTCATAGCAAGTGTTCTGTATTAGAAAGAGAAGGCAAAAGACCTTGTTTTAGTTTAGGTTCCTGTAATTCCTAAATATATAACCCCAAACCAGTCATTTAACTTCTCTGAGTTTTGCATTGCCCCCTTCAAAAATTATATGAGGGAACCTGGCATTGATAGATACATTTGGATGTCACCTTTGTTGAGGGGAAACAGGAGACAATGATGGAAGACTGGAAGAGATATAGCTCAAAAGGTTGAGAGTAGAATTTTCTGCTGTGGTGGTTTATTTGACTCTGTGTATCAAGTGGGAAAATGCAGTTCTGATCAATGACTAGAGAATGAGATGGCACCAGACCTCAGGGCACTTGCTTAGAAATTATTTGTTTGACAAACAATATATCGAAGAGTATGACAAATAAAATAATAAGAATTTATCATTCTACAAGTCCAATTAAGTTCCCTGTCTTCATGGAGTATTAAGAAAAAAAATCAACAAATAATCATATAAGTAAATAAAATAATTTCAGAGGGTGATGTGCTAGGAAGAAAATCAAACAGAGTGAGGGGATAAGATCATGATCATGGGGAAGAGGTGACTCCATGGTCCAGGAAGGCTTCTCCAAGGTCACACATGACACTTACTGTTATCTCTATGAAATAAGAGGGAATCAGCTATGCAAAGCATGACACTTACTGTTATCTCTATATAATAAGAGGGAATCAGCTATGCAAAGATAGAAGAGAGGCCCAATCAAGGGCTAGAAGTAAAGAATCAGACAATCTACAACCACTTCTCTCAATCAAATTTGTGAAACCTTAAGGTGTAACACTGACAAAGTTTTGGTTAGATTCTGTTTTTGGCTTTATCAGCTACTAACTGATCTCTGCTCATCAATTTCTTTATATGTAAAAGGCAGGCGAGGAAGCAGGAATGTTATGAGAAATTGATTATTTTCACTTTTCACCTCTACCAAACTATGATTCATCCCTGTCTTGCCTATTTAATGGGATAGATTTGAAGATCAGATGAGATAATGGATGAGCAAAGAGTTCAATGAAGACAACTCAGTGGGATATTAGTAGAAAACAGTTTCATTGTTTTTCTAATCCCTGCTTTCAATCATGCTCTGTTTTGATGTCTCCTTTCCCTGTCTCTTAATGATGGATACCATACTTTCTCTGGTCTCTGTGTTATTAATCCAATCTGGTTAAATATTCAAATCACACAACTTATTTAAAGCTTCCTTGTTTTCTATTTTGGGCCTTAGAGGCAGGTCTAGTACAACAGGAAAATTCCTAGTCAACATTTTGATTATATTTGTAAAAACAATGTTTTAGACTATTACCACTATGAAAATTGGAGAGTAGTCGTTATTAAAGGTTGTATTTCCAATTCATGGGTTATTTTATTTTATGCTGAAGCTGAGAGAAGAAAGAACTTTTTTATATTCGTAGCCAACAAGGAAAGTTAACTCTCTGCAAATGACTGTAGGAGCTAAAGGACTAAAACTGAAGTTAGTGTTTGCAAACAAGGTAGGAGAACTGCTAGCGTCAGCCTAATTGTTAATATCTTCCCTAAAAGTCTAGAACAGCTGTCAACATGGCAACTTCTTCTCAACATTCAGAGGCCTGTAATGAGATGGTATCTAGTCAGAAGATGTCAAGATTCTTTCACATCTCAAAAGCAGAAATCAGGACTTGGCAGTTAAAGGAGTTTGGAAGATAATTAGGATATTTATTAAAAAATAGATTTCTGTTATAATATGCCAGATTGTTAATGCTTTGTAACCAATGCCTTAGGATAATCAATAATAGTTGTTTCTACTGCATTTAAAAAAAACACTATCATTTTGTGCTGTATTACACACTATAACATATATCAGCCTATTCGTTGGTGTATGCCTATAAACACTGAAACCAGCATCTAGCCAGTACATTGAATAGTAAATTGTTTCATTACTGAAAGAAAAAGTGATTTAAATCACCCTAACTGTTTTCTACATGCAGATTGCCATTTTCTTCAGCTCGTTAGACAAAGACTAAATGAATTTTCTAAATTTCTGTCTAAAATTAGATAGCATAAGGGGCCAAGTTCTTTTGAGACAGGCTGAGAAAACACATTTATTTGAAAACATTTTGCATCCTTTAATTTTTACAAATACTTCTCTATAAAAAGAATAATCCAAATGTCAAGTTAATTGTTTAAATAAAAAATCCCTACACAATTGTTTTGCAGCATTTCTAACTTCCAAAAAGTTACTGGAATGTTTTTATGTTTCTTAAAGCATTTTTCTCTTCATGTAACAAATGTGTGACCGTTGATCTGGAAAGGAACAAAGAAAGATTTTTTGAGATAATTTCATTAGTAGACATGTTCAAAAATCAGAAAGCAGTACCTCTTATAGAGAAGATTGGCAACTTGTGTTTATCAAAATTTATACTTCCACTGGCCATGGCTTTCTTTTCTAGTGAGTGAAAAATACTTATTCCTTCTGTACATCTCAAGAGAAACATTCTCAAAGTTCAGTGTTCTAGTCCAGTGAATAAGCGAAATGAAACATACAAAAAATTGTATGTGTGTATATATATATGCATGCATACATACATATATACATACACTTATATACATATATTCATAGTGCAGTTAAAGAAGGAAACTTTAGAGGAGTGAAACAATATATAGATATTTGGACAGAAGTGAAGTAGCTTAAAACATTAGGAAATACTACTGAGGAAGAAAAAATGAAAATCATGTAAATAATCATCTCAAATAAAATAAAAAATAAAATTCAGTTGCAGTAACTCATAAGCTCACCAAAACTTTATAGCTAAACTTTCTTTGTCCTCGGGAACTGGCATTAACTGCGCCCACGTCATCAAGAGCTTTTTTTTTTTTTTTTAATTAATAGCTACTTTATTTATTTATTTATTTATTTATTTATTTATTTATTTATTTTTGGCTGTGCTGGGTCTTGTTTCGTGCGAGGGCTTTCTCTAGTTGCGGCAAGCGGGGGCCACTCTTCATCGCGGTGCGCGGGCCTCTCACTATCGCGGCCCCTCACGTTGCGGGGCACAGGCTCCAGACGCGCAGGCTCAGTAATTGTGGCTCACGGGCCCAGTTGCTCCACGGCATGTGGAATCTTCCCAGACCAGGGCTCGAACCCGCGTCCCCTGCATTGGCAGGCAGATTCTCAACCACTGCGCCACCAGGGAAGCCCCCTCAAGAGCTTTTAAAGCAAAAATAAAAATTTCTACTTCATAATGAAAATCGATTAGTTTCATTTGGCATGCTAATGTTATTTCAACACAATTAATCCATATATACTATGTATGATAGTAAAGAAGTAATTACCATGAGGCCATTTTTCCCCCTCCCAGGGGAGAGAATACTATCTTAAACTACATAAGGAATCGCTGCTTTATTATATTCACACTAAGAAGCATTACAGAAATTATAAGACACAACTTAGTACAACTGATTCATACCTTGGTACTCTGCTTTGAAGTTTAAATTTGCAAAACCTGCCGCCTAATCCCAGAAATGTATTCAAGGTGGATCAAAAGGATTTTGGATGTTATATGTGCATTAACTATCATCTGATGACTAGGAGTACTTGAAAATTCCTGGACAAGCATTGATCAAAGAGGTAATAGAATGAGGTCAGTTAATATCATTCTCATGTTATTGTTATTTTTAAAACAACTTTTGTATTAGGCCCTTAAATATTTTATTTAATCCTCACCATAAAGTTATGAGATAGGTAGGATTTTCTTCATTTTACCATTAAGGAAATAGAGGCTTAGAAAAGTTGCTAACTAACGTTCAGCTTTCAGAACTACTAGGACGAGGTAAATGTCATTATCCATTCTGTCTTTTTCTAATTCTAAACCCTGTGCTATCTATAGGTCAGGAAGGCTATACACCCTATAGTCTTTCACTTGATATAGGAATTTGGTTCCCCATCCAATACCTTGTTCTTTTGGAAATACTCTCCTTGTAAAAGCTGCCTTGATTACACAAGCACAAGAGATTTACTTGGATTTGTCAAAGAAAAAATTCATAGATAATTTATGATCCCTGGGTGAAAGCTAACTTTTTTTTTTAAAGGGCCCTTCTTTTAGAACTATAGGATCCCAGAATGAAAAGAGCTTGTCATATAACTCTTGACAATTCTGATTGGATAACTCTCGGTTGGTTTTAAGAAGTTTTAAGTTCTTGTGTTTGATAGTGAAACAAACAAGCATCACAGTTTTTCCTTAAGATATAAAATTTTTAAGATGGCCAAGTAATTCATTGCTTAACTCTTGGAATGCAAAGCATTTATAAATAAAAATCCTTTTTGATCCATGATACTTCCATGTCAGAAAGAAAATACGTTTCACTTTTCAGTTCCTCTTTGGGCTTAGCTTTATTTCCTGTGGCACAGATCGGTCCAGATAAATTTGCTTTGAGATATTTGACTCACTGTCATTAACTTGATGTTTTATCCCGTTTATCCTTTATTATTTACAGTACTGCAACAAGAGGTGATGACTATTAGTACATAGAGAACTTGTTTTAGGTTTAATAAAGGTAGAGACATAGGCAGAGTTAACTTCTCTCTGGAAGCTTTGTGAAGTCCCTGGTATTATGTTATCATCTTTATATGATAAGAAATATTTCTGTTGCCTTTGTTTCCTAAATTCCAAAGCTAGAAATCAACAACAGTAGCCAATTTTACTCTATAGATTTTGCCACCATTCCTAAAACTCTATGTATATTCTGTTTTTTTGAAGTCCCCAAATGTTCCAATATTTCCAGCCAGCCAAGAAGTGATATTCTTTATCACCTGATGGACCAGGACTTCTTAAGCCAGAGAGTAGGTACCAGATCAATTCCTAGTAGGAATTTGCCCTATTGTTTCCACATAAGAAAGGAAGTCCTTGTTCCTTGATAGTCGGCCTGTCATATATAATTAAATATTGCCTTGACACATGACATTTCAGGTCAGGTCATGGTTACCAACATTATGAAAAAAAAAAGCAAAACACCCCACAAATGTACATTGCCATAAAAAGTACACTGATTTAGCAAAGGCATTTCAGGGCATTTGATCATTTTTCTGTGTAATTTAACAGACAAAGCTAATATCAATATGTTATCTTTCCAACAGAATCAATATCCTTAATTCTTTTGATGACTCACTCTCTTATAATTTACCTTAATGTTTCCCATGAGATTATTTCCCCTCAGTTCTAGGGAACGAGTTAGGAAAATAAGAGTTTTTCTTTCCAGATTACACAAGTATAGCCTGCCGCATTGAGAGATAGCGATTGACTATGAAGAAAACAATGAAAGATTTCCTAACATGCTCTTCAAAAAATATAATCTTATCCACAATCAGATTTCCCTTATCAATGCAATTCAATCTCAAAGAAATGTTCCTGTTCTGCTAGGTTTTATATCAGTAGTCCCCTTTCTCAAAGTCATCTACTTCTGGACAAAAGGAGTCCTGATCTGTTCTCCTATTACAGTGTGACAGGTGTATACTCAGGGTGGCAAAATCAACTGAAACTAAAAATCCTATATCCATCAGTGTGTGTTCTCTCCAGTATCAGTATTCAAGAGCACCTTACACAGTCCTGTACTAAGGCTGTTGTTCTTTTGATGTTTCTCCAGAGGTCTGTATTTCTGATCTAAGACTTATAGTAGGAGCCTTTAGGTAAGTATGAGGGAAAAGAGGGACCACTTTTCCCCCATAAAAATTACATGGCTCTGCTTAAATTATTATAGTAAAAAAATAGAATTGGGCACAGTGAATCCCCTATTGGAATATAATATGTTAACTATTTTATAAAGATTTGGTCAATAATTATACCGATGGTAAGAACATATTATGTGGTATAAGGGCAATTAACACATCTCTAGCACCTACCAGCTCATCCAGGAAAGTGTTTGTTACCATCCTAATTGGAGTTTACAAAAGAAGCAGATATGTTTTTCATTGACAGGGTATATAAGTAACAACTTTTTGGTCATTCAGTTCATTTAATTTTCTCTTTTTATGAATGTTAATGTCCTTAGAAGTTGTTATGCAATCAAATATTCCTAATTAACTCAATTTAATATTCATACAAGGTCTTTAACTTAAGTGAGGATGTGGAAATTTAAGTTGACATTACAGAGTAACACAATCACTGTTGATAATAAAAGGTTGAAGAGAGGTGAAGTTTAAAAATTTACCCATCTAGTGTAGTGGATTGAGTCCAAGAGTGTAACATTAGCTAAAGTTCAAATGAATAAATCTTTTCAAAAGACCTAAGTTATTACAATTCCATTTGGTTGAACCTGTGTTTGTACTCTTGGCATTTTAAATATTTTATGGAAACAGTGTTAATTCATTTGACACATAAAACCAAATTAGGAAAATCAAAATAATAAATGCTTCATAAAAGTAAAGCTTTTTTCACTCAGCATAATGATTTTGAGATTCATTTATGATGTTGCATTTATCAAAAGTCAATACCTTTTTATCACTGAGTAGTATATCATAGTTCAGATATACCATAATTTGTTCATTCTTGCACCTGTTGATGGACATTTGGGTAAGAGTTTTAGCTACTGTAGATAAAGATGCTATAAGTCTTTGAATTAAAATCTTCAGACATACATTTTCTTTTCTCTTGGGTAAATACCTTTAAGTGGAAGGGCTGGATATTTACCTTTTTAAAAAACTGCACAACTGTTTTCCAAAGTGGATGTACCATTTATTCTATTTATTCTTTAATGGCTCTTCACAATATTTATTGTTATCATGTACAGGTCTTTGACATATTTCAC
Source organism: Eschrichtius robustus (assembly GCF_028021215.1). Classification (NCBI taxonomy): domain Eukaryota; kingdom Metazoa; phylum Chordata; class Mammalia; order Artiodactyla; family Eschrichtiidae; genus Eschrichtius; species Eschrichtius robustus. The sequence goes on from NC_090828.1 coordinate 89,283,219, forward strand.
ACAGTCAATTCATATTTTTCTATACTTTTCAATGGTGCTATTTTTAAATTATAATTTCCAATTGTTAGTTGCTAGTATATAGACATATTGTAGAAATGTAATTTGCATCTTGATATTGTGTCCTTCAACCTTGCTAAACTCATTACTTCTAGTATTTTTTTGGTAGATTCCATTGGATTTTCTACGTAGGCACCCCTGTCATCTCCAAATCATTATTCCTTTTTAATCTGGATCTTTTAATTCTTTTCTTGTCTAAAGCCACTGACTAGAGTTTCAAGACTTATGTTGAACAGAAGTAATGAGTGCAGATTACTGTCTTGTCTTGTTCTTGATCTTACTAGGAAAGCATTCAGTCTTTCACCAGTAAGTATTGATACATTACCTGTAGGGTTTTTTATAGATACCCATTCAGGCTGAAGTGTCTTCCTTCCATTCCTAGTTTGCTGAGAGTTTTTATTAGTAGTGGATGTTAGATTTTGTCAAATGACTTTTTCCCTATTGAGATGATTTACTTTGCTAATATGGATAATTATACTGATTTATACTCAAATATTAAATTAACTCTGCATTATTGGAATAAACACCACCAATTGGTTGTGACATATTTATCTTTTAATATATTGTTGGCTTTGATTTGTTAAATTTTGGTTACAATTTGTGCATCTATGTTTGTGAGGGATTTGTAGTGTCCCTTTATTGCAACATCTTTAACTGGTTTCACATCAGGGTGTCCCTGACCTCATAGAATGAGTTGAAAGTACTTCCTCCTCTTTATTTTGTTTTAATTGGTATATTTACTTCATTAATTACTTGGTAGAATTTACCAATGTAGCCTGCATCCTGGAACTTTCTTTGTGAGAATGTTTTATTTACAGTTATAACTTTTATACATTTAGAGCTATTCAATTACCTATGTTTTTTTGAGTTGCTTTGGTAATTTGTGTTTTTCGAGGAATTTGTCATTTTTCATCTAAGTTGTCAAATTTATTGACATAAAGTTGTTCATAATTATCCCTTATCCTTTTACTGTCTATAGAATGTATAGTCATGTCATTTTTCCCATTCCTAATATTGGGTATTTGTATCATCTCTCTTTTTGTTCAGTTAGGGTAGGGTTTAATCCATTTTATTTGTTTTTTCAAAAAATCAGCTTTTTGTTTTATTGATTTTTCTCTCTTTCTGTGTTCTATTTCATTGATTTTTACTTCTACCTTTATAATTTTCTTTTTTATGCTCATTTTGTGTTTAGTTTTCTTTTTGTAAGTTTTAAGGTGGAAGCTGAGGTCGTTGGTTTTAGACTTTCCTTCCTATTATAGGTATTTAGTGCCAAAGTTTTTCCCTAAAATTAGTGGGGTTCCATTCTATTTTTTTGACTTTTTTATTATATAAAAAGTATACATTTTATACTCACTTTTAATTTCTTCTTTGATCCATGGGTGATTTAAAATGTATTTAGTTTTCAAATATTAGGGGATTTTCCTAGAGATTTTATTTTTGTTATTGATTTCTAAATTAATTCCATTGTGGTCAGAGAAGATTCTTATATTACTTAATTCCTTTTAAATGTATGTTTTATATTCTTTTATAACCCAGTATATGGCCTATCTTAGTAAATATCCATATGCTAAGTGTCTGTTTTAGATTTGAGAAGAACAGTGTTGTTGGTTTGATGTTCCATAAACATCAGTAAGGTCAAATTTGTTGATTGTGTTGTTGAAGTTTACAACATCCTTACTGATTTTCTGTCTACTTGGTCTATCAATTATTGAGAGAGGGGTATTAAAAGCCCTGACTAAAATTATAGATTTATCTGTTTCTCCTTGCAGTTTTATCAGTTTTTGCTTCATGTAATTTAAATCTCTGCTATTAGGTGCATAAATATTTGGTATTATTAAATTTCCTTGAGGAGCTGATTTTTATATCATTTATTGGCTTATAAGCAATAATTCTTTGGTTATTTTAGTGGTGAATTTAATATTCATATTATACCTATTTAACTTATTGCAGGTGTACCTTCAAATTATATTATACCACTTCATGGGTAGTTTAAGTACACAATAGTGAACTTCTCTCTCAGATTTATCATATTGTCATGCATTTTACTTTTACATATATTATAAACCCCTAATATGTTGTTACTATTTCTGTTAAAATTGTCAATTGTCTTTTAAAGAGTTTTAAATAATGATAAAAACATGTATTTCTCTTGTAGTTATAATTTCTTGTGCTTTTCTTTCCTTTGTGTAGATTCAGACTTACAGCTCCTGTCATTTTCCTTCTGCCTGAAGGACACTCTTTAACATGTTTTTGTTAATGCTGGTGATGAATTATTTTAGCCTCCATATGTCTGAAAACATCTCTTTTTTCTGATTGTTTTAGAAAGATATTTTTGTGAATATAGATTTCTAAGTTGACAGGTTTTTTCCCCCCTTTTAGTACTTTTCCAATATTCTTCCACTGTCTCGTTGCTTGCATTAATTCCAGTGGGAAATCTGATGTTATTATATTTTCTCCTCTGTTTGCAACATGTCTTTTTTTCTCTGGTTGCTTTCTTTCTTCTTCCTTTTTTTCCTTTCTTTTCTTGAGACAAAATTCATCTCTGGCTGCTTTTACAATTTTCTCTTATCACTGGCTTTGAGAAATTTGATTATGATAATGCCTTTTGTTCTTTCTTTCATGTTACTTATATTTAAGGTTGTTACACTTTTTGAATGGCTTTTAATTTCCTTCAAATTTGTAAAATTTTAAGCCATTTAAAAAAATTTATTTTTCTAACCCTCCACCCTAGGGGGATACCAATTACCCATATATTGAGCCATCTGAAGTTATCTGATTGCTCACTAATGCTCTTTCTTTTTTTTTTTCCCTCTGTGTTTCCTTTTTGAATATTTTCTATTCTTATGCCTTTAAATTCATTAATCTTTTTTTTCTGCCATGTCTAAACTTCTGTTAATACCAACTGGTGTATTTTTTCATCTGACGTATTGTAGTTTTTAATCTCTAAAAGTTTGATTTGGGTCTTAAAACTGTTTTTCCTGTGTCTACTGACCTCCTTGCTGATTCTAACATCTCTGTCAGTTCTGGGTCACTTTTGATTCTTTTTCTCACTATGAGTCAGGGTTTTCCTGCCTGATAATTTTGATTGGATGCCAGGCATTGTGAATTTTACTTTGTTAAGTGCTGACTACCTTTGTATTCCCTTAAGTCTCTTTAAGCTTTGCTCTGGGATGCAGTTTATAACTCGAAAGCAGTTTGATCCTTTTGGTTCTTACATTTATGATTGTTCATTGAGTCTGGAGCAAGGTTCCTTTTAGGACTAATTCTTCCCCACTACTGAGATAAGACCTGAAGTACTCAACTCAGTGCTGTAAATTATGAGTTTTCCAGTCTGGCTGGTGGAAACTGGTATATCTGGCCCCATATGAGCACCATGCAATGTTCCCTCTAGTCCTTTTGGATGATTCTTTCTCAAGCCTTGGTTAGTTTCTTCACACGTATGTGTCCTCTGCAAACTCCCTGAAGATCTGTGGGGTTCTCTGTGCATCTCTGTCTTCTCAGGTATGAAATCTGGCTACCTTTTTCTTCCTGGATTGTCAGTCTGTCTATTCAAGGAGTCAGCTGGCCTCCACCTCAGGTCTCCTTCCCTGAACTATGGCCTGGAAATTCTTTAAAGCAGTAGCTGGGGGCAAAAATAGGGCTCATGTCATTTGCTTCTCATCTCTCGGCAATGATTGTCCTTTATCACCTAATATTTATTGCTTTAAAAACAACCATTTGCCTATTGTGTCTATTTGTATTTCTTTGATTCAAGCAGATGGGTAAATACCGTTGGTTATTTTTTTTTTATTATTTTTTTACATCAATTTGTCTAGAAGTGAAAATAGTCTTCAAATTTTAAAAGATATTTTAATTTATAAACCTAACCTCCAGCTCTAGACAAAAGTATCCAACCTGTTTCCTCAGAAAATGTTTCACACTTAGACATCAGAAGGATTTAATCAAACTCTTTAACAAGCTAAGAAACTTTCAGGTGAGGTGGCGTTCCTTTGCAGGATAGAAACCATATTCTTTCAATCTGGGCCCCAGAGTGAAATCTGAGTCCAAATAAAGAATTTTTAATTTAGGGATCTCCAGGTTGAGGAATCTATAAGTAGAGTTCAGGTTCATATATTGTGTTTTCTGTTTCTATAGCATTGACTAGTCAGTTTGTTGTGAGTAAACCTAGGAGCTTGACACCAACCTTTAACACTGGTCTCAAAATTTCTCACATTTTCCCTAGCACTTTTGTATTTCTTCAGTAAGTATAGAGAAGAAACATGCACTCAAACCCTCCAGATTTTACAGATAGTAATTAAAAGGAACTTGTCAAAGAAATTGCAAAAAGCAGAGTTGCCCACTCCAACACACAATCAGGCTTATTTACTCTGTTATACAAAGCAAGAAATCCCTTTTAGAAACTAGAACTCTTGGTATTTTAAGCCATAAAAAAATGGTGTTAATTATTTAAATTTTGCATGTAATTCTTCATGTTAGATAATGGATTTGTCTATAGGAATTAGATACCACAATAATGTACGGTTTCTCAGCCTTGGCATTGTTGCCATTTTGAGCCAGGTAGTTCTTTGTTTTGTGGGATCCTGTGGATCAAATGATGTTTGACAGCATCCCTAGGCTCTGCATCCTAGGTTCCAGTAGCATCTCCTCCTCCCTCAAGTTGTGACAACAAATCATGTTCTATATATTGCCAAATGCGCCTGTGGGTGGGAGGGGGCCCCAAAATTGCCTCTGTTTGGGAACCATTGCTATAGTGCAACACACCTAATACATTCCAGTCATCAGTAATTTCCAAACTATTTCTAAATAGGTAGCCATAGGTATAAAGGGGCTACTATTGCAAATAGTCCATTAATTGTAAAAGGCTAGTTACTTTATTATCATAAAGAGGGCTAGGAAAATGAAAGTATAATACACTAAAGCTTCTGGTATTTAGCAAAAGCAATCCTAAAAAGGTATTTCACAGAGATAAATGACTACATTAAAAAAAATAAAGATCTCAAATAAACGACCAAATTTTATACCTCAAGGAACTAGAAAAAGAATAAAGTAAGCCTAAACTTAGCAGAAGGAAGGAAATAACAAAGATCAGAGTGGAAATAAATGAAAGAGGCCAAAAAGACAATAGAAAAGATCAATGACACTGAGAGCTTTTTTTAAAAGATAAACAAAATAGACAAATCTTTAGCTAGAATTACCAGGAAAAAACTAGAGAGAAGACTGAAATAAATAAAATTAAGTATGAAAGAGGAGACATTCCACCTGATATCACAGAAATACAAGGGATCATGAGGCTACTATGAACAATTATATGTAAACAAATTGGGTAATGTAGAAAAATGGGTATATTCTTAGAAACACACCATCTATCAAGACTGAATCATGAAGAAATAGATAATATGAACAGACTAATTACTAGTAAGGAGACTGAATCAGTAATAAAAAATCTCCCCCAAAATAAAGTCCTGAAACAGATGGCTTCACTGGTGAATTCTGCCAAACATTCAGAGAATTCTTACCAATTCTTCTCAAACTCTTCCAAAAATTAGAAGAGGAGGGAATACTTCCAAAGTCATTTTATGAAGCCAGTATTACCCTGATACCACAACCAGCCAAGGATACTACAAAAGAACAAAATTACAGGCCTTGTGGAAGCTAGATGCAAAAAATTCTCAAAAAAATTTAACAAACTAAATTCAACGGTACCTAAAAGGATTATACACCATGACCAAGCAGAATTTATTTCAAGAATGAAAGGATGGCTCAACATCTGCAAATCAATCACTGTAATGTACCACATTAACCCAAAATGGAGGATAAAAATCATATGATCATTTCAATAGATGCAGAAAAAATATTTGACAAAATTCAGCATCCATTCTTGATAAAAGCTCTCAGGAAACTGGGTATAGAGGGAATGTATCTTAACATAATAAAGGCCATGTATGAAAAGCCTACAGTTAACATCATACTCATTGGTGAAAAATAGTGATTATTTCCTATAAGATAAGGAACAAGACAAGGATGCCCACCCTTGGATGCCACTTTTATTCAATGTGGTAGTGGAAGTCCTATCCAGAACAATTAAGTGAGAAAAGAAATAAAAGAGGGCTTCCCTGCTGGCGCAGTGGTTGAGAGTCTGCCTGCCGATGCAGGGGACGCGGGTTCAAGCCCTGATCTGGGAGGATCCCGCGTGCTGCGGAGCAACTGGGCCCATGAGCGACAACTACTGAGCCTGCGTGTCTGGAGCCTGTGCTCCGCAATGAGAGAGGCCGCAACAGTGAGAGGCTCGTGCACCGCGATGAGGAGTGGCCCCCGCTCACCGCAACTAGAGAAAGCCCTTGCACAGAAACAAGGACCCAACACAGCCAAAAAATAAAAATAAATAAATTTAAAAATAATAATAAAAAAAATGTGCAGTTCCATCACATTTAAAAAAAAAAAAAAAGAAAGAAAGAAAAGGCATCCAGATCAGAAAGGAAAAAGTAAAACTGTCTCTCCTTGCAGATCATATGATGTTATATATAGAAAACCCTAAATATTCCACCAAAAAAACTGTTAGAACTACTACATGAATTCAGTAAGGTTGCAGAATACAAAATTAATATAAAAAAATCAGTTGCATTTCTATGGAGTAATAACAAAGTATCAGAATAATAAACTAAAAAAAAATGTACAATTGCATCAAAAAGAATAAAATACCTATAAATAAATTTAACCCAGAAGGTGAAAGGCCTATATACTGAGAACTGTAAGACATTGATGAAAGAAACTGAAAAAGGTACAAATAAATGGAAAGGTGTTCTAGGCTTGTGGATTGGAAGAATCAATATTGTTAAAATGTTCATACTACCCCCCAAAATCAACAGATTCAATGCAATCCCTATTAAAATTTCAATGACATTTTTCACTGAAATGGAAAAAAAAAATTCTAAAATTTGTATGGATCTGCAAAAGACCCTGAGTAGTCAAAGTAATTTTGAGAAAGAAGAACAAAGCTGGAGGTATGATACTTTCTGATTTCAGATTATATCACAAAGCTATAGTTAACAAAACAGTGTGGTACTGGCACAAAAACAGACACATAGAGCAATGGAACAGAGTAGAAAGCCCAGAAATAAACCCACAAATATGTCAATTAGTTTATGACAAATGAGCCAAGAAAATACAATGGAAAAGGACAATCTCTTCAATAAATGGTCTTGGGAAAACTGGACAGCCACATGCAAAAGAATGAAACAGTACCACTGTCTTATACCATACACAAAACTCAAATGAATTGAAGATTTGAAATAAGATCTGAAACCACAGAAATCCTAGAAGAAAACTTAGGGGATTAAACTCTCAGACATCAGTCTTGGCAATGATTTTTTTGGATTTGACACCAAAAGCAAAGGCAACAAAAGAAAAAGTAAATAAGTGGGAGCACATCAAACTAAAAAGCTTCTGTACTGCAAAGGAAACCATCAACAAAATGAAAAGGCAACCTACAATATGGGAGAAGATATTTGCAAATTGTTTATGTTAAAGAGGATAATATTTAAAATACATAAAGAAGTCATACAACTCAGCCAAAAAAGAAAAAAAAAAATCCAATTTAAAAAATGGGAAGAGGACCTGAATAGAGATTGTTCCAAAGAAGATTTACAAGTGGCCAAGAGATACATGAAAAGGTGCCCAACATCACTAATCATCAGGGAAATACAAATCAAAACCACAATAAGATAGTGCCTCACACTTGTTAGAATGGCTGTAATCAAAAAGATAAGTGATAAGTATTGACAAGGATGTGGGAAAAATGGAACCCTTGTGCACTATTGGCAAGAATGTCAATTGGTGCAGCACTATTTTAAAAAGTATGGAAGTTCCTTTAAAAATTAAAAATAGAATTACCATATGATCTAGCTATTACACTTCTGGGTATATATCCAAACGAAATTAAATTAATTATCTCAAAGTGATATTTGTAACCCAATATTCAATCGCAGAATTATTGACAATAGCCAAGACATGGAAGCAACCTAAGTGTGCATTAGTTGGAACAAATGAATTGGTAAAGAAAATGTGACACATACACACACACACACACACAGACACACACACACACACACACCCCACAATGGGATATTATTTAGCCATAAAAAAGGAGAAAATCCTGCCATTTGCAACAACTTGGATGAAACTTGAGGCATCATTCTAAGTGAAATAAGTCAGAGAAAAACAAATACTCTCATATGTGGAGAGTATGATCTCATACGTGGAGTCTAAAAAAACCTGAACTCATAAAAATAGAGAACAGATTGGTGGTTACCAGAGACGAGGGGTTTGGAGTTGAGGGAATGATTGAAGGTGGTCAAAAGGTACAAACTCCCAGTTATAAGACAAATAATTTCTGGGGGTGTACTGTACAGCATGGTGACTATAGTTAACAAAACTGTATTATATATTTGAATGTTTCTAAGTGAACTGTTCTTAAAAGTTCTCATCATAAGGGAAAAAATTGTAACTGTGTGGTGATGGATATTAACTGAACTAATTGTGGTAATCATTTTGCAATATATACATATATCAAATCATTATACTGTACACCTTATACAAAGTTTTATATCATTTATATCTCCATAAAACTGGAAAAAGTAAAATGGGCTAGGGTCATTTCTAACTTACCTACACACAGAAAAATTAGTAGTCTCAGACAACTTACCCAAGGGTCAAAAGCAGGAAAGCTCCTACAGTGAAAACAAAGATAAAACAACTAGAAAATAAACTTATAACCAAATAAAATTAATATCAGTTGTTTAGGGTATGACTTGGGCAAATTTCTCAAACATGTGGTAAAGACTGGCCTACATTATCCATAATGCTCTAGACCTTATATCTCTGTGCTGAAGATGTGGGTATCTCCCTCACTGGTGATTTCATGGAATTCTAAAGGGATACAACGCAGAGTAAAGGTCGACACACTAGTGGAACAGACAATATGGCCACTAAAATAATCAAAAAGACTGTGAACTGGAAAAAATTTTTTAAAAATTGATCAGGAGAAAGCAGGAGATCTACTACCAAACTTTGAGACTCAGCCAGAAACCAGGGCTGTGCAAAACGGTTGTATGAAATGAACATTGACAACAGAAGTCAGTTGATAAATTCTTAAGGGCTTCTAAGCTTGACCTCACATAACTAATTTTTTAAAAAAACTTTTTATCAGTGGGTTAAGTTTTTATTCCCTCGTTTAAAAATACAATGAAAGAGCTGCTTGTAGATTTACATTTACAATAGCCAGGACATGGAAGCAACCTAAGTGTCCATCAACAGATGAATGGATAAAGATGTAGCACATATATACAGTGGAATATTACTCAGCCATAAAAAGAAACGGAATTGAGTTATTTGTAGTGAGGTGGATGGACCTAGAGTCTGTCATACAGAGTGAAGTAAGTCAGAAAAAGAAAAACAAATACCATATGGTAACACATATATATGGAATCTAAAAAACAAAAAAAAAAAATGGTCATGAAGAACCTAGGGGCAAGACAGGAATAAAGATGCAGACCTACTAGAGAATGGACTTGAGGATACGGGGAGAGGGAAAGGTAAGCTGGGACAAAGTGAGAGAATGGCAGGGACATACATACACTACCAAATGTAAAATAGATAGCTAGTGGGAAGCAGCCGCATAGCACAGGGAGATCAGCTGGGTGCTTTGTGACCACCTTGAGGGGTGGGTTTGGGAGGGAGGGAGACGCAAGAGGGAAGAGATATGGGGACATATGTATATGTATAACTGATTCACTTTGTTATAAAGCAGAAACTAACACACCATTGTAAAGCAATTATACTCCAATAAAGATGTTAAAAAAAAAATACAATGAAAAAGAGTAGTATTTCTTGAGGCGCTAGGATTTTTGAAATGTAAATCTTTTGGAAATTTTCATACTCGGAAAGTGGAAAAAAGAGCAAGTTTTTAATGACAAGAGTAGATGCTATATGGAGAGATTCAAATGTACTTCATGGGACTTCCCTGGTGGCACAGTGGTTAAGAATCCGCCTGCCAGTGAAGGGGACACGGGTTCGAGCCCTGGCTCAGGAAGATCCCACATACCGTGGAGCAACTAAGCCCGTGCGCCACAGCTATTGAGCTGGCACTCTAGAGCCCGCGAGCCACAACTACTGAGCCCATGTGCCACAGCTACTGAAGCCTATGCGCCTAGAGCCTGTGCTCTGCAACAAGAGAAGCCACCGCAATGAGAAGCCTGCGCACCGCAATGAAGAGTAGCCCCCGCTCACCACAACTAGAGAAAAACCCGCAGGCAGCAACAGAGGCCCAACGCAGCCAAAAATAAATAAATGAATAAATAAATGTATTAAAAAAATGTACTTTATGGGCTTAATCAAATTTGTGTAGCCGTCATCTACCTATAACACTTTCCCAAAATGTAAGTCCAGGAGTGTAGATTTTATATCAATGAAACAAAACAAAACAAACAAAAATGGAGACCTTTTTTATACTGATTTAAATTCTATATTGTACCATTACATCAGCTAACTAGCTGTCAGTTGAGAAGAACATCCATATATTATTTGATAATGCTCTCTAAAAGAACCTACCTTAAATATACTTTTCTATTTTCCTTTCTATTTTCTCTATTTTTTTTCCCTTTTCCTCCGAAATCTCTGTAATATCATATAGTTGAGTTGTAATTATTTAGTCAAAACATGACATTAGAGGTGTCTGGTAAGATTTTCAATATATTCTGACCTCAAAACTGGATGTGTTTTATTATTGTGCCTAGCAGGGAATGGGTAAATGCCTCCAGTGTTCATAAATTTTAAGAAAACAAATATAAAGAAAGATACTAGCATGTGTATATTAAGATAAAGCACACTGGTTGTAACTACCATTAAATATTCAAAGGTACAATTACGAAATACCAGATTTTAGCAGTAGAAGAGAATTCAAAATTCAAGGGATTTAATCCTTAAATATTTAATGTTAACTGAACAAATGAATTATAGTACTAGTTACCTCTAGTTAATAAATAAAAATAAAAGCGTATAGGAAATTTGAAAAATCTACAGTCATGAAAAGAAAAAGGAACATATTTTTCTAACTCAAAATGAAAACACAACTTTATATCTTTAAGAATAAATGCAGCCTAGTAGTTAAAGGTTAAATAACTTTTTAGTGGCATTTATGAAATTTTACATATGCTTTCTCACCTTATGATTTCACATAAAAACAAATGTTTTGTTCACTCGGTGTCCATTATCTTTTCTTCCAGTAATGGCCACCGAATATTTTTGTGGGGGGGAAACACACTTATATACAATATAGATTTGGATGGCAATGACCTTAATCCCATTTTATCCAGGATTTACTTGGGTAATTCTAACCTAATCTAATCAGAATATTCCATCACACTAGCCATAATGGTTTAGGAAATTGTATGACTCAGTGTAGGTCAGTGATTATAAACACTCATCTGGAAAATATTATTAACTAATGCTTTTACGTATATGTTCTAAGCATTCTTTTAAGAGGTTTAGAGAGATGAACTAATCCTTCAAAAATCCTAGGTGATAGGGATCAATACTATCCTTTTTACAGATGAAGGAATTAAGACACTTTAGAGATTGTGAAGCTCACCCCATGCCCAGGGTCAGAACTGAGATCTGAAACTAAGCAAGTCTGACTCACCAGAATGATAATATCTTAAAAGCCATGTAGTGCTGGACCAGTTGGAGGACGGTTCTCTGTGGATGTGGGAATTAGGATAAAATCGTGGAGCTGCCAGGAGCCACCATGTAGAGTCCGAGACGGGTCAGTACAGAGGAAAACAGGAGAGTAATGAAGAGAAAAAGAGAGCAGATCCCAGATTCCTTCCGATGAACATGAGCTTTGTATGCAGTTATGTAAGAAGCCAGCTCTCACTTTGGAATTTCAGTTAGTGAGACACTAAATTTTCTCTCTTCATTTCATTTCATATCATTTCATTTTGCCAGTTTAAATTGGGATTCTCTACTTGAAACCAGAGTTTTGACTAATACCCCCAATAACAACTTTCCTCAATTCTAGAAAGCCCTTGTTTCAGTATTGGATTATCTCTGGTGAGCCACTCTTTTGCATAATAGTGAAGTCAAAGTTTCTCCCGTATTCTTGGATTTATTTTATATCTTCTTACTCTTATGGTTTTCACACCACCAACAAATATGCCCCTGTAAATAGTAAAGCTGTCTTTTCAACTCTGTGGCACAGAACTTAACTCATTTTTCTTAATATTTGGGAAGTAGGCATTCTGCATAGTTTTATTAACAGTGAGCTTTTTATCTTCTGCCCTCCAGACCAGCTGTAGGCCTAAACATTTCATGAGACATGAGAGAGCTTCATTTTCTCTACTTAAACTATACTCAGTAAAGAAAATGAAGGCAATCTTAATAAGTGAATGTCTGAATAGAACACAGTCTTTTTTTCTTTAATTGGAAGATTGAAAAACACAGAGTAAACTTTGAGAACACAATTAAAACCACATATCCCAAATATAGAATTAGCTTCAATCAACTGGGCATTTGCTATCAGCAATCAGATCCAGTGCGATATTCAAAATTTTTAATGACATTTAGGTTGAGCCATGACTTGTCAGGCAGCACACATCAGGCCCACAAAAGCTCCGTTCTTTGTGTAGGTTAATATGCAAATAATATTTGTGTGTATGTATGTGTGTGTGTGTGTGTGTGTGTGTGTGTGTGTGTGTGTGTGTGTGTGTATATATATATATATATATATATATATATATATATATATATATATCCTTTTGAGAATTGTTCCTAGTTACTACATCTTATAAATTTGTAAAAACTCAGTTTAATGCAAAAGAACTGTTAGATGTGAAACAGTGTTATAACAATACCCACCTAGTAAAATATCCCTTTGGGTGTTTTCCAGGTATAGTGGTTAAAAGCCTAGGTTTGGAACTTGAAACTTGGGTTCAAATCCCAGCATTGATTCTTATTAGTTGTTGTTGTTGTTGTATAAAATATTATTTTGTGAACAATATATTTTAAAATATTGGAGGAGCAAGACATTTAGCCTTTTTTTTTTTAAACTTCAATGAATGTTTCAATATTAAGGCAGGCAATTCCTGGAAGCCTTACATCTTGCCTGCAAGAAGCACAGCTTAGAGTCTTATCAAGGGATCAGAAATTCTGGTAAGCTGGTTGGTTCTTTTAAGTCCAGGAAGTGGCACAGTTCTGACCAGTATTCCAGGAATGATGACATATATGCAGCAGTTCTGAGAACCTACAGAGATATGGGCACTTTTCTCCCTTCTATAACTAACATATAACCTAATTTCCTAATGCTAAGTCTATTAGGCTGACGTGCCTTAGATCTTTTGCTTGAGTCTTTAAAAGTGAATTTGGCAAAGCATTTAAAATTAAAACAATGGGGAAAATATTCCATGACAGAGAAATTGACAAGGTTATCCAATAAATCTTTTTCGCCTTTCATTTCATATGGTTTCAAAGCTGGCCTAATTTAATATTCATAGTAGATTTTTTTTTTTTTTCAAATAATGAAAAAGTGTCAATTTAGTTAGCATCATTATTTAGATATAGCAGTTTGTAGCATTTCATAATTTAATAATCTCTGCTTTCAGCTGGAGGGAAGAAAAAGTATCCATAGAATCAAATAGCAGACAAAAATGCATTTTGCATTTTATTTTAATTCATAAATTTATATGAACTTTTCCATCATCATATCACATACCTCTCCTTTAATTTACCTTTGATAGAAGTCCTGCTACACTGAAATTCTAAATCAAGTTCAACCCATATATCTTCCCCTTCCCTAATTGGCAGTTTCAGGGCATTAACAATTTAAATTATATAGTTGATTATTTGGTAGATTCCTGCAAAGGTGCATTTTTCCTAATTAATTTAACTGTAAAATTAGGTGTGTTTTTGCTCATCATTTTATATCCAGTATCTCACTATGTGTATTGCCTGGCACATAGTAGAAACTTATTAAATTGTTTGACTGAATGATATTAGAAGATATTAAAGTGGGAAGGAAATGAAATTTGAAGTACCTTGCCTTTAAGTAAACAAAGCTCTCTTTTAAAGATGAGGAAATTGAGGATAGAAAATAGTTTCTTTTGTACAGATTAATTTCTTCTTTACTAAAATTCATTACCACTATGTAATTTAGGAATCTCAGACGTTTATATGCAAACTTTGAAGCAGTTGTATTAATGAAAGTGAACATTGAAGATTCAAAATGAGTACAATGAACATTTGTCTAGTTCTTTAAGGACCTGAATCGATATCTGTGGCCTATTTTATTCTACCTTCCAGTTAATCCGCTCTCAAGCTCTTATCAATATGCCCTGCACACAGACACACACCATAAGTTGACAGAATATCTAACCATATGCCTAGAGCTTTGTACAAACTTAAATATATAGCATATATTCTTTTATATTTTAAAATAGTACCTTGATGGATTCTAAATGAATTTGTTGGGTGGCCCCATGGTTCCATTTGATCTTAACTTTATTTATCAGTAATAATGAATAGGGTCCACTCTCCATTATCTGCACAAGTTGTACACTGTAGTAATGAATCGTGCCAAACATAATTCAGAAATCATTTCTATTTGTATGTGGGAAGTATTATGTGATGTTTTTGGAGTAAATTTCCCTCCTTAATTATGTTTTGCTTTGGGTAATTACTTTGCATTCCCTGAGCACACATCAACTGACAGTGGGGGAAAACGCCCTGAAGTATTCTGGGAAAATGTTTTCAAATTCTGCAGCTGAACTGCATGCAGGTACTCAGCTCTTGTATATGACCTGGGAAAATGCCAAGGAATCTAATACTGTCTGGAGTATTATTCAGTCTCGGTGATCAAATCTTGTCCCTCAAAAATAACGGCATATGTTTCTAATTTAACTCAGTTAATCTGTTCTCACGATACCAGTTTTATAAAGGAGATTCATTAAACTAGATAGCTTAATGAAGGAAACTTAAGAGCAAGTGGAGGTT
The DNA here is from genome assembly GCF_028021215.1 of Eschrichtius robustus. NCBI lineage: Eukaryota > Metazoa > Chordata > Mammalia > Artiodactyla > Eschrichtiidae > Eschrichtius > Eschrichtius robustus. The sequence goes on from NC_090828.1 coordinate 89,298,315, forward strand.
CCGTTTATTGCTTGTTCTGTCAAGTCTGTGTGTGTGTAGATAGATAGTAACTTAAAGTTATTTTAATGTATTTCTCCCTACAACAGTATGTCTTCTTTGTTTATTATTTTTTTGGCTGAAAACGCACCCTTTCACAAGCATTATGTATAATTGAAAATGATACCTGGAACATTCTTGGTGCTCAGTGTTCAAGGAAATAAATCCTAAGGACATTTGCTCTATGTAGATAAAACGCAACTGTGTTCTACGGCAAATGTTTCCATGATGTGCGCTAACAAGTACATATTTCTATTAAATTTTTTAAAGATTTGGTTTGGATCATATTAATGAATAAGAGGTTTCCACTAAAAATGTGCAATTCTTTGTATATTTTTCTTTCACTATTAATCTATGTCCTCAGAGAGAAATCTCCCTCACTCCACCCCGCTCTCTGCCACACACACACACACACACACACACACACACACACACACACACACCTTTAGGCATTAGGGCAGTATTTGAAATACAATCTTCAGTTTCTTTATTTTGGAGTGTCAAAATGCATATTGATTGTAGTTAGTGACAGCATTTGTGTGTTAATGTTAAAATTCCTAATCTTACCCTTGAAGACACTGCAGGGGTAAACATATATACCTTGGATTTATGAAGTGTGGTTTCTTTAGCTATAGTTTACATGAATGTTAATAACCCATATAGCCAAGACATGATAGTAAATTCAATATAATAATATAGAATATGAATAGTACAGAATGTACCACAGATCTCACCTGTGATAGATTTATAAAAATGTTTCTCTCACGGTTGCTTGTTTTTTATTAGTGATTTTCAATATGATAACTCCTATTTTCCTAAAGGTAAATAATAATATGTACTTCACTTCTTCCTGTTTGCAATATACTTTATTTAGGAACCTTTTTTTCTTTCTTTTTTCTCTTCTGTGTAGTGAATTCAAGCCAGGCCTAGTAAACCCCCTAAGACACAGAGTTGGCTCCAAAGAGAAAGCTGTATTTAATCTGAGCTCTGAAGAGCTATTATAGGTTAATCAGGTATAGGGCATTTGAATGAGGGATTTCCTGGTAGAGAATGTTAAATGTAAATACACAGAAAGGCCAGAGAGATAGGGTAGCAGAGATACATAATGGGGTGGGGGAGGAGGGAAGGAAGGAAGGAAGGTGATATAGAGAAAAAGAAAGAGAAAGGGAAGAAGACGTTTGAAAGAACTTTGAGTAGTTTAATATGGCCCAAGCATAGCACTCAAGGAGGAAATTGGCTAGGAAAACATACTAGACAGGAAACCAGGGGCCAGCTGGTGGCAGGTCTTCTATGCCAGGTAAGGAGATTGCATTTTATATTGTGAGAGGTGCCATCAAAGACTTTTAGGTGGAAAGTTACATAATGAGATTTTATTTTTATTTATTATTATTTTAAAATCTTTTTTAAAGCTTCGTTTTTTTTTATTAAAGTCCATAGTTTACATTAGGGTTTGCTCTTCATATTGTGCGTTCTATGGATTTTGATAAATGCATAATGCCATGTGTCCCTCATTTTTTTCTAATTGAAATATAGTTGATATACAATGTTATATAAGTTACAGGTATATAACATAGTGATTTATAATTTTTAAAGTTTACACTCCATTTATAGTTATTATAAAATACTGGTCATAATCCCTGTGCTGTGCAATATATCCTTGTGGCTTATCTATTTTTTATATAGTAGTTTGTACCTCTTAATTCCTTACCCCTACTTTGTTTCTCCCCTCTTCCCTCTCCCCACTGGTAACCAGTAGTTTGTTTTCTGTAACTGTGAGTCTGCTTCTTTTTTGTTATATCCACTAGTTTGTTTTATATTTTAGATTCCACATGTAAGTGATATAATACAGTATTTGTCTTTCTGTGTCTGACTTATTTCACATAGCTTAATACCCTCCACGTCCATCCATGTTTTTGCAGATGGCAAAATTTCCTTCTCTTTTATGATGGACTAGTATCCCACTGTGTGTGTGTGTGTGTGTGTGTGTGTGTGTGTGTGTATAAAACACCTTTTTTATCCATTCATCTGTTGATGGGCACTTAGGTTGCTTCCATATCTTGGCAATCGTATATAGCTTTAAAATAAATATTAAAAACTAATAGGCTGGGCTTCCTTGGTGGTGCAGTGGTTAAGAATCCACTTGCCAATGCAGGGGACACGGGTTCGAGCCCTGGTCCCAGAAGATCCCACATGCCGTGGAGCAACTAAGCTTGTGCACCACAACTACTGAGCCTGTGCTCCAGAGCCTGCAAGCCACAACTACCGAACCCACGTGTCACAACTACTGAACCCACGTGTCACAACTACTGAAACCCACGCACCTAGAGCCCATGCTCCGCCGCAAGAGAAGCCACCACAATGAGAAGCCCGCGCACTGCAACAAAGAGCAGCCCCCGCTCGCTGCAACTAGAGAAAGCCTGCGCACAGCAACGAAGACCCAATGCAGCCAAAAATAAATAAATAAATAGATAGATAAAATAAAACTAAAACACAGAACAAAACAAAACAAAAAAACTAATAGCTCTAGTGCGCAATAATTCTGCCTTTTTTTCCAAAAATGTTCTTAGAACTTCTCTACTGATTTCAGCTTATTTATTTTTCCATATGAACTTTAGAATTAGCTTTTTCTATCTTAAAAAAACTTATTTTATCATCATTTTCTTTTTATTAAATAGTACATTTTCTAACTCTTTATTTGTATATTGAAAGGATATTACTTTTAGTAGGCTAATTTTGTACCTATCAACTTTATTGAATTATCTTCTTATAAAAGTTTTTTAGTTGAGTCTCTTGAGTTTTCTAGTATAAAATTAAACAAAATAATTATAATTTTACAGATTCATATCCAATTTTGTTATTTTTTAAATTGCATTGGCTTTTACCCCCAGAAAAATGTTAAATAACAGTAATCATAGTAGACATCATTTATCTTAGTTTAATGTGAATTCTTCTATTCTACAGCTGTGAGTATAGTCCTCATGGTAAGTTTGAATATCTAGCTGGACAAGTTCTTCCTCAGTAAACGTTTCAAAAGATCTTTATAATTTCTTAGTATCTGTTTATTGTTCTGAGCTTTTGTCCTGAATCAAATCCACTTGGGAGTTTTTACTGAAATTGCATTAAATATGTATATTAATTTGTGAAACATTGATACTTAATAACATTAAGACATTATTTTTCTTTCCATGATTGTTTCTTCATTTATTCAGGACTTATTTCAAATTTTTCAGTAAAACTGTAAGATTGCAGGGGTGTGCGTTTGTGTGTGTGTGTGTGTGTGTGTGTGTGTGTCTGTGTGGCTAGTTTTGTTTTTCATCTAAGTGTTTCTTAGTTATATCTATTCTTTCTTATAGTTAAGGCACCGTGATGTATGAGATATTCTTTTTTCATTTCAATTTTTATTATTTTACTATGTAAGAGAAGTACAGATTTTGTAAATTTATCATATTCTTGGGAATTTTACTGAATCATCTATTTAATACAAATAGCTTTTTATAGTTGCATATAAACATATGTTTATCACTTTTCAATATTTATACCTTTTAGGCACATACTGAAGTAATTTGAAATAATAGAACACTCTTGATAACAAGTATCATTGTTTAATTCCTGATTTTAATAAGAGTGGATTTTGTTCATCACTATATAATTTCTGCTATGATAGTTTATTAAAGAATCATTATCATATTTAGATAGTTTGCTTCCAGTCCTGTTTTGCTTCATTTTTTCCCCTCAAATAACTGCTATATATATATGCTAGGAATAAAACACATAATGATGTCTTGCCTTTGTGGACCTTACATTCCAATAGGTGAGGATACAGATAATAATAATAATAATAACAACAGCAGTGGCAGCAACAGCAAAAAAAAGAATAAAGTAATTATGTAGTGTAAATGAAGGTGATGATTGTTACAGGGAAAGATAATTTTGTATAGGGGTATAAAGTCTTTTTGAAGGAGTGTTTTAGGTACAAACAAGGCCATCATGGAGGACCACAGTGAGAAAGTTATCTCTGAGTTAAGACCTGAAGGAAAAAGAGGACGTAGTAATGCATCTACCAAGAGAAAGAACAGTCCAGACAGAAGAGTGAATGCTAAGGTGCTGAAACTAGAAGGAACGTGGCGTGTTTGAAGAATAGCAGGGAGAATAGTATGGTGATGGCAGAATGAACAAGGGAGAGAATAGAGTGAGATCAGAAACACAAACCTGGGGAATGAATCATGTAGGGCCTGATTAGAATGGCATCAAGAGGGTATGAATGAGAGGAGAGAAATTATTGACAGTAAGTCCAAGTAACTATTTCATGGAGTTTTGCCATAATAGGAAAGGAAAAAAGGGGGGAGAAATAAATTTATAGCTAGACAAAAAATGGAGTCAAGAGAATTCTTTTTAGATTTTTAAGTAAAAGAAATAGTGGTACATGTATATGCCAGTGAGAATGATCCTGCGGAGGGTGATAAATTGAGGATACAGACAAGAATGGAGAGTCCTGCTAGAGCAGTGTCCGAGAGCAGACAGGAGATAGGTGTTCTAGTCTACAATGGAAGGTTTGTACCCTACCAGTGATAGGCAGTTCAAGCATAACAGCTAGGACAGAAGGTAAACCATATGAGTACAGTTGCAAGTAGGTGGCTAGATCTGTTGGTGGTGGAAGTTTACTTCTAATTGCTTCTATTTTCTCCGTAAAAGGAAAGCTGGGAGCAAGTGTAGAAAATGAACTATGAGAGGTTTGAGCCAATGAGGATATCAAATAGGAATCTAAGATAGCGTACCTCAAACTATCTGTGGTGAAGGACCAGATTTTTTGTTTGTTTTGATTTCCAGTGGGTGGTAGAATGATGCTTGCATAAGGTACAATAAAATTAATTATTAAAAAAAATCTAAAAAGACATAAGAGACAAATCTAGTTGAAAATATCATATTTATCAGACATAAAATTACTCTGTCAAATTGCTGTAAACTGTCCCAAATGATTTCTCTTAATTCCACTACGTATTTTTTTGTAGGCCTGTTGCAAATATTTCATGGACTTGAGTAGTACAGGTCTAAAAGAGTAGGAGAGAGTGCAAACCAGGGAAATATAGTGTAATTGCTGTGATTACTGAGACTACGAATGTATAATAAGACTATTAGAAGAGGAAAAAAATATTTTTCCTTCTACCCTTCCAGGTTTTCACCTGGGGCTCTGTAACAAAAGATTTACAAGTGAAAAACAAACAGAAATTTATCAGCATGTATATTTCTTATATACATGGGAGAAACACAGGGATGTGCAACTCAATCATTGAGAAGAATTTGGGTTTATACAGCATCTTAGCAAAGGAATAATAAAATTTTTGACAAGTAATAAGGCAAAGTGGAAGGACCTTGAGTCTCAGAGATGGCAAATTGTGAGAAGGCAAATATATGGGAAACTAATGGAAGATAAGGGCTGGTTAGTGAAGTTTGTTATATAAATTCTTCTGGTTCTGTCTTCAGGCTGAGAAGGATCTAAAGTCTCCCATGATTAACTTTTGTCCTTCCTGGTAGAAAGGGGAAAGGAGACATCTTTGCAAATTTATGTCCTGCTTTTAGGCAAATAGGGGGAAAGCAGAGAGCTTTTCTTGTATCTGCTTCTTCTTAATAGTTTGCAGCTCAAAATAATCCTTATGCCAAAGTGGCATATTTTGGAGTAGCATATTTTGCTAGCCAGCACTAGCAAGATTGTGTGTGTGTGTGTGTGTGTGTGTGTGTGTGTGTGTGTGTGTGTTTCCAACCACATTCACCTGTGTGGGTATAGGCACAAAGTAGGATAACTGCACAAAGAGAAAGAGATATACAGAAGTTGAAGATGTTTTCAATGGAATAAATAAAGGATCAGACATAGAATTTAAAGTGGTTATAAAAGGAAGTAATAGGGAAGTGGGGCAAGATAGTTGAAAGTGTATTCATGATCTGTGGGGTTGAAGGCTTGTTGGGTGGAGATACTAGAGAACACGAGCTGGGAAGATGGGAGGCTGAGTTCATGGAATGGTGTACTGGAAATTGAAATTATAGAGAGATCACATATTTTGGTAATGAAACTGTCTAAACTATAACCATGGGAGTGGTTGGTTGAGGTATGGGGGAAAACATGATCATTTCCGGAGAAAAGATCAAGGATCCAAGAGTCTACTGTATTAGAAAAAGTCTCTTCATGTGTATTAAAATCATAAAGAATTAAGCAAAAGTTGTTTTGGAGACCTGGTGAGGAAGTTCCTGACCTGAGTCAGGAAAGAACTGAAACAAGGATAATAAATAATGTCATCAGAGGGCAAGAAATCAAAGGGTAGGGACTTTGAGGGCTGGAGAAGGGAGAATAATCTGGTTGCAATGAGCTTCAAAACCTCCAGACTCAAATGGTAAGGGAGAAAAGAAGGGGTCTGGGTAAAAAAACAGCTATCAGTTGAGAAGGCCCAGTGAGAGTCAGATTTCAGGCAGGACAGAAAAGCTGAGCAGAATTTAGAGGTTAAGAATACAAAGGATTTTACTGATGACAGACATTACATTTTAAAAGGCTCAGTGGGAGGGTTTCCTGTGTTTGCAGGGAGTTGTAGACAGGCTCAGAAAATGGGATGGACAGAACCTTACGGGCTTAGAGTCTGGGACTGTGACACTTGAGCTTTTCGTAGTTATCTGACCTAAATAATGATAAAGTGCTAAGAGAGCAGATCTATATATGTATCAGTATTGCGCTAGCAGCCCTTTAATGTTTTTCCACCACACATATGGAATGAAACTCTCTTCTTTATTAGGAATATCTTGTGTGCTGGGAAACAGTTTTTCCCAGTGCAAGATACAGTATCACTGGGTAGTTAGACTGCAGCCAGTTTGTAGTTGGAACATATCAGGAAAGATAGTGTGTGCCTCGCATGTGCAAGGGCAAGTCAGTGGAAGAAGTAGATAGATTTGTTAAAGGATCATTCTGGCGACAGAATAAAAGAATGTCTGCCAAACAGAAGACAGACAAGAACAAGAGGATACTAGCAACATAAACCATGAGTTTTTTTTTCCTATGTTTGTTTGTTTATTTACTTATTGTTATTGGAGTATAATTGCTTTACCATGCTGTGTTAGTTTCTGCTGTACAATGAAGTGAATCAGATATATGCATACCTATATCCCCAGGTGCACTTCCTTTCTTTTCCTGTGTGCTTTCCATCTCAGAATCTTCCCATATTCATAAGCTCACCTCTTCTCCTTAACCATCTACAAGCTGCTGTCACTTTCTCTATGTCCTATCCTCTACCCAACAGCATTCTCAAGGAAGAGAAAGGAGAAATGAGCCATGGCTCTTTTAAATTCTGGACAGGTGTTGCTAACGTCCTGAAGGTTTGAAGGTATCAACATAGCAAGTTTGTTTATAACACAATCATTGAAGTTATTAATCGCCTTTTTTAACTAAGATAATTATCTTCATTTTCTCCAAAGAAGATTGTCATCCTGGGCATTCAGATGTTTTGAATAGCTCCTCGTTCTCTAGATACTTTGATTTAAACTTTATTCTTTCACTGCTATTTAATTCTTTAAAAATCATTTCCTCTTTTTTTTTCCATAGCCTTAATTTTGTTACTTTTTTAAAGCACCTGGGTGGTATTATGACAAATACGATTTTATTCTCTAGGTAATTAGACTGACAACCCAGAAGGGGGAAAGTGAAAGATTAGTGGTCCAGAGAGCAGATACTGTTGATTTTGTAATTTTAGTATAAGTATGTATAAAATCCATCTCTGCCACCCTTCTCAAGATGCATGCAGCAAGAAAAATAGAAACAACCTGGGTCATTTTCCTATATGGTAAATTAGCAAAGCTGCTTTTAAATGTCCTGCAAAATATGGAAAAATCTATCTCAGTGTAAATGGGATCATTTTGTGTCTTTTAATTTGTTCTTTCAAGTATTCCTTCCTGTCTTTTACTTGCCACTTTACCTCTTCAACGATGTACAAAGGGTTTCTTCATCCTACTCTAAACAATGTAAAGGTTAGGTGAGCTGGAATAGTTAGACAAGCTAACAAGTGGCAGAAATGGGTGAATGAGGTCATAAAGTAAGGTTTAATTCAATGAAAAGAAGGACCTTGGAACTATAAAACTAGGTATAAAAATGAAAGGAAAGTGTAATTATCACAGAACAGCTCCACAGAGATGAATTAACATGGCTATATACCTAAAATGATAGAGAAAGAATATATACTATCTTATATTTGTTTGAGTTTCTTAAAAGAATTCTATTACAGTTTTTGTGTGCAATACATCATTTTGGTATTGACAAATAAAAAAGACACACAAAGAAGCTGAGTGAGAGAATAACAATATGGTGCTTCCCAGCAAACTGTTAGACTTTGTAAAATTGTCCTCAGATTTAAATACCTGAAAAGGATAGAGAAAGAAAAGTTTCCAGCTATTATAATTTTTTTTTTTTTTTCTGGTAAAGAGGGAAAATGAGGGAAAGGAAAGGAGAAGAGAAAAAATAAAAGAGAAAATTTATAAAATATCAATAGCCTTGGGAAATCAAACACATAAATAATGTATACAAGTTTCTAAATTTGGTGAGATCACCAAGCTCTATTTTATTTTACTACCAGTTTTGGTTTTTTCTGTGCTACCACTTTTATTTATGCTTTCATTTCATATTTTATAAACATTTTATTTATTTTGTTATCAGACTTTAAATGGAAAAATAATTTAACAAATAAGGAAATGTGCTTAATTTCCGACCTCCCTCTCTCCCCCCATCTCCTTCTCTCATTTCCTCTCCTCCAGTTACTTTCTGTTCTAAAAAAATATTTTCATTCTGAAAGGAGCTAAGAATTTATGTATCACTTTTAGAACTAACCCCAACTGAGACATGCCACATCAAGCTTGCTAAATTTATAGGAAATGTATCTATTTCCCATTCAAACTTTTTCTTTTATTTCAAATAGAAAAGCATTTAAGAAGATAACAGGGGAGAGCAAAAAGCAGTTTAGATAAATTGAAGCTAGAAAATTGTGAGGAAGATGTAGTTAGTTGCCTTTCTCCAAAATATGTGAGAATAGTATAAAAGTGAACTATTGGTTTGGAATATGTTTTTATTGACTAATAGAGCTATAACTTTTTATGAAAAAGGTAGTTTTAAGGGTCAATTTAGCATTTAGACAGAAGTAACAAATTTGATACCTCACAAACAAAACATGACTCAAAATTTGGTCATTTCGTGTTGTAATTCTGTATATCAGAGAGCTTGCTTAGAGTAATAGTTAAATACTCTTACAGAACATAAGTTTGTTAAAGTATATACATTAAAGAGATATATTCAGAGTATTTATTAACACATTTTTTGGACCGGAGACATATTATGGCCACAGGCGTTAGTTTCTGCAAAAATCCCCCGGTCAATAATGTGTTAATACTGTAACTTGAAACCAGATACAGAGATGATAAAGCATTTGAGATAGTTAAGGAAGCTCTCAATTATATATGTGTATTTAACAGTTCATTTCTTAAAAGGCCAAAGCTAGGACTTTAAAAGTTACTAAAGAAGACACACTGACCATCTGGCAACAAGGCAAAGCAACTGTTATGTTAAGGTAACTATTTTCTCTGACTGTACTCTCATCATAAGTTGTCAAGTGATATAATCCTTCCCAAGGCTGAGGTTTGGATGGGGTGATGTTATAAATCCCTCAGATGTGGTCTACTGTGGTATCTCTGAAATATCAGATTTATAATAGGATTTATAGATACTTCTAAACAAGGTATAGTTTAACATTCACATGGATTATTGCATTTAAATTTGACAATAGCTCTGTGAAGTTTTATTGTTCATGTTTCCATCACACAGATGAGGAAACTGAGGTTTGCAGAGATTTAATACCTTGCCAATACCTCATAGCTGCTAAACGGCACTATTAGGATTGGATTCCAAACCAACTCTGTCTTTTCCAAGGACCTGTGCTCTCTAAAATACATAAATTGCTTAACCCAGAAGCTAACCCTGGAAAAGTCCCAATAAAGCCATTAATATTATGTTTTCATTATTGTTAAAAGCTATTAGAGCAGAATTCCAGTGTACCATTCGTGGTGGACTCTATAAGGTGAAGTTGAATTGAGGGGCATCTTAATTAATACCTGATGTTTTCTGACTATAACTTCTTGTTATGAAGTCCTGTCAGGATTCTCATGACTGAGTCTAGACTAATGAAGTAGAATAAGTAAAATAAAATAAAGCAATCATTCTCTGTCTGAAGGAATTGCCTTGGTTTTACACTTTCTTCATTTCAGACCCAAGAGCAAAATGATGAGCCCACTTTAGAACACAAAATCACAAAACTTTAGATTTAAAAGTAAAAATACCAGAAACTTTCCAGAGAATTATGACTATTGACGTGAAAGTTTTATCTTGTTTTACTTTATATCTGTTAGCCATTTAGAATTTACAAAATATTTTCACAAGAGTTTCCATTTGATATAATCATACTATATGGTATCTGCGAGAGGGAAATTGGTTGATATATTGCCCTTTGTATAGGTTAAAAATGATCAAACGTTGTTAATTTCATATTCTTCAACCTAAATATAATACCCGTTTTAGAGATGATCAAACCTAGGCATTAAAAAAAAATTGTGGATAGCATATGGTTATCAAATTCACTTTCAAAAGGAATGGACTAAAAGTCCCATCCCAAAGCCTTTTCTATTAGATTCTTAACAGAAAAAAAAAAAAAAAAACCTGCTTTCCTTGAGGTTTTGGTTACATTACAAGAAACCAGTATTTTGACTCGTGTAAAGTAAACTGCTTTAATCCATGCATCATTTTCTTTAAAAAAAAAAAAAAAATGGAGAATTTCAATTGTGGAATTTATTCATCATCAGAGAGTTAAATGCTTATTCTTCTTCCAGAACTTCTGTTACTTATGGAGGGCTGTAATAAGTGAAAGGTGCCAGAACTGCAGCATGTTTCTAAATAATTGAGTATTTCCTGCCTTCTCTCTCTCTCTCTCTCTCTTTTTATTTTTATTTTTTTTTTTATTAAGCGACATTTTTCCCCCTCAAAATCATGAGAAGTATTTTTGGTGATCTTTTGCTAGAATACAAAGTTATGATTAGTATAGACCTTCAGTGTGATAGATATTCATTTGCTTGTTGAAAGCAATATGGAAGACCCTCCTTAGGCCAGGATTGGAGACCGTATTCATCTTAGTATCCCCTACTCTTGAGAGCACAGTTCTTTATACATGACACTTAATGGCTTTCCTGAATTGCATTGAAAAAAAGTGAAAGGTTTCTTGGGTTTAACATTGAACGGTGTTTTTGGTCTTTAAAATCTTAACAGGACATGCATAAATTACTTTTTGATTTATTGCTTTAGTTTTCTCCAGGACAGTGTACTTTCTCTTTGCAATTAAAGTACTTTGACATGGTAATCTTGAGACCATAATAGACTATATTCATGAAAATGGCATACTTTATTCAGTCCTTTGGGAAGAGGATGTAATCATCTCCCAAGTGTCAGTGTGAAGCTGCATTCTCCTCTCTCACTCTTTAAAGAGACTATGTCTGCCACCTTATTTTTAATTTGAAAACTCCTAGAATATTTAACAAATGTTTTGAAAGATTATGCATAGAGACCTTTAAATAAAATGTAGGGAAAGAGACTGTAGGGGGGGAGAATCTGTTGGGAGTATTTGGAAGGGCCCTCAGTCTATCCTTTTCTTATTCTTTTTCAGTGTAGAGGACCTAGGTTTCCTTTTAGAACAAATGAGTGCAAGAACATTCAGATGACTTTAAGTGTTCACAGATGTGTTGCCTGGTTTTGAGGAGGGCATCTGTAATATCTCAAAACTATGTTAAAGATGGAGCATTTAGCAACCCAGGAAGGCAATGACTATAAAACACAAAATTAACTCATCAAGTTACTGTAAATTTCTCTCCCTTTGTCTCCAGCTGATTAGTGCAAATTAACCGCCTGAGCAGTTAAGTATGCAACACAGAAATCTCTGATATCTGCTGAGAAGGCAGGCTTTTTCTTTCACGTGCGTCCGTGTAGTATTTCAGAATTCCCTATAGACATTGCTTTACTGTAGTTACTAATATTGCTTTGAATTTTAAGGGCAAGTTTGTATGTTTGTCTTGAGCTTTGAGAATTTCTAACCTTAATATTGATAGAGTTGTAATTTTTATAAATTCCTATACAAGAATTCCCAAAAAAGGAAATTAGGTACTTAGGTACCTCCTCTCTTACATGGAGATAATAAAGTATCTCATTGGATTGTTGTGAGAGCTAAAAATTCAATAATGTATATTAAAAACATTATAACGAGTTTGATCCAGACTGTGCAAAATATGTGTTTTTAAATTATTTTGTTAAGTACTTAGAATTGGAGTCAGTGAAATATATGTAATATATATATATATATATATATAATATATATTTCTATCTCTTTACTCTCAGAAAAAGAGACATTTAGGAAATTTCTATCTGTTACATTCCATATAGTCCTAAAGAGAGCTTTATAAACATGTGAACTGCTGTAAAAAAGTCAACTTTTTGACCAGCTATTTGAAAGAAAATGATGTGTTCTGTTAAAAAGAGTTTGAAAAGGCAATTGATCATGGAAAGGGAACAAATAGTATACCTGGTTGGAAGTCAACTGACTTTTGGGGTGCATCTAGAAGACAGAATAGTTATTTGGTAGTGGGATATGATCATTGGAAGTACCTGAAATTGAAAATCAGGAGGCTTTTTTCCCCCTTTATCTATGGAATAGTTGGTAGCCATTTCCAGGGGACAAAAATATTTAATACGAACTGCATTTAGTATATTTGAATCTTCAAATTCTTAAATTTTTTTTATCTCTGAATAAACTAAAATATTCCCTCATACAGGTAATTTCCGTACATAGTAATTAATGCAGTCACTCATTTAGCAAAAAGTTTGATCAAGGATGATGCAAAAGTTTCTGGACTTTGGTATTGGGAGTTAAGCTCTAAATAAGGACAGTCTAGTTCCTGTGCTCAAGTAACTTAATGCAGACAGGAAGACATACAAAAAGGATAGATTTTACAAATGATACATTCAAGGAAAGTCTGAACTTATTTTTTTAATTCAAACCAAATCCTTATTTTTACTTTAAAATATATTGACTGTCAAATTCAGAATTACAAACAAATAATGTATCTCAAGACCATGACCCATGCCAGCAACTGACCCTTTGTCTCAGTGTTTCTCATACTTGCCTGATTTGGGGACTTGATTAAAAATGATTATACCTTAGTACTATTCAAGCCTGTTGGCTTACTATCTCCAGAGATGGCCTAGGAATCCATATGGTGAACAAGAACCCAGCACTTCTTTTTAAATTAGTAAATTTGAGAAACACTGGTATATTTCAGAGATTAGTGGTTTGTTTAGCTATTTATGTTTTTGTCTGTTTATTTGATTGGGTTACATTGTAAGTTAATTAAGTCAGTTTAATTCATCTTGAAGTCAACAAATTGAATTTCTGAGACTGACATTTACAGAAATTCATCACTTCCTATTCTTTGGAATAAACGTATTGCATACTTATTTGGAACCATGCTATAGGACTGTTCTTCGGTTTTATCTTTTTGAAATAACTTTTCTGCTAATATTCAGAAGGTTTAAATTTATCTTATTTGCCCCAATCCCATGTCAATACTTCTTTAAAGTTAGGAATCACTATATAATTGGGAAAAGAAAGCAGTGAAGTAGTCTAATATGTTAGTCTCTCATGATAAGATCAATCCAAGATATTTCTAAGCCTTCCAATTTTTGTGTTTTTTTTCTTATTTTCTTTTTCTTTCTCCACTTCCTATTCAATTGCTTGGAGTTAAAACTACTTACCATCTGTCTCTTAGTATCTGGTGCAACTTGATTCTGAAACATTTTTAAAAGACCACAGTACAAGTATTTTAAAACAAACTCCACTAAAAGTAGCACAAAGCACCAAGAATGAACTCCAAGAGCAGTAGTATTCAATATTTAAGCTCGACCACATCTAAAATGTTACTTTTGAGTTACCAAAAAAAAGTGAAATAAACAAACATATAATTCTTATCCTACAGAGACCACATTATCTTCCTGTTCATAAAATAGATGAAATTACTTTCATTGTATTGATTTGGAGAAGGAAAAATGACAGCAGGATAAGGTCAATGATAAATGAAAAGGTACTTAAGTCATTCCTCGGTTTGCTTGTAATCTTTATTAATAATCACAAAAAAGGATTAAGTAAAATTTTAATAAAATCTGTTGGAAGTATGAAACTGAAAGATATAAACATGATCAGACAGCTTAATGTTATATACTAGCTAACAAGGTTATGTAAATGGTCAGGGAATAGCAAAATGAGCTTCAAGACTAAGAACAGAACCTCATAAAATATGCAATCAAAGGAAAATCAGAATGTGTGATCAGTGTGTGTGGTAAGAAGATGGAAATGTCATCTTGTGGAAATAACAGTGCATACGTAATACAAAATTGCCATTCTTTGTTGAACAAAGTGATTTTTTGTCAAGGTGGAATATTAAAAAAGGTACTGAATTTGCGAAAAAAACCATTGTCATGGTCTCAGTTCTGTTCCTCCTCTGTTACACTGAGGAAATTACATAAACTTTTCAGGCTTCAATTTACTCTACAGTAAAAATGAAGATTATACTGGTTTACCTGTTACTTTCCAAGAAGTCCCTGGGCTTTGGTAGAAGTTCTTTAGGAGCTGTCAGGCAGATGGTGGGCCTACTGAATTGTTGATTAAAATTGAGGGACCTAAGTGTGTAACACATAACTGAAAACACTTTAAAGATTTAGTGAAAGGTGTGGATTATATTGCAATTAGAAGAAATATAAAAGCGATTATCTAGATAACTTACACATCATATTTACATAAATTGCCTAGGAATGTTAGCAAAAACAATTTTTTAAAAAGACAAAAATAACCACTGAATATTTGTTTCAAGTATTTGTAAATATAAAGAACTCATTTTAATTCAATTTCCATATTTTAATGTGATAAATTTATATTCTATAATGAATACATATATTTCTATAATATTCATATTTCAAAATCAAAATGATGAAGTTTCCTCTTACAACTGTAACAGTTTTAAGTATACTAATGACAAATCACAGTAATAGAACAGAAGTATATGTGTGCAATACATAGTTCTTTTGCTTAGGCATCAAAAATCATTACATTTAACATCATATTGTCAAGATAAACATATTGCTATTTACAGAACTAGTCCTTAAACATAGTTTCAAAGGAAAAGAAGAAAACTCTTCATTATTTTTATTTAGAATAAAATTGCATTTGGGTGTCATGATCAGAATCATTAATATTAGTACCCTAATATAGACAAAACATGGAGAATACATATATATTCTACTTAATCATTCCCTTTCATAATGTCTTTATGTTATTTCAGAATGTAGGAGACTTGTCAGTTAACCCATTTAGTTAGGTTTTATTAAAACCCCATAAATACTCTTTATTTTTTTCTGACTCCCAAAGATCTGAACTAAGGTAATATCCTTGCAAATGACCTCTAGGCCTCTAGTTTCCTTCTTGAACTCATCTGCAATCCATCCTCTATACTTCTTCGAGAAGTCATCCTAGAACCTTTCCAACCATGTGATTCTCGTTACTGACATCTTCAGTTGGCATTTCATTGCTTAGATTGAGTACAATGACTAGTAAGATAATTTTCAGCTTTTCACAGGCTGCGTCCAACCTGGATGCTGTGGACTAAGTGTTTGTGTCCTCTCAGAACTCGTGTTAGGTTTAATCCCCAATGTGATGGTGTTTGGAGGTGGTGCCTTTAGGAGGTAATTAGATTTAGATGAGGTCATGGAGGTGGAGCCCCCGTGATGGTATTGGTGCTCTTATAAAGGGATGAAGAGCCCAGAACTCGCTCTCCCTCTCTCTCCACTATGTGAGGACACAGTGAGAAGACAGTCATCTATGCATCAGACATTGAATCTGCTGCTGCCTTGATCTTGAACTTCCCAGCCTCCAGAACTGTGAGAAATACATGTTTGTTGTTTAAGCCATTTAGTCTATAGTGTCTTTGTCATCGCAGCCCAAACTGCAGTAACAATAACTTCTTCATATACTTGGAGTAGGATATGTCTCTATGAAAACACTTCTAACAGCTAAGTATATCTGTGTAGTAATGCCTTGAAACCATAGTCATGAGATGCTAAATAATTGAGGATTGCTGTCTATGTTTGTGGTTATCCTTAAAGGTCACCTTATTCCTTAACCCTACCTCTCCCCTCTTTTGCTTCATTATACTTTCATTTCATATTCGTATTTATAGTTGTTTCATCTCAGACACCAAACATTTTGAGGATAGAAAGGTTAGTATAATACTCCCAATATGTCGATCTCACCACTCACCATTTGTCTGTTGGCACCTATCACTAGAGGATGATAAGGGTGAAAAATGTGGGTTCATCCCTTGCAAATTTCACAAATCTTTCCCATGTACCTTCGGATCCAGCTTGTGACACATGCCACCTCTTTTGAATATCTTCTCTTGCTTCTTGGTTTTTATTCTTCCGTTTCTAACCCAACATCCTATTAAAATGTATGTTAGATCATAGCCCTCCTCTGCTTTGAATTTGCCAATGGCTTCACATATCCCTCAAAATAAAAGCCAAAGTCTTCTCAATAGTTAAAGTTCTTATTTCTTTACCTCTTTAACCTCATGACTCACAGCTTTTGTCCTCCTCCCTCCACTCCGCAGCTCACACTGCCATGTTGCTGCTCTTGGATATTAACTGGGTATATTTACCTAAGGGCCTTGCTATTCTCTTTATCTGGAGTGCTTCTTCCTTAATAATACGTGGTGCCTTGCCTTACCTCCTTAGTATTTGTTCCTCAGTAAGGTCTTCCCTGACTACCTGACTCAAATCAAACCCCCCTCCCAGTGTTACCCAACTCATTTTCTGCTATATTTTTTCCATAGCATTATTAGCATATAAGATTCTAAGTATTTTACTTATTTATTTTTTGACTCTGTTCACCTCACTAGAATTTAAGCTCTAAAGTTCTAGTTATGTTGTATGTTGTGTTCACTGCTATATATTCAGCTCTTAGAACAGAACCTGGTCCAATAAGTAGCTATTGAAAAAATGCCTTTGGTGAAAAAATTAATATTTATAATTTTAATGTAATTGCTAGATTAATTTATAGATTCCATCCTTTCAGTTGCTGAAAATATGTGATGAAAATAAATATCAAGAGAAGCTGAAATGCTTTAGATGGAAAGAGATAGAAGTGCAGTGTCATTGACAAGACTGGAATAGTTCATAAATTTGAATAGGATATTTTTGTTGCAAATACCTTACTTTTATACAAAGGCTACTCATGTTTATACTCTCAATCATACAGCAGAGACATAAAAGTGCCTTGTAAAAGATGGCCTTTAGCATGTACAAAATGACACACTGACTGAAATGAAATATCTAAAAGGAAAGAATTCTGAATAAAATACAACTTAACGTTAACAGTGCTATCAATGGCTTCTTTATTAATGACAGAAAAAATTCAAGCCCTTCCTATGATGGCCTGGTACTTAGAAGTAGGGATGCAAAGATGCATAGCATCCAGGTTGTGTTGCCTGACATTTAAAGTCACTGTCTAGTGGGAAAAACAGACCTTAAAAACAATAGCAGTTGAATAAGAGTTTTAGGAGAGATGTGCCTAACTTTGTCTTACGAGTCAGGCTAACTTCCTAGAAGCAATCATCTGAACTGAGTCTTGAACAATGAGTAAGAATTGGAAGAGAAGACAGAAGGAAGGTAGATATTTTAGGTAAAGGGAACAATATGAATTTTTTTAGAGAAAATAGAACAATAAGTCAGGGAAATGAAGTAGTTTGGCAGGTCCAGCATCTTGGGTATGGGCTAGGGAGTAGGGTAAAAAGTCTAGACAGTTCATAAGGTAAGGTGATGTTGCCAAAGGTAAAAACACATTTTTAGTACATATGCCTTACTAGACAGATATACTGTATTGTGGGGAAGGAAAAAGTTTCCCTCGACCTTCTTAGGATCCCTGGCTGGGTCTGAAAATTAAACTGATGAAGGCAGGCTAACAGGATAAAAGCATACTGATTCTATTGTATTTCATCATGTACATGGGAGCCTTCACAAGAGAATGAAGACCTGAAGAAGTGACCGGACCGGAAAGCTTTTATACCTTTTACACACACACACACACACATACACACACACGCACACACACACACACACACACACACGCAAGACAATAAATTTGTAAGGAACTGACAAGGCAGCGAGATCTAGGCTTGGGTAGTAAATGGTGAAAAGTAACTAGGAAGATAAGCGCTAGTTTAACAAAGTTTGTTTGTACAGATTTCTCAGTCCCAAATTACCCATCCATGGTAATCAGCATGTCCTCCTTTCTTCTGGTACATGGAGGGTACCTTTCACATGGGAGTTTTATGACCTGTTTCAGAGAAGAAGGGTGAAGGGAGTGAAGGTCAGAGTGACTTTCCTATTTCTGCTAGTTTCTCAAATTCTTTCAGCTTAAGATATTCAATATATTGAATACCAAGGTGCCATACTTTGGAGTATTGTGTCCTGAACCCCATCAGTATCATTAATTTGATGTTTTTATTTCTTTCATCTTACATTTACTTAAGTCTAAAACTGGTTTGGTCTTGGGTCACATCCAGTAAAACACATTACACACAGAACACAGTTTTTTTTTAAATTAATTAACTAATTTATTTATTTATTTATTTATGGCTGTGTTGGGTCTTCGTTTCTGTGCGAGGGCTTTCTTCTAGTTGTGGCAAGCGGGGGCCACTCTTCATCGCGGTGCGCGGGCCTCTCACTATCGTGGCCTCTCTTGCTGCGGAGCACAGGCTCCAGACGCGCAGGCTCAGTAATTGTGGCTCACGGGCCCAGTTGTTCCGCGGCATGTGGGATCTTCCCAGACCAGGGCCCGAACCCGTGTCCCCTGCGTCGGCAGGCAGATTCTCAACCACTGCGCCACCAGGGAAGCCCCAGAACACAGTTTTTATACATAGAAAATCTCTGAAAGATTACATGAGAACATGATAATAACTAGTTTTATCTCTGGGAAGGAGAGCTAAAAGCCAAAAAAAGTCATAGTCTGTGTGTTGAGAACATGTGTTCTATAATGATTTAAGTAGTTGAGGTAGAGTGTTTCTTATGGTAATGAATATTTCTCATGTTAATGAGCCACTACCTTCATCACATTGTCAGTCCTGAAACGTGTCATTTGAGCCATAGAAGCAGAATTTTTAAGATTGACAGAGAAGGCAATAATCTGGTCAAGAGAGATTAAGTGACCAGCCCACAACCTCAGGAAATTAGTAGCAACAGAATCCAGAATATGATCTTTTTTTTTGAATCCTACTCCATTCTTATGACCCATGAGTGCCAAGCTGATAAGTTTGCTTATCTTTAGCCTATTCTCGGACTACATAGTAAGAACTGTCTGGGATAAAGAAAAAGTGTGGTCAAATCACAAGGTAAAATGTTTAAAATATTACTTCAAATGAATGTAATCCTTGAAAGTTTACATTCTTTTGTGAGAGGAAAAATAATACTAAGAAGAAAGAGTATTCATAGTTATTGATTATGAATATATCATAATTTTGTTTCTAAATAGGTGAGAGTTCTATAAAATTTGTATTTTTGCTTCATTGATTTTTACTCTCCATCATGTTTATAGTATAATTTCAAGAAGGAATGAACATTGCTACAAATGTAATAAAGAGATAACTACCTTCAAGTGGGCCATTTTAATAGAATGAAGCATAGCTGTGGGATACCCCCTCATTTAGAAACAGAACATTTCCGGTGAGTCCAGATCAAGGTGGCAGAGTACTGAGCTCACCTTCTCCCATGGACACATCAAAACTACAACTACATTTAAAGAATTTTTTTTTTTTATTTTCTCTTTGGGAAAAGAGCCATCTGCTTTTTTTTTTTTTTTTTAATTTATTTATTTATTTTTGGCTGTGTTGGGTCTTCATTTCTGTGCAAGGGCTTTCTCTAGTTGCGGCAAGTGGGGGCCACTCTTCATTGCGGTGTGCGGGCCTCTCACTATCGCGGCCTCTCTTGTTGCGGAGCACAGGCTCCAGATGCGCAGGCTCAGTAGTTGCGGCTCACGGGCCCAGTTGCTCCGTGGCATGTGGGATCCTCCCGGACCAGGGCTCGAACCCGTGTCCCCTGCCTCGGCAGGCAGATTCTCAACCACTGCGCCACCAGGGAAGCCCATACAACTACATTTAGAAAAACTCTCTCTAAGAATGACCTGAAGACTAGCAGAATAGATTTTTTTTTATAACTAAGAATATAAAGAAAAGGCCACATCAAGACAGGTAGGGGCAGAAACTCCGTCTAGTCAGAACCCACACCCTGATGTAGCCACCCTCTGGCAGGAGGGATATGACAACTGTGAAGGTCCAAGCCTCACATCAAGCCTCCAGCCCAGGAGACTGAACCAGGAAGATGACCCTCCATAACATCTAGCTTTGAAAAACAGCAGGGCTTCTGTCCAGGAGAGCGAAGGGCTGTGGGAAACTGACACTCCATTCTTGAAAGGCTCAGCACAGACTCACTTGCTCCAAATCATAGTGCAGAGGCAGCAGCTTGAAAACCACCTGGGTCATACAACAAGGAGATTCTCTAACTAGGGTATGTGCTAGAGGGATAAGGATCTGGTGAAACATAATATGGAGATGGAAGTGATGGCAGGCAATTTTTTTTTTTTTTTTTTTTTACTCTCCTTCCAGTTGCCTGGCACTGGTGGGCACCATTTCTGTAATTCTCCATCAACTTAGCTAACATTGTGCACCCTGCCCCAGTGGTTCCCCTGAGGACCTACCACAGCTGGCCCCTCCAAAGTGGCTCCAGCCCCACCCCATTAGCAAGCAACCCTGGCTAGCACTGGTGCTCTTCCAAAGTGGCGCCTGCACCATGAGACAAGCTCTGCCCCGCCCAGAGGGATGCCCCAGCCTGTACTGACACCCCTCCAAAGTGGTTTCTGCTCCAGGAGCTGACCTCACACGACAGTGTGCCCATTAAAGTGTCATCTGGACTGCTCAGCCAGGTGGGCCCAGGGCCAGCCCCACCACAGCAGGCCCACAGCAGTGGCAGCTGGGCCTTCCAGCCAGCTGGCCTGGGGGCAAACCCTACCCACCAGCATGCTTGCAGCAATCACAGTCCAACCACAACAGAAGGGCACATGCTGCTCACACAGAGAATACCCATGGAGTACCTGGCTCTGGTGACCAGCAGAGAATGCACCACTGAACCCCACAGGACACCTTCTAGATGCCATCTCTCTTTCAGGATGAAGAGACCTGGCTGATATATCTAATACATAGAAACAAACACAGAGAGTTAGGCAAAGTGACAAGATGAAGAAATACCTTCCAAATGAAAGAACAGGACAAAACCTTGGGGAAAGAACTAAACAAAATGAAGATAAGACATTTACTAGATAAAGAGTTGAAATCAATAGTAGTAAAAATGCTCACCAGTTTTGGGAGAAGAATGAATGAACGAACTCAGTAAGAATTTCAACAAAGAGATAGAAAACATAAAAAAAGAACAAATCAGAACTGAAGAATACAGTAACTGAAATGAAAAATACACTAGAATCACCAGCAGATTGAGAACACAGAAGAACAAATCAGCAATCTGGAAGACAGGGTAGTGGAAATCACTCGATTAAAACAGCAAAAATAGAAAATAATTTTAAAAGTTATACTGTATATGGACAACTCTAAAGACTCCACCCAAAAACTATTAGAACTAGTAAATCAGCAAGGTTGCAGGATGCAAGACTAATATACAGGAATCTATTATGTTTCTATACACTAATTACAAATTATCAGAAAGCAAAATTAAGGAAACAATCCCATTTACAATTGCATCAAAAATAATAAAATACCTAAGAATAAATTTTACCAAGGAGATTAAAGACCTATATATTAAAAATCAGAAGACATTAATGAAAAATAATTGAAGAAGGCACAAAGTAATGGAAAGGTGTTCTGTGCTCATGGAGTGGAAGACTGAATGTTGTCAAAATGTCTGTGTTACCAAATGAATCTACAGATTCAATGTAATTTTTATCAAAATAGCATTTTACGGAACTGGAACAAATAATCCTAAAATTTTTTGTGGAACCAGAAAAGACCCTGAATAACCAAAGCAATCTTAAGGAAGAAGAACAAAGCTGGATGTATCACAATCCTTGATTTAAAACTACACTACAAAACTGTAGTAATCAAAATTGTATGGTACTGCCATAAAGACAGACACAGAGATCAATGGAACAGAATTGAGAGCCCAGAAATAAACATATACTTATGTGGTCAATTAATTTATGACAAAGTAGCCAAGAATATACAGTGGCGAAAAGGCAAGTCTCTTCAATAAATGATGTTGGGAAAACTGGACAGCTATGTGCAAAAGAATGAAAATGAACCACTTTCTTACACCATATATAAAAATAAGCTCAAAATGGATTAAAGACTTAAGTTTAGCCCTTAAACCATAAAACACCTAGAAGAAAACATTGAAAGTATGCTCTTTGATATTGATCTTAACAATATTGTTTTGGATCTGTCTCCTCAGTCAAGGGCAATAAAAGCAAAAATAAAGAAATAGGACTACATCAAACTGAAAAGCTTTTTCACAGTGAATGAGACCATCAGCAGATTCAAAAGCAACCCTCTGAATGGGTGAAGATATTTGCAAATGATATATCCAATAAAGGGTTAATATAAAAATGTATAGAGAACTTACACAACTCAATCAACAGACAAGCAAACAAGCTAGCAAACAATCTAATTTAAAATGGGCAGAGGACCTGAATAGAAGTTTTTCTAAAGAAGACCTACAGATGGCCAACGGACACATGAAAATATGCTCAGTATCACCAGCATCACTAATCATCAGGGAAATGCAAATCAAAGCCACAGTGAAATATCACCTCATGCCTATCAGAATGACTATTATCAAAAAGACAACAAAAAGCAAGTGTGGGCAAGAATGTGAAGAAAAAGGAACTCTCATGAACTGTTGGTAGCAATGTAAATTGGTGCAGCCACTATAGAAAAAAGTACAGAGGTTTCTCAGAAAATTAAAAATTGAACTATTATATGGTCCAGCACTTCCACTTCTGGATATGTATTCAAAAAAAAAATTAAAATGTTTATTTGGAAAGAGATAATGCACCCCTATGTTCATTGCATTACGATGGGCAAGATATGGAAACAACCTCAGTGTCTATTGATGAATGAATGGATAAAGATGGATTTGATATCTATACCTATATCTTTATCTGTATCTATCTATCTATCTATAGTTAGATATGGATCTAGATACACACACAAAATTGATCATTACTCACCCATAAAAAATAATGAAATCTTGCCATTTGTGACAACATGGATGAACCTAGAGAATAGTATGCTAACTAAAATATGTCATACAGAGAAAAACAAATACCCTATGATTTCATGTATATGTGGAACCTAAAAAGCAAAACAAATGAACAAACAAAACAGAACAGGTATAGATATAGAGAACAAACAGGTGGTTACCCGGGCAGTGGGGGGACAAAATAGGTGAAGGAGATTAAGAGGTACAAACTTCCAGCTGTGAAATTAATGTCACGGAGATGTAATGAACAGTATATGGAATATAGTCAATAATACTGTAATAACTTTGTATAGTGACAGAAGGTTTACTAGACTTACCAAGGTGAGCAATTGGTAATGTATATAAATGTTGTATCTCACTCACTATGTTGTACACCTGCAACCAATATGATAGTATATGTAAGCTGTACTTCAATAAAAGCAAGAAAAAGTGAAATAGAACATTTGTCTGGCATTAATATGCCTCCCTTCTTGAAGTGTGCGTATATATGTACACACACACACACATTTACTTAAATCTAAGTTTTCCTTGAGAACAATTTTATTATTGCCTTTTTTCCTTATTTGATTTTTCTTTAACGTTTCATGAATTGCCTGTTAATTAACTACTCTTTAGGATTTTAGGGAATGGAGAGGGTTGCTTTAAAACTGCATGTATTTTCTAGTAGCTAAACTTATACTAGATGCATTTATATTCCTGTATCTCTGGATCTGAGTATCTCAATAGTGACTGCTACCAATTTGTAGTTTGTGTATATCAGAAACACGATATTACACATAAGCATCCTGGATATAATTCTGTGTGCCATGAATTTAAAGGTAAAGCATTTGCATTTTAAACATCGTCTTCCTTAGTATCTTGGCATCTATCCCCAGAGGTGAGGCAGCAATGTTGGTATTTCTTGGTAGTAAGGAACTCTTCCAAAGAATTAGAACTTTTAAAAAAAAAAAGAGCACTGAACTGCAAAGTTTATTTAGAATTTAATGCTGAGTGGTTTAGACTTGAGCAGCCATTCAGACTTTAAGAAAAGGAGCTGAAAGTGTTCTTAAGGGGACCAAACTAATCAATTGTTATTTAAAAGAATCTTTATTCAGCATTGTGTTAGCCAAAGGCTTCATGAGGGTTCTTGTTTTAAGACAAGTCACCCTCATTTTTGTCCATTGTTTGTTCAAGAAAGCTTTCTAGTGGCTCTTTATTTTAGAAATATCCAAGATTTCTTTCTCGTTCTCTCTCCTCTCTCTCTCTCTCTTTTATTTATTTATTTTTTTTATTTTTTTAACTGAGCTTTTAGTTGCTCTGAAAGCAGTAAATCTCTTTAGTTCACTATTCTCTTCGGTAGGGATTCTTTTCCTTGCCAGCAGTTTCTTCTTTACTGTTTTTGAAAAGAGCAGTGTTATGCTTCCACTTAAATGTGAGAAGGAGAAAATTAGAAGTTGAGTTTTGTATATTGGTCTCTTTTAGGAACAATACTGTAATTAACAACATTACAGGGAGACTTTTGTTCACAGATCTAGTAATTTCCCTAGTACCAGTACCAATTCCTAAAAACTTTACGGAGTCCAAAGTTATGAACAAGTGTAAGGCTATTTATGCATATGGTCAATTTACTTTTTCAAAAGGTGGTGCCAGTCTATATTTCTGTTGCAGACTTGATTTAACAATGCTCTGCTCAACACTGATGCACTTTTTTTCTTTCCTAAAAAAAAAAAAATTCCAAATCTGATAGGTTAAAATAATGCAGCTTAACATTATTTAATTTGGCTTTCCTCGATTATTAATCAGAGTTTTAATTTTTCAAATATAGTAGATTTTCATTACTCGTTATAGTTATATTCTGTGAAGTTGCAGTGAACACTGAATTAACCAGTATTGAACCATTGCTTCTGGGGAATTCCAGGGTTGTGCCCTTGAGGGCCTCTGGTCACAATGTTTTCATCAACAGATCAATACATAAACTTATTTTATGTGTGCTTCTGTTTAAAGACACCTTATTAAATATAAATTGTTGACTCATTAACATTGCACTCATGGCCAGTTGTGCTGTAACTCATGCCTGAATAGAGCTTACTTAACACACATATTTTTTCCATAAGGCACATCGCAGTGTTCTTGAGCTTAGGAATATGAGACAGCACTTCAGCAAGACACATGGGGGCCGTTTAAAACAGCCAAATCACCAACAGAAAGCACAAAAATGAGAAAAATGTAGTACTAAAAAGACCAGGAAAAGGAAATTTGTATACAGTATGAAAGTGGAAACAAAAAGGCAGAGCATTGCCTTGTTTGACCTCAGCTGGGAAGGTGCACGTCAGGCAACTCAATTTTTTTGCTGCTCTGATCCTGTCCATGAATGACCACAAAAAAATACTAAGAGTATTGATTTGGGATTACAAATAAATTTTAGCAAGTAGGTGAATTCACAAATACAGAATCCGCGAATAAGGAGGACTGACGGTACCTGTTTGTCGTTTGCATTTGTTTTCCTGCTTGCCTTTGTTTTTCTATTGTGGTTTTAGAATTATTCTTACTAATTTGTACAAGCTCAGTATACATTAAATATATTTACTCTGTCATCTTTGTTACATGCTTTTATTTCAATTTATTTACCTTTTCATTTTTTCACAGTTTTTTTTAAAATTTTTTAGATATTTAATATATTACTTTAATTTTAGTTTTATTGCATTATGGCCAGACAATAAGGTCTCCGGAATATAAAGGTTTTTTGGCTGTGGTATCTGTTACCCAGTGATCACTATGATGAATTCAGCTTATTTCACTGGATGATTGGCTGACCTTTCTCCTTGACTATTCCATTCTCTTAAGTGAAGATGCCTATCTTTGACTCAACAGACTACTTATTTTGTATGAAAAATCTCTAAATGGGGCTGTATATTTAGTGTGTTTGCTCACTTGGAACCCCAGATTTGGTATGAAGATTATTTTAAATTGCAAACATTTAAGATTCAACAGATGCAGAAAGAAGTGTTCTCAAACTTCCCTTATCTGACTAGATGCAGAAACTTCTGGGAAATGACGCTGCCATAAATCCTCTCTATGGGGTGACTGCACTCCCAGGGAGACCAAGAGTGAAGCTATCATGATTCTCTAGCGATGAAGACCACCTGCAAAAACAGGTGTTTTTGAGATGTTCTCATCTCATACTTGTTCTCCAAGAAACCTATTTTCTTTCTTAAGGAAACCCATAATGAAACTGCTAGGTGGCATTTCGGGGGGCTCTGGGAGGCTCTAGTTCTTTATGTCTCAGTGCAGAAAGAATTCAGCAAGAGGCAAAGTGATAGACAAGAAGTGATTTATTAGAATAGGACGCTTGTGAGGCTTACAAGCAGGCAGGGAAGTGAGCATTGCGCTGTCCGGAGTACTTAGTGAATTACGTTTTTATAATCAAAGGAAAAGAGGGGAGGGGGAAAAGGACTACCTTCTTCCTCATTCTTCAAGTCATCCATCATTAACTCCTCCTACCTGTTGGTCGGGGGAGGTTTTTGACCCTATATGGTTCATCTGGGACTGTCATGGTGCTATGGAAAAATTATTTCAAGTCTCAATATAATGAGGGTCTTTCACTTTGAAATGTCACCTTTTCCTAAATTATTGATTTTGTGTGTGTGCAGAGAGCATGTCCTAAGGGTCATTAATTTGTTGACATCACTAGGCAGGATTTAGGCCTTATTTTTCTACTATTGTTTTACGGTCTTGAGTCATGACTCATGCCTCCATTGCGTGGTTTTGTTGCTAAGCAAGTTAGCTTGGTTTTGTTGTTAGGCAAGCCTGTCTGGCTTTGATGCTGAGCAACTTGCTTTGCTTCATGAGTCAAGCAAGCCCACATTGTTTCAGGATTTTCCCATTGCTTTCTTGAGGGATGATTAACTTACTGCAGACTCCCAAAGCCCCCTAAAATTCCCTCTCTATCTACAATCCCCTAGTGGGATTTCTGAACTAACTATTTGATTATGCTACTCTATCCCTATCAGTAAGAGCCTTTCCTCCTCCCTGCCTTTTCCTAATTAAATTAGGTATATCAGCCCCTAACTTTAGCCATTTAATGGGCTACTTCTTTTGTGAACTCCCATATGAACATTAATAAACTTTTATTTTCTCTTTTTGATCTGTCATTTGTTAGTTTAATTTAAAAGCTCCCAGAGGAAGTAAACCTAAAAGGATGGAGGAAACGTTTTTCCTTCCCAACATTAGTTTTGTGAGAATTTATTGAGTATTATTTATGGCTTAATAAAATATTATTTCGGTGAATATTCCAGTGTTACTTTAAATTTTTAAAAATTAAAAATGTAATTTATATCATATGGTTTTATGTGTAGACAAATCCAAACTAAATCCCTATGTCACTGTACTCTTGTTTATTTGGTGTATGTGTTCAGTTAAAGACAGATTTTTGTAATTTCACCTTGTTTGTCTATCATTTTGTTGTTTTATGTCTTTGCTGTGTGATATAAACATGCTGTTTTGTTCAGAATGTTTCAAGGATATAATATATTTATGTAGGTAGTTTCCCCCACTCTGCAGTTTCTCTCTGGAGCTTCCCCTTCCATGTCACCATCATAGCCCCTCTTTCAGTTTAGGCTTCTGTGGACTATTGAGATTCCCTTTCAGGGTACCTTTAATCATCCTGCTTGGTTAAGTCTTGAGCAATATGCAGTCAATTATTGATGACGACCCTCAGGCACTACCAAAGCTGACAAGGTTTATTTGTATTTTTAATGTGACCCCAAATGCTCCCTTTCAAGGCAAGGGAAGGGTAGGCTCTGGTTAGCCTCCTTACCTCCTTTCTTTGATTACCTGTTAGCTTTCTCTAGACAAAATCTTCTCTTTCCTCCCTTCCTGATACCCCAGTTCCCAACCAGTTCTGATATTTTATCTTTTTCCTCAGGCCTTTTATGCAAAGTTTTAGACCCTTTCTCTCCCTTCCCCCAACCAAGTGACTCATCTCTTCTCCAAGAGGCAGTGTTGCAGGGTCTTCCTTCTTTCCCTCTAGTCTTTCAAGTTCTTTGTTATGGTATGTTTGAGTCTTCCTTTTGAACCCTCTCCAGGAATTTTTAATTAATTCCTGTTTGGAAGTCAAATAACTGTAGATTAACCTTTTCTTACTCTTTGCATTCCTACTGTAACTATCTGATTTTTTCCTTCATTCCTTGGGACTTCTTTGAAAGACTGGAAAAGGGTGCAGAAATGCAGAAAAGAAGGAAAAGTTTATTTTTCTGCATTTATTTTCTTTAAAAAAGGAATCTACTTCACCCTTTTAAATCTGTTTTTGACATTTAAATCTGCTTTGCCCAAAGTAGCTCAACTATACCTGTTTTCTCTATTTTGTAAATCTTGTTCATTTAAAAAACATTTTTTTAATCTTCATGTGTCTTTATATTTTGAGTTCATCACATGTAAAATCATAAAGTTATCTGTGAGATTTTGCTTTCCTTTA
Organism: Eschrichtius robustus; assembly: GCF_028021215.1. Taxonomy (NCBI): domain Eukaryota; kingdom Metazoa; phylum Chordata; class Mammalia; order Artiodactyla; family Eschrichtiidae; genus Eschrichtius; species Eschrichtius robustus. The sequence continues at coordinate 89,327,279 of NC_090828.1, forward strand.
GAAGCTTTTTGAAATGTTCTTACTTATGTCATCTTTTATGCTTTTAGGTTTTTTGTTTGTTTGCTGTTTTTAACACTTTCTTTTGTCTTTTATCTGTTATTATAGGAACCCTGTTTTATTTAGTTTTTCAGTGTTTACAAAAGTATGTTTTCTGTGTTTTCGTTTGATAGTTTACATTTTTCAAATAATTAAATTTTAAATTTCTTATTATTAAAATCAAAAATGTAAAATGAAGAATTTACTGTTTAGATATTAGACTTATTACTGTAACCGAATGCAGGTTTGGCTGCTTACCGCTCAACAGCCAATAAATTGAGGGGCAAGCTTCGGTAGAGAAGAAGGGTGCTTATTCAGAAAAGCCGGCAATCTGGGGAGATGGTGGACTTATGTCCAGAGACCACCTCCAAAGGTTCTGCTCAGCTATGACAGTTTTTAAAAGGAAAAAGGGGAAACAATCTCAGTTAATCATTAAGGCAGGAGGTCAGATTCTTTGTTATCTTTCCACTGCATGCAGACCTGCTGACTTCTCCTGATCTTTCTTCAGATGCTGTCTTGCTCACATGGTCTGTCTGCGATTGGATGTTCTCTTGCCCATGTGGTTTGCCTGTGCTCACAAGGTCCACTTACACATTTACTAAGGGGAAGCTAGGGGTAGAAGGTCAGTCATTCTTTACTTAATTCTTCATGCTTACTCCTTCTCATCTAGGAAAGGAATCAACAGGTTAGGTAAGATGTTATGTATATTTAGTAAAGTAGAAATCAGGAGCTAAGTTAACTGTTGCCTAATGATCTCATCTTTATGATTAAAAAGGTCTAAAGTAAGCAGGATGATCAAACAGAGAAGGGGCAAAGGAGATGCTTACAAATCCCCACTGTCAGACATCATTCCATTTCTATGGGATTAGGAGCGAAGGTCCATCTTCTGTAACTGCTTCCTGCTGACATAGGGTACCATATTCTCAGAGTGGAAGATGTCAACATGGGTCTGTAGCATCTCTTTGCTGACAGTTTTAGTTGCCCACTTACATATATGGCAGAGCAAGCTACAATTATTTTGATGCCCACAAAGATATAGATTATTATGAGCAATAACATTAATCCATTCTCTTGAGGCCAGTTCTTAGAATTGTGCTAGGCATAGATCCAGTACTGCTCAAGATGGAGCAACTTATGTCAGGGCTACAGTCTGGTCATCATGCAGTTAGCTTACCCCCGCAGCCCCCCGGCGTCAGTTACATTATCTGTAAAACAACTCAGGAATGTGCATCAGACACTGAGTCTGTGAGTCTATTTTTCTGATCATTAACTGCTCGGTTTGGTACTGGCGGGTGGCAGGGGGTGGGGGGGAAGCCCTGCAGGGTTCTGCTCAGTTCCATTACTGTTGTTTAGATTTATTTCACTCTTTAATATTTTCCTATTTTTATTTAACAACTTTTCCAGAACTCTTAAATTTGATTGATCTCTTGTTATAGTGGGATAGCTTTTCAAGGATATTTTTTTCAATAGTTGTATGTGGTAGCATGCTTTTAAAATCTTTCTGTATCTGATCATTACTTCTGATACCTTTACACATGAAGAACATCTGGTCAGGTTGTAGCATTCTTGATGCAGAAAATAACTAACTTCAAACTTGTTAGTGCTCTAGTATATAGTCATGCAAAAAGTCTGAAGGCTGACCTAAGTTTATCACTTATAAACATCTTTTTATCTGGATGATTCAAATATCTTTGATATTAAAATATTAAAATTCCACCTTGTACCTCAATCTGTAACTTTTTTAATGCCTTTTCCTAGTTATTAGCCCTTCCCCCCCACACCCCCGCCCCCCGCCCAGTATCTATAGTTCTGATACTAGAAGTTCTAAAGGAGGCATTCAGTGACACGGAGTCCATGGGAGGAAAGTAAATTGCAATTCCTTTTTCAGTGTTTACTTAAGTGTCAATGTTATCTTGCTGAGGGATAGTCAGAAAATCCAGTACCCCCTGATAATATTTTAATTGATTATTTTCTGTTAAAATAAAATGAACATTTGTCACTTTTCAAGCTGATATAATGAGTACTCAGTAGCACTGTACTTTTCTTCCAACTGTGTATTTAAAACGTGTGATTTACCAGTTCTAAAAAGCAAACTTCACTTAGTTATGCATTGTAGAGAAAATAATAATGTTTTACTATTCTAATGGTAAGAATTTGCTTAATAGAGTTGGAATATCATCATAATCAATTATGAGCATAAGTAAAGGTTATACAATTTCCACCAATATCTTCTTTCAATAAATAATTTCAATAAAATCATATAAAATGAATCTTTTTATATAAAAAGTCACGCAAATCTAATGATTTCTATAATCAAATGAAGCTTAAATATCTTTCAAAGTTATGGTTTTTAAAAAATTGTCTTTCAAACATGGATAGTTAAATGTTCTATGATAAAAATTATATAAAGCATAAAATCACCCTAGAAATAATAACTACAGAGTATGTTTTTATCCCCATAATTTGAAACACCACATGAAAAAAGTTTTCAATGATATATTATCATCTACTAAGTCTTCCAAAGTATAAAGAGAAACTGTTGCTATTTCACCTATCCTTTAATTTTTATTATAAATACTATAAAGAATACAACATTGTAAATCAACTATACTTCAATAAAAAATTAAATAAATAAATACATAAATAAATACCATGAGGAAGAATAAAAAAATTAAATAAATAAATACATAAATTCCTTCCTTCCTTTTTTGTCTTATAACAGTAACACAACTAAGGGTCTCTGGACTAAGTGTAAATGCTCTATTATTTTGAGCTACAGATCCTAAAAATAATTTCTTAAAAAGTTAAGCAAGAGCTGGAAAACAACAACAAATGTAAATATAGCACAAAGATTTAAAAGTACTTGAATTATTAGAAAAAAAGTTTAGAAATTTAAAAAGTTATATTTAAGTGATACATGTCTTCTCCAAAGCATCAAAAACTCATATACCTAAATTGATTGAAATCAGACATTATCTGGGTGTATGAAATGCAGATAATCTGAAGAGGTCTGTTAGTTTCTCCCCACATTATGAAGAGCCACAGGGATGTAAGTTATCTACAGAAACTAATGCTTATCCTCAGCTGTGCGAACAATTCCGATATGACAGACATTCTGCTATGATTGTTAACACTACTAATAGATTACTTATTGAATATTACTACAATCCAGGCACCATGCTATGCCATTTTATTCATTTCTTATTTATTCATCATAATATCCTTGTGAGGTGCTGCTATTACTATATCTCCAATTTACAGATAAGGAAACTGAGGTCTAGAGAGATTCAAATTCGTGGCTTTATTCCATAAATTGGTATCTTAATCATACCTTTTGGTGCTAATAGAAAGATCATAAATTCAGTATCCTACTAGAAGTAAGCAGATATTGTTAATGAGTGAAGTAAATTAGCCATAAGAAAATCCAAAGAGGGAGGAGTGTGCCCAAACTGGATAGCACCATTCTCATCCAAAGTGAGATAAACAGCAGCTCGAGTACAGCTGATTATTGTTTTGTAAATAATTCAGGTCCTTGGTTTCCAGAAGTTTTAAGGACAAAACATAAATCTGGATTTTTATAGTGTTGCTTAATTTTTAAATTTTAAAAACCAATTAAAAGGGCTTCCCTGGTGGCGCAGTGGTTAAGAATCCTCCTGCCAATGCAGAGGACATGGGTTCGAGCCCTGGTCCGGGAAGATCCCACATGCCGCGGAGCAACGAAGCCCGTGTGCCACAACTACAGAGCCTGCGCTCTAGAGCCCACGAGCCACAACTACTGAGCCCACGTGCCACAACTACTGAAGCCTGCGCTCCTAGAGCCCGTGCTCTGCAACAAGAGAAGCCACTGCAATGAGAAGCCCGCGCACCACAACGAAGAGTAGCCCCTGCTCGCCGCAACTAGAGAAAGCCTGCGCGCAGCAAAGAAGACCCAAGACAGCCAAAAATGAAAAATAAATTAAAAAATTTTAAAAAAACAACAACAAAAAACCAATTAAAAATAACTGTGAACCAAATAAACCTTATCCGTAGGCTGAATGCAGCAGCTAGAAGGAGACATAATAAATTAGATTATACCATGCGTTTCATTTTAAATAACTCTACTGAAATGAAGTAATTTTTAAAACTTGTTGCTATTGTAGAAGTAAGATGACAAAGCTAGGTCACCCTCTTTCTTATATTGACAGTTCTACAAGTCACCAGTGTCAATAGTGTTTGGTCGACATACCCCAGAGTCTTTCTAAAATGTTTACATTACATTTTGTAAGCATATCTTGTTCTTAGTTGTATCTCTTTTCTCAAACAGGTGTCTGTCTGCCTGCCTGCCTGTCTCCCTGTCTGTCTCTCTCGGCTTTCCTAGAAGACCATAGCAAATTGAGAGGCCATTTGCTATAATAAGCCCCTTTAAAAACTGACATTTATTGCTTCCTAACAGATTCTGAAGATGCAAAGGACTTAATTATTAGTTAATTGAACTTTTTGCTGCATTATTTTTTATAAAAGTTTTGTCATGACTAAGGCACACCAGTTAACAAGCTAACCAGTTAAGAACCAGTTTAGGAGCTCATACTTCTAACATTCCAGAACAAACGATTGCTGTCAACTAATCTTAAACAGTGCATGAAGCATTACAATCCTTAAACTATTGCAAGAAACTAAGGGGAAAATAAATGTTATGCTGACAACGAAAAGAATGAAGGAATCTTTCTCAGTGGAGTTGACAGCCTCTATGTCAATGCTGAATGTAGCTGGTACAAAATGATTTGCTTATCAAAATACCCCTTTGAAAAAAGATTTTGCTTTAAGTGAAAAAAGAGAAACCAATAGCAATTTTGTGCAGTTTAAAAGTAGTGTTTTATAACACATCTATTATATATCACTTATTTAGACCATTTCTATTGGTAAATATATTTAAAAAAAAAAGGGTTTCCTCTAAAGGAAAGCTTCCAGTTCAGTTCTCTTTCTTTCACAACTGTATTGTCGAGAATTGAATAGACTTACTGCCTTAAAAATGTTGTCTCTTGGCAAAGAGGACATAGTTACTGGTGCAGAAGTACACATTTAAGGAAAATTTTTACTCCTTCTTCTCAATCAGCTGCTGAACTTTCAAAGAGAGAGCGTGTATGCGTGTGCGATGGCCCAGCCTCTGTGAGCACACTTTTATCCCAATTTAATTAGTCGACTTGTGAATGAAGCCAAGATTGAATTCTGTTACTGCCACAAGTGAGACAAGCCTATCTGATGAACCACACTGAATGAGCAGCCAAGAAGTGACATTGCATAAAACAAGTCCTTTAAATAATTTCCCTCTTATTGACAGCAAACCAACTATGTACATTACCTTTACTTTAACGTTTATTGTAAAGAAAAAGAGGCCTCGTTTTTTGTGGCTGTTAGATTGCGGCTCTACTCTTTAGATAATTTTCAGAGAGTTCAAGTTGCTTTGAAATGTTCAAGTCATATAACTTGCAGATTAGTGCATAATGCAATATAAGCCTTTAAAAAGATATTTAGAGTCGCATTTTCTGCATGACAGGGATGAGGCAGCCTCTCAAATACCAGAGACTGCTGACATTTACTTCAGCATAGAACATTAAAAATCAAGGTTAAAAAATGTTTTTAAAATGTGTTTTTAATAAATATTGCAATAAATTAAAATGGTAGAGATAGCATTGCCTTTAGTTTGCTGTTTCATAAGATGTGATCATAATCTATCATAAGCGTGATAATATCATCATAAAATTAGCAATAATATATCAAAATATGGTTGGCATTCAAAATTTCTGCTGATAATTAAGAAGAAAAACACTCCACCTTTGGATATATCTACCAGTACATAGAAAAAGGTTTTTTATCGTCATCATGATTTTCAAATAATCTTGAAAAAGAGCTGAACTGGGTAGCTGTAACCATTTAAATGACTCTGGTATTCAAAAACCTAAGTTTTATATCAACTTGGTAGAACTCATTTATGACCTGACATTGTTAAAGCATTCTCGGATTAACTGATGTTTTGTATTATGGTCATGCATTCCCTTCCGTTTTCCTGGACTTTTGGACCTGAGATGGTTTGCCTTTTTTCATGCTTTTCCGATGAATATGTACCAACCACACATAATTCATCCCATTTGGCCATATTTGCAACAATTATGGGCAACAGAGAGAAGCTGAGAATTCTAGGATTTCAGAGCTCATCCCATTACTATTATGGTGGCAAGAGAGATATGAGGACAGTGGTTTTTTTTAGCTGAGATAATCCCTTTACTCCCTAGTTTGCTCTGTTCCTCGGTGATAGTAGTGATTGTGCAAATGAAGGTTGATTTCCAGCAAACCTTTCAGTATCAGGCTCATGGTATGATCTGTGTGGTATAAACTCCAGAGTCTGGATAAAGTTTATTTTAGAAATGTATCTCCTCTGTTGCTTTATGGCCATGATCATAGCTATATGAAATTTATAGGCCAACTAATAATATATATCCTACTTTGACAAATTCATAAAGCTCTACTACCACTGAGGTGACCAAGGGAGAAGAATAGAGACATGCTTGGGAGTAAAGAGGCTTGGCTTCTTGATCAAGCCCTACATTAAGTCATTGTGAATCTTGGCATCTCATTTAACCTGTTTGAAATGTAGTCTTCTATACCTTAAAAAAGTGGATTAGATTCCTACATACATTATTCCCTCATAAATTTTTTTGATACTGGATTGCAGCAACATTAAAAAATTGCATAACTTTGTGATTTTTAATTTATCCTTGGTGATAGCTAGTGTGTTTGCCATCTCATACATCTCCTGATTCAGTGAAATGCATTTAAAGTCATGGCTAGAGAAGTTTTTAGCCTTGTGAAACTGTTTTTATGTGTTCTATCACATTTACCATGTGAAAGCACCATTCTCCTTATTGTTGAGATGCCAAGGCAAAGAATTATGCTCATACATCACTGATACCAGGATTTCACTTTGGGGATCCCAACTCTTTGGGGAATTTGGGATAAATTAAATTAACTCTGGTTTAGAGAATAGAGGAGCATTTATTAATGCAAGTGGGCTCACAGAACTGTAATAACTAGCATACTGTTGCTTCCTAATAACTTCTAAAATAGAGATCCTGAAATATAAGAAAAGATGCCTTCCTCCATGTTGTCATTCACTTATTCATGAGTTTGTGCATTCACAGTTAACTCACTTACTCAAATACGTAATCAGTTTATTAAGAAGTCTCACCTTAGTGAGATATCTATATCTATAGATATTTATCAGTTTTGTTATTTTATGATCATGGAATTCAACTGTGCTCTGTCAAATGTGCCTTTATATTCTCTTATTAACATCCTAGGAAGATTTCATGCTTTTTTTCAGTTACCTTACATTATTAAAGTTTAGCCCTATCCCAAACTACTATTTCATATCATATTGAAACCTCTTATTCCTTTCCCCTTCTCCCAGCATATTACAGGCATGTGGCTTTAGGGAACTGACATAAAGATGGGCATAGTCGGTGGAGTTATTTCCTCTCCTACATTAGTACATTGTAAAGGTGACTGTGGTTTTGTTGCAGGATCTTTCCTGCCAGCCTGTTCTTTCCTGGTTGTGGGGTGGGGAGTGGGAATGGGTGGGAGGACAAAGAATGGGTGGGAAGGCAGAGGGGGGTTATATGACTAGCCATCTATTGATGGTGTGGCATCTTCTAAGGTCCTGCTCTGTCTTGACCTAGTTTCGTCTTCTGCTAGTTGTCTCTGGCAACGTGATGGTCTCATCAGAGTAGTTTTTTGTTTGTTTGTTTTGTTTTTTGCCTTTGATGTATGTGGTCCTCTAAGTCAGTGAGAGCTCCTTTAGAGATGAGTAACAACATTGCTTGGTTCCATGATGGTCCAATACTCACAACCTTGCATGGCATCTCCAAAGCTTCTGTCTACACCATTTACTTCCAAGCCTCTTCACAAAGAGTCACAGGAACTAATGAAGACCCTTATGTACTCTAGGCAGAATTCTTCATAAAGAATTATATGTAGGAGAGTGGTTCTCCGTATCGTTTTTCCCAGGCACACTATTCCACAGAAGCCTCAGCAAGCCTCTTATGTTTGTCCAGACTCCCACACTCAAGGGGACACCACTTCATGCTCTATAAGAGCTCTCTCACTGTGCTCCACTCTATTCTGCCAGAAACCCCAGAGTGTAACTGTAGGTTTTCAGTTCAACAAGCATTTAGTCAGGGTATAAGGAGCCAGGTTGCCTTTCTAGGTGTTCTCGATCTTGCAAGTGATTCTATTGACTTGCCTCTCTGTCTCACACTTGTCTTAGAAAGAGAGGAATACACACCCTTATTCTCCCCTACGGAGTCAGAGAGAATAACTTCTAACCACCAACATGATGGTTTCAGTGATTTCCGTTGTCACCTAGTGACCTATCTAGTGTGGGGAAGGGGGAAAAGGTGTTCAAGGGAAACAATGTTTTTTTGGAAACCTCTTAGGATGCCTTCTGTTAGACATCTATCCCAGACGTTTCTTGTACTTTTAAGTACATACATTATTTGCTTTCACCTTTAGTGTCTAATTTCACGTTCAAGGAAAAGTTCCATTCCCTGTCCTATTAACTGAGGTTATTGAGCACGTACTCTGTGCTAGGCACTGTGCTTGCCATTGCAGTGTTTACTCTTAACTCAGCAGTGTTGGTCCTGCAAGGTTCATTTCTATTTCTCCTTGTGAGCTTTTAGAGTCTGGGAATATTTGGTTTTATATCTTGGCGTTCAGCTTTCTTTCGGGAAGTTTAGTATTAAAAGATCTAATATCTATGATAAGGGGTCATTCGATTGCCCCCCAGAGTAGATGCCTCCTGTCAGAAAATAGAGGAAAGGTACTGATTATAGTTCAGACAGCCATATAGGTGGGAGGCAGTAGATCTTATTGGTAAAAGGGAATAACGACGTTACCTATTTAAGGTTGAGAGTATGGAAATTAATTAGGTAATCCATGCAATATTCAAGTTTCAAAAAATGTTATCTGAAACTATTGAAAGCTTCAGAAAATATAAGTGCGATCACCCTCCATCCAGCTTTAGTCACTAGTATATTTTTTCATTTCACCTTCCTATAGTGCATAACACGTGCAGCCTCCCAGTTCTAAATTCCTGGCTTCTTAAGGAATATAACTACACACTAAGAAATAATTGTGCATACTTCATCAACAGCTGGTGAATTTCTCCTCACATCAGGTACATTTATCTCAAATAATAGCAGTTTTTTAAAACCTCATACATTCCAAAGAGGTTCCGACCTAAAAATTTGGAGTTCAGATAGATATGAGTTTAACGTCCTGCTCCTTTATTTATTAGTAATAATGATTCCTAGTAATATGATTCCAGGCAAGTTAACTGATCTTGTGAGACCTCAACTTATTTGTAAAATGGTGGCTCCTGATACCCATTCCCTAGTTTGTTTGTTTGTTTGTTTGAGGAAATTAAATACACAGAGATGTGTACCACTCACTACACCCAGCATTTGGCTACTGAAATATTTCCACAGGAGGGTCTCTTATTATTAGTAACAGAATAATATGGTACTTGGTATATAAGTGCAACCATCAGTCTTTTGTATTTTGATTCTGTGAACTACTTTAGCCACTTCTCAAAGTTTTCTTCCATCTGCATCTCTATTACCTCTATAATTTTAGAATTTCTGAACCTATTATAGACTTCTGATGGCTTATATAATATACCAGATTGTTTACATTCAGCCCTCTGCCCTCGGCAACTACACATGTGGGATAGTTTACAGTGTTCTACCTGGTTGTAAAGATCTCAGTTTGTATTTGTTGTTGGAATCTTACTATGAGCAGCTAAGGTAATTTCTTCTTTAGTAGAAGAGATCTGTGAATGCGTATGTGCATATGTGTGTGACGTGTATGTGTGCACACATGAGTACGTACATGCATGTCCAAATGCGTGTGTTGTGCACATGTACTCCTGGGCAGGCTTCCTGCAGAAAGCTCTGAAATCTATCCCAATTGCTCCATAAAAGCCAGAAGATAACAGATGTCCAATCCCCATGTGCATTTGGAGTTGAACTATTAGAGGAAGTTCCTCTTCGTGCTGTATCTGCATTAAACACATTTCTCTAGTGCAATTAAAATGCGGTTTTTCACTTTTTAACAAAAGATTAAAGAAGACTTCACTAGAAAGAAATTAATGTGCTGGTATAAATTGCTTGATCTACTTGTGCTTTCCTTGCATTCTGAAGAGCTACTCCTAGAAGGAAAACAAGAATATATCAAGAGCTTTTTCTGTCAAAGAATAAGTTACAAATATTTAGTGAGCGCTGATTATGGGTGAGACACTGTGTTAAATGCTGTACTTAGGCAAGTCCTTTGGCACTAAATTTTTTAAAGTGAGTTTTTAATATTTTTACAATTGTGGTATATTTGGAGAGATTACTATTTTCACTGTCCCCTGGATTTATGTTTTCACCCCAAATCAAATGATCCTTAATTTTTTAAATGGCCTTTGAACATTTAGGAACTGAGCAGCTAAATAAGCTCTTAATGAGACCTATTTTAAGGGCTATTGAAAATATCAATTAGTAGCCTTATTGAATTCGTAGGTGAGGAGGATATCATATTAAACATGTTAGATTATTTTTTCTTAATTCACATGGAGTGCTGAGGTCTGAGGTCATCATGCTAGCTAAGATGCCATTTCATTACAGAGTTGGAGTTAATAGCCTGAACAAAAACAGTTGAGAAATCTGAGGATCAGTTATAGGTAAACAATAGTTGTAAAAGTACTCTAGGATATATTTAATGTGTCTGTAACCATATTTTTTTTATAATGCCTACTATTTTATAAATAAAATAGTACCACTTGACACTGTACAGTAATTAAGTAGAAATTCACATTAGCTGATTTCAAAGAAGCTCTTTAGCATTTACAAGGACGAATGCAGGGTATAATTGAATATCGGTATTTAAATAATAATAAATAATCATTTTCCTTGTTTGAATCCATGTATGATATTTTATTTTCCTGTCATACCAAAATATTTTTACAGTCGGTTTTAAAGATAAGTACTATGAATTAGAAATCTAAGAATAGAGAGAGATTTCAGTTTCTAATCTCCTACTGCATTTGAATATGGTTTTATAATTCTCAAGAACTTTCCTGTTTATCTCACTTGATCGTCACAACAATCATATGAAGTACAAAGCATGTTTTTATTATGACCATTTCAAGATAGAGCGAGGAAGGCTCAAGGAAGTTGTATTGTCTGCTCAAGGTCAGGCAATGAATTATCGTCATTATTCCCCATGGATTTTCAACTTAAAATATTCAGGAGAGGGCAACTATCATTCACTGAGAATTTATTATTTCACAACCATAGTTCTAGGCTCCTTTAATTTGTTAACTTAATTGACAATCACAAATATATTTTATCTTTTTCATTTTATAAATTTAAAAAAAACAGTTTGAGAGCTGCAGTACTTTATTCTTATTTGAACCAACTTATTTATATTGAGAAAGCATTAAAAATATCCATTTTATCTTCAGTATTTCTCAGGAAAAAAATATTATTTGAAATTCGGCCTATCATGTAATGGAGAAAAAATAAATTCTTCTATTTTTAAATAATTTTGAAATTTTATTATACAAAGGCAAATTATTGCCAGCATTTTAAATTTAAGTTTGTAAAAGGTGGGCAAGATGAATGGGACATTGCTATATAACGTTTCTTAAATTAACTATAAGCCACCTACCAATTCAGTTAAATTTAATTTTCTTTTTCTTTCTCTTTCTCCTTGTTCTTCCTTTTCCTCCTCCTCTTTCTTCTCCTTTTTGAAGCACCGTCAATTGACAGATATTTGCTTAAGAGATTTTGATAATTGGTAAAGAAAATGATTAGCATTTGAAAATTATTATTTTGTTAATGCATGGAGTTTTTTATTTTAAAAATTTCATGGAAGCATAAAATCTTCTGAACAAATAAATCACTGTAGACATATTCTCCATTTTCTGTTGAAAGATTGCGTTTGAACAGAATTCAGTGGTTAACTCTGTAATCATATAATAAGATTAGAAAGTTGAGAAATACATGTTATATGAAAAACTGACAGCTTTTAATTATCTTACAAATATTGATTGAGAGCCCATTGCGTGTCAGCTGCTATGCCTAGGAAGTACAGGATTTTAATAATGTACCAAAGTACCTATCATCAAGAATTGACTAGCAAGGAATGGCTTGCCCCTTTCAGGAGCATATATATGTATTTTTTTCAGGAGCATATATTTAAGGAGACCTTCTGTTGGACTGTTCTCAGTGAAGGGCCAACTTTAACTTCTCACTTCATGTATCTGTCATTTACTATAATGCTGTCGTCTAAAGGCCTCTAGAGGTGTATTTCTTGCTATAGGCCTTATTTCACAAGACAAAATATATACCAGGATCACTTCACTCAGAATGAACTTCAGTATTGACCTATTAACCTTAGGGTCTGTTATCAAAAACAAAGTCTGTTTTCTACATTTAATGTGTTACTTGATTATTCAGCTAATCTTACTCCTAAGGACTTACTTTCTCTAAAAAAGGATTTTTGGCAAAAAAATGTAGCACGCTCTGTTTTGTATGGGCATTCTCTCTAGAAACTATTTGCTGGTGTGAATGCCTTTGTTCTCATAAAAGGTTTCATAACTGTAATCTGAACCTAATTTGATTGAGCATATTTGATATGAGCAGGTATAATAGGAAAGAGATATTTATTCTTCAAGGTCCAAGTCTGAATTAAACCCTCAGCTTTAAACGGCACAGGAAATACTCAGCAAATAAATTTCTCCCAGTAACTGACACCTGAAAATAAATCGTGAAGAAATGAGAAGACTATGGTCGAATTATTTGGGGAGGGTAGGGGGTAGAATTGCTGTTTATCTCTCCTTGACCAAATGGTGCTCCTCAGTCTGGGAAGAGTATCCTGATGAACTCGCAGGCCTTTTTGTGAGGAGTGCACACAGAACATGAGATGAGGATGGGAACCAGCAAGGGGGCACCTACCTAGATAGTAACACTCGCTGAAACTGTGAGATCAACGGGCAGCTGGATGGCACGGACAAATCAGTCACATTGAGAACAGATGCTCTTGTCATTACTTGAAAGTCTGCCAAAGACACTTCTTTTTTTTTATTTTTTATTTATTTGTTTATTTATTTATTTTTGGCTGTGTTGGGTCTTCGTTTCTGTGCGAGGGCTTGCTCTAGTTGTGGCAAGCGGGGGCCACTCTTCATCGCGGTGCGCAGACCTCTCACTATCGCGGCCTCTCTTGTTGCAGAGCACAGGCTCCAGACGCGCAGGCTCAGTAATTGTGGCTCACGGGCCCAGTTGCTCCGCGGCATGTGGGATCTTCCCAGACCAGGGCTCGAACCCGTGTCCCCTACATTAGCAGGCAGATTCTCAACCACTGCGCCACCAGGGAAGCCCCGACACTTCTTAACTGTACCATAATGCATTTAAGATGTAAAGAAAACGGTATGGTTTGGGTAAAGAATTGAAATAGAATAGAACTAAGTGTGATCAAGATGAGAAAAGAATAAGAAAGAAATGGAGGACCCTAGTGAAAGTACATCACAAGCAGAATTCTTCAAGTTCTCATTTAAAAGAAATTTAATCCTGGGAGAATTTAGTCTAGGTTATGTGTTTGATCTATAATTTTCAAATATGACAATATCTTAATTGTGAGCTTTGTTTCAGTTAGTACCACATGCAAAAGCCTGTATTTTGGTAACCAGCATTGTTTCTCTAGTGCCCATAGTTATCATATGCCCTTACTTTTACAACTGATATGCTAACACATTTCAGCTCTTATAGATTATACCTGACAATCTGCTCAAAGCTTTTCCTTCAAAAGACTGCCTCTTTCTGGTACAGTAGTTGTGGCTGATTCTCTACTATAGCTGTTTTGCAGGTGTCTACAACTTTGTCGAATCCGTTGAAGCTGAGTTTGCCTTTGTCCTTAGAGTGTGTCTCTATCCTTTCCAATTTAAAAATCTTTTCTTGAGTTCCCAGACAAGAACTGTATGGGCCGAAATGCTGGCCCAATTATAATGAATGTCTTTCTCAGCATGGCCTAGAACGACAGGGAAATAGATGCTACGCATAAACTAGCAAGTCCCCAACAGAATGCTCTTTAGCCCCAAAAGGTCAGTTGGAAAGATTTAATGGTTTTTGTTGTTTTGTTCTTAGGAACACAGATGAACAACTCTTAGTAAGGTCTAGTCTCTGGTCTGCCTTAATTATGTCACTTAACTTTATTTGTGTCCTACTTCATTTCAAACATCTGGAAGCCAGATGTGAATGCAGTTAGTCTTTAAGATGCCCTTAAACACTAAAATGAGGTGATTTAAACATTTTGTCCCATGAACATATTTTTAGGTATAATTTCATTGTTATAAGGCTTGGGCAAGGTCTTTCGTTCTAAAATTAATTTTGAAGTTTAAAATAGTTAAATATGGTATTTTTTCATATTTAATACCATTTAATATTTTAGACTTTTATAGTAAACATAATGACAATTTAAAAATTGTTTAAATAATCAAAGTGAGTACTTATAAGGCTCCCAGTCTATCATACAGGTACCAGAATGTGTGTAAGTAATTTTAGACCTTTATAATGCATTTTAATGCTCTCTCTTTATGTCTCTCACCCTTTGGGGGTACTGCTAAGTTCAGTTGTTGCTGTTTGTGTGATTTGATCTGAAGAAGACATCACAATGAAACTTTTCAAATATTAATAATAAACTGATTTTTTCAGTTACAAATTTAAAACTCTCCGCAGCCTCACACTTGCACTGAGGCAGTTAATCGTAGACAGAAGCAGCAAATAATACACGAGCATAAAAACAGCAAACAAAACACAAACAATAATGTTCATTATTCTGATTAGAAATTCTTAAACACTGTCCTCTGAGTGGGCAATATTATGACCCAGAAATTCTACTATGTATTTCCTTCCAAGCTGTTACTCCTCCTAAACTACGTTATTCCACACTCCCTTCTCTTTTCAACTTCCACCTTCTCCCGACTGTTTATTCTCCTCTGATGTCCTTCCCTCTTATTTCAGTGAGAAAATACACGCAGCAGAAGAGAACTTCCATATGAAACTATCTCCTATCCACCCTGTCTATAGGACCTAAACTCTCTGCTTCTCTTCCTGGTACCTTGAGAACACTGTCTATGCTCCTACCTCAAGCCGGTTTCTTCCCTTCTTTACTACTTTCCTTCTACTCTTGGCTACTTAAAAGCATCATTCCCTCTTTTTATTGCATCATATTTGCTCCTTTATCATTCCTGTAGGTTACTAGCATGCCATAATTCCCCCTAATATGCTATCAAAAAAAAAAAAAAAAAGAATCTTGACACCCGTTACTCTTTTCTTCTTCTTCGCCTCACAGAAAAAAATCATCACAAGAATTGTCTCTCCTGCATGCCAATCCCTGTCATCCATTTCTGTGTTAAACCACTTCTGTCAGGATTTCTCCCTTGCTTCTATACTGACACCACTCTTACCAAGGTCAACGATCAGCCAAATATGTCTAAATTCAATAATCAGTTTTCATTCCATATCTTACTTGAACTCTCATCAACATTCGTCACAGTTGAATGTCTCTCCTCCTTGAAAAGTTGTCCTCACTTAACATCAAGGATCCCACTAGCTCCTGGTTCTGCTTCTACCTCACAGACTTCACCTTTACAGCCTCCTGTGTGTTCTTTCCTTGTATCCCTGAACTGCAAACGTAGGAGCAGCCCAGGTTCACTCTTCATTCAGTCTTCTCTGTTTACACTCATTCCTTAGGGGGAACCCATCGAGCCTCATGGCTTTAAATAGCATTTATACACTAATTACTCCCAAGTTATATCTTCTACCTGACCTCTCCCTTGAACTTCAGACTCGAATATCCAACTATCTAGACATTTCCTCTCGGATATCTTTTAGCCGTAATAAACTTAATAAGTCCAAATTTGAATTGTTCAAATATTGTAACTCAGTTTCTCATGATGTTTGAGTCAAAATCCTTGATTCCTATCGCTATCTCACATCTACATCCAATAAATCAGCAAAGTATGCCAGTTATAACTTCAAAATATTAAGAATCCAACTACTCTTACCATCACCTGCAACTCTCATTGAAGCCGTCATTGTCTTTTTGCCTACTTTCTGGTTATTATAATAGCTTCTAAATTCATCTCCTAAACCCATCCCTTGTCCTGCTATTCTCCTCTCAATGGTCAGAGTGATTTTTTTTTTTTTTTTTTAACATAAGTAGATCATTTATGTTTAAGTTCTGGTTCTCTGCTCAAACTCTTCCAGTGGCTTTCCATTTCATCCAGAGTAAAAGCCGAAGTTTTTCAAGGGGCCTAAAAATCTCTATGTTATCTGGCTCTGACCACTCTCCCTCTCTGTGTCTGTCAGTGCTTATTTCATACTCATCTGTTCCACCTGAACTATGTTGGAGACACAAACAAATTGAGGTTCTGGATTTGAAAAGAAAATGATGATTGACCAAGCCTGACTGATCTAGCAGCTCCAACATGCCTACTATCCTCCAAACGTAATTAGGTAATTTTACTACCCCCCCCACCCCTGAAAATTAGCATTATCAGAGACTAGAAATGCAATCGAAGGAACTGTATATATAGTCTTTTATCATTTCTTCTTATTTTCAATCTTTATTTTTTTATAATCAGTCTTTGCCGTCAAATCTCCTTATTTATCAACACAAGTCGTTCATACATCTAGTATGTATCATGACAGAATGAATAATTCAAAGTTCCCCCCAACCCAAGGTATACATTCAAACCTAACCAACGTTTAAAAAAGTGAGTGGGAGGCAGCTTCATAACATCTCATTTAATTCTTTAGTAAAGTATGAACTTCATTAGAGTGAATTAAAATGTCTTTCTTGGAGGTGCAGATCACTTTGCCTTTAAGAGTTCTAACCTGGCATAAAACAGAAGCTGGATTTGAATCTATTTTGTGCCAGGATTCATCAAATCTATAAACTTTACATAAAAGAAATGTAGAATATTGAAACCGTTGAATAAAGGCTTTTGACATTTCTATACTGGATATTTCTAAAAATCTACCATTTGTCACAATTTTAGCTATTTGGTAACAGTAAATAATGCAACTTAGAGCAAAGAAAAGTTCACTGCCTACAAGTTTTATAATTAATTCAAATTTATACTTCCACAAAACTTTTAATTTATTTATGGACTAAGTTTCTCAACACAAGAAAAAGGGCAGGAATTTCTGAATTTGTTCACAAGTTTGTCTTTTAGTCAGTATTTACAGCTCTTCTAGCTAGATGAAGCAATCTTCTTGCTTTTGTTTTCACTATTTTTCTATCAACACTAAACTGATGGATTATTCTTCTTGATAAGCTAATCACATAAGGATTTGGGAGATTTTCTAAACAAAGAATAGGACATACATAGTGACTGAATCACTACTAACCATTGCTGGGCTCATGGCCACAATTTCTAATCCAGTATTTTCTGTTGACCCGGTGTAAGGACTCAGGAGCCTTCTTAGCACAGAGCTCTAGCACTGTGAAGGGCACTACCAGTTGATTTGACTTGGCACTTAGTTTATATCCTTATCCTGAATTATTTCTTAGGATATCCTGATTACAAGAATCTAACCTCTTTTCACTACTATTGCAGACACTGTTAAGGGACCCCCACATGTCCCTTTGGTGTTATCACTTCAGTGAACAATGGCTCAACTTTCAATCACCAGCACTTGTACTTGTTCACCTGGGAGCTTTCTCTCACAGCTCCGACTCCCTTGCTGCCTTGTGGTTGGCCAGACATGGCAGGGAATTAAGCCTAAGAGCTCTAGCCTCAACCATAATGGATGGGTGGTATCAGTACTATAAAAATATCCCAGCTCCCTTTCCCTTTAACTGAGATAACTCCGAGTTGTGTTTTTTATGCCAGTTTCCAAGGTTTCTTCAGTGGGAGTCAACTCTAGTCTCCTACTGTGGGAGCTGGCTTCACAGCACACCCTTCAATGGCTGACTTCCTTTCCTTGTCACTTCTTCACTCTCCTACTGGTGTTTTCCTTTACTGCCTTCCTCATACCCTAAGCCTCGTGCCAGGGTTTGCGTCTGGGAAACTCAAAATAAGATACACCTACCAGAATGCATTGAAAAGATGCTAACACCGTGCACAACTCAGAGCTTGAGATTATTATAATTCTCGGAGGAACGGAAAGCCTGTATGGTTCCTGTCAGATATAATCTCATACTTTTATTTTCCGGATTTGGAATCATTTACATGAAACACTTTATTGTTACTTTTCTTCAAATGCTTTGCAAACTAGCGTATTAGGTTTTCAGTGCTGTGTTTAATTATTCTCAGTGAACTAAATTACAAAAGAATATATTAGCTAAGTATTAGGATTACACGAATTTTAGCCCGGTAGAAAAGGAGTGGGATTGAGTAGTGAAATGAAGGAGGCTCACACAGTGAGAAAGACATTCGGAGGGATTTCAGATCACAGAAAACAATACTCTGCATTGAGCCTCCAGAAATAACAGCCTACTGTGCCTGAAGGGTTGCTGTGAATATTGTTGCTGCTATTAGCCTTCCATTCACTCTCATGGATTTTAGACTCTACAAGACTGCATCACATTCTAAGGATATCCAGATGTTGAGAGAATATTGCCAGGTAGTCATTTAAAGTGTTGGAAGGCTTTATGTTACTCCATTTTCTCTGAGACTATCTATAAAAGTCATGGAAAAGCTTTATAAGACTGATAAAGATATAACATGTATGACTTTTTGTTGTTTTTAAGATCTAGACAAATCCTTTTATCTCGTCTCAGAGGGCTATGCATCCAACTGGCTATGGCCCTTGGGTATTGTCTTCTAGCATAAGTTGCCAAGGCAGAGCATGATATCCCTAGTCATTTTGACATTGATTTTAAAGGGCCAGTAAGTTTATTTTTTTTTATTTGGAGCACCATAGAGCTGCTTTCTCTGACAGTACCTGAAACAAATACAGAGACCATGCCTTCTATTTACCTTGCCCTTTCCAGCAGCACCTATCATACTGCCTCCAAAGAGTAGACACTCAACAATGCTACCTACTTGACAAAGGCAAAATGACATTAGTCCTCCTAAGATTTATGACCTCCTGAAAGAAATGTCTCTTTCACCCCACATAATAAAAAGCTGCTTGTGGCCACTAATGGATGAAAGGTTTTTAGCAGCTAAATTTCAGGTGTGTTTCTTTAGTAATCTCCCAGTGTGGAGCCCTCATTTTCAAGCAGAACTTTTTTAAAAAGTGGCTTCAGAAGAGTACATTTTTCTTAAAATTTTATTTTACCCTTATGATTTGGAATGGTTCAAAAAACTTCTTTGTGGAAATGAGAAGAGCCCCTTCAATAAGTACAGAAAACTAGGGTTTAAGCCTACCTCTCTTCCACGTTATGTAATTTTGGACAAATTATTTAATCTCTTTGAACTTCAGTTTCCTTAGGAATGATAATGTCTACCATCAAAAGCTTGTTGCAAGGGTGAAAAATAAGACATATGTGAGAGCATTTTTAGTATCTCATCCATGATAGTAGCTCTGTGAACAGGACTGGTGTCTGAAGTTCCACGGGCTCAGTCCTTCTCTGGGCTTTGCATACACCTCTAGCTCATCCTAAATCAACCTGGCAGACACCTACTCTCTCTTTAGGTCCTCAGTCAAGCTTCACATTCTAAAGTTTTCCTTGATTTCTCCTGGCAGATATAGGCATTTCCTCCCCTTTTGGAGCTGTGTTCATCTTGAGTGTTACTTGTTTGTTTGCATGACTGATTTCCTAGTACTCTCTGAGCTCCTTGGTGGCAGAAACTGTCTTTTTATCTATCTGGCTCTGGTTCATTGTGCATTGCTGTCCCCTAGTATGTACTATATGAATATCCGGTGATTGAATGAACATCAAGCCGGTGAATACCCCTCAGTCTGGCTAAAAATGTTTATAAATTTTACACCAAGATCAAAATTCACCATTACTTAGGTGGGATATGATCCATTTTAGAAAGTCTAACCTGAATGGAGAGATTTTCCCTCCTTATGGAAAGTCTTGGTAGAATGGCCAACTTGTCCCTTCCTTGCTTTATTTTTGGTGTCTAATAGGCTCATTGAGGGATGGAAGGTAAGTGAGCACCAGAATGACCACAGATCAGAAGTAGTGAACATCACCCTATTCTCTGTATGGCCTGGGTACCAGCAGAACGCATGACACTGAATAAATGCTAAATAGTATTTTTAAATGAGTAGACATCAGTCTTCTCTGTGACACTGAGTAAATGCTAAATTATATTTTTAAATCAATAGACTTTGGTCTGTTTACAAGAACTGAAAGTTTGGAGGGGATAGTCTGGTTATTTAGACTATATTTTACATTATATTTCTCTGAAATTCAGGTTGATGAATCTGCATTTCTGCCACCAGAAGTCTGTATTTACCCTTCGTGGTATATACGTGGATGGCTATTTTCTGCAAACACTGGTACCTTCAGACCACTTCAATAGGTGCCGATAAGTCCCTTCTCATTTCCATACATATTATTTATCATTGGCAGCAGCAGACCCATCAGAGTGCAGAGCAGTAAGCAATCTTCTGATGATTGATACTTTTGATACCACCCTGCTGTTTATTGAAGGAACTTCCATTGATTGGCTGCTCCAGGTGTCTGTTCATGAAGAGATGGATTAAATCAAAGGGGCTGGCTCATTGCTGGGTCCTTCCTATGTCACTGGGTGGTGTGTAATCCCCACATGACTTACTTCTTAGTTGTGCAGACTTTTTGCTAGTACTGCTTTTCTTTGGTTCTTGAGACAATTTATATATGTATAAAGGTTTATTTATATACAATATATATTTGGTTATAGAAAAATGTATGTTCATATAATTATCTATACATATACAATAATATATAATAATACAATATTCAAATTTCCTTTTCTTATAAAGATACCAGATTGGATTAGGGCAACCCTAATGGCCTATTTTTACTTAATTACCTGTTTAAAGACCCTATCTCCAAATCCAGTCATATTCTGAGGTACAAGACATTAGGGCTTTGATGTATGAATTTGGGGGGTGGGGAATGATTCAGCCCATAAGAGGTTACATAAGTGAATGTCCCATTTTTTAGGAGATACGTGTAGAAGTGAAATATCATGATGTCTGCAATTTATTTCAAATGGTTTAGCAGGAAAAAAAAATAGCGTATGTCCGGATATGTGTAATAAACACACACACACACACAGAGACATACACATACACACGTTCTCTTTCTGTCTCTGTCTCTCTTCCCTTCTTTCCTCTATCTCTTTCTCCCTACTTTCTAGTTCATCCTTCCTTCCCTCTAAGGACATTTTAACAACTGGTGAATCTGCATAAAAGGTAATCTTTCACCTTAAAATCTGAGAATTTTCAAAATGAGAAGTTGGAGGGGGACAAGAAATATAAGACGTAATTCTATTCCACAAGAATCTTATAATCTAGTTAAGAAATGGAAGGTATGTATAGATGAGTCTCAAACAAAATGGTAAATGATGAGATAATAGGCACAGATTACACAAAGGAAAAAGAATCTTTACTCTCCTTCTTTAGCTGAGACCAGAGCAAATTACATACAAATTAAACTACAACAACCAAATATGACAACGTGGTAGAAATTTGGCATTTCTCTCTGGTTCATTACTGACATTTTCCGTTTAATAGATATGATCAGTACATTAAAAACACTTTTATGTAAAGTTTCTTAATATTTTGCTTGTTCTGAAATTCACATGACATATTTAGACTCCACATAAGATAAAGGGAATGTCCATATTGGGTGAAACTTGCTCTCTGTGGACATATCTATTTTAATTTTTAGCTTCTAATAATAATAATTAATTTTTTTAATGTTAAGATTTTTTTTTGAATGTCAAGCATTCTAGTAAGAACTTCTCATCTATTTACTTGTTTAATCCTCAGAGGAGCCATATAAAAATATTTATTTCTCCTCCATCCTGCAGGTGAGTTATTGAAGCCGTAGAAAGGTTAAGTAACTTGTTCACAACTAATAAACGATCGAATCAGAATTTTAACTAAGATAGTCTTCACCGTTAAGCCCATAATCTTAATTACCATGCTATACTGCACCTCTTATGATAAGGGAAGAACCGTGTCTGTCTTATTCAGTACTGTACTATTTAATGGACAAAGTTTTGGGGTTTGTTTGTTTTTATTCCTTTTTCTTACTCTTCACTTCACCCTCATTTATTTTACCACAATTTTAATAATAAGTATGTTAAGTTTTATTTAACATGTTTATGCTTTTCCTGTATTTTAGTCAGGCTTGTTTAACTATAAGAACACAGACCCCTCAAACAGTGGTAACCAAAGATGTGATTAATATGATTAAATACAGTACAGAAATTCTCGAGGATATTCAATACCAAAAGTTTAATAAGGATTGATGGAGACGAAAGCTGGAAATGGATTTCATTATGAGAACATTTTTTATCAGGATATTCTTCCTTCTTTTTCCCACTAACAATTGTAGACTCCCTGGTTCACAATCCCAAGAGAAATAAATATGATTAATTTTGGTCATTAGTTTATGTATAAGACATGTATTGGTTGCTCTTGGGCCAGATTCCTATTCTTGAAAGGTCACTTGTTATTAAGGGGGCTGGTTGGGGAGCATTAGTGTGAGGTCACATAAGTATGTCCATTTTGGCCCATCCCCTATAGCAAGAATTATGGGAAGAAGATCACGATGAATTATGACTGGTAGAGCCTATTAAAACTCAATTACTTTACAGGTTTTGTTCAGAGCTGCTTTCAACCTTTGTCTTCACTATCAGAAGTACAGCCATTTTGTTCTGTTTCTACAAGGAAGGCTCACCTGCCTACCCCAGTACTACCCCTACTCTACCACTATTGTCACATCTGATCGTGGATTATGTTGAAGGCTTCACTGAGGTTTACTATAGCTTTCAAGAAGCACTGCAACTAGAACTAATCACAGAATTCCACTTAAAATTCTCCATGATAAGAGTTATGTAGGTAGGATAATAGTTTCCATTTTATTTCTAATACTCCTGTTGATTATGCCCTGCCTGTTTTGGCCACTGCAGCACATTGGGTTGATGTCCTCAGAGAATCATCTGTTCTGAATGTCGTCTCAACAAACCATTTAGAATAAAGACAGTAAGATGAGATCACCTGTGTGGACCAATTGAATAAGCAATAAGAGCAGAGATCAGCCTCCTATCCAAATAATTTTGAATACTTGTCCCTAAATGCATTACCCTAAGCTTGCTCATTTGAACCTCATACAACATTTTCCTGTCAAGCTATAGCCTCTTGAGATTTTCCTGGTTTGTGCATACTGGCTTGGCATTTCACTACTCTTTTAGTAAAAGCTTAGTATGATATGCTAACTTGGAGATTTTAGTGTGCTATTCCTCTCCAACTATTTATCACAAATGTAAAGGAAGAATTTTCCTGGAATGGATGTATAGAGAACTTTTGTTTTTACGTTTCATCCAGAGAAGTTTTCATTTATCTTGTTTCCTTTGTCATTACTAAATCAGATCTTTATTCAGACAAAAATGGTAAGTAGTTTTAAATATACAATTCCACAAAATTCCTTATGAAAATCTTAACTATATTATATCCAATGGTGGCCTTTTATTTGAAAAATGCATTTGTATTTTCTCAAAGGGCTCTCGACATATTCAATTTATAGCTAGTTTGTAGCAAAGCTGTGGAGATCATGAAACCTTGATGGTAGACAGAGGGCCCTTCTTTGACTTTTACCATCAGTACCTTGCACTGTGCTTGCACATTACTGGGGCTCAGCAAGCATTTATTCCGTTGAAGTTGTACTGTGCCTCTTAGCAGCATCTCACTGTTTCTTCTGTAGCCTAAAATGTTCAATTAATATTTGGATTCATTAGCTTATTTAGCATGGAAGTGAGGCTCATCAACTACGTCTACCCCCCAACTACCACCCAAAATCAGAGTTTTTTTGGCAAGTACTTATTCCTCCAGCAAAATGACATGTATAACTGGAAAATCATGTGTATAAACTTACCACTATTTCCTATTATTATCCCCAAACCCTCAATTAAAAAGAAACAGCATCATGTGAAATCAGAAGTGTGGAACAGAGGAAGGAGAAAAACATGTTCGGGTTGAGTATCTTCTACATACTAAACACTATATCTCATTTAATTCAGCAAAATGCATTCTTACTTGGGCATTATTTTTATCATGTTTCTTACGAAGAAGCTGGGGCTTAGAAGTTAAGTAACTTCCTCAGAATCAAATAGTTACTTGGAATCAGAGTTCAAATTACTTGGCACTGGACAAATATTAGTTGGGTATTTTGGGGTGAAAATTCAGACTTAATGATATTGGTCAGATACTTAAAAAACTGGAAGTGATTTATATCTGACTTTAGGATTATACCATAAAGATTGTAGTTCTTGCTTTTTTTTTTTTTTAACATTTTTTTAATTGAAGTATAATTAATTCACAATGTTTTGTTAGTTTCAGGTGTACAGCAAAGTGATTCAGTTTTATATATATATATGTATATATATATATATATATATATATATATATATATACTTTTTCAGATTCTTTTCCATTATAAGGTTATTACAAGATATTGAATATACTTACCTATGCTATATAGTAGGTCCTTGTTGTTTATCTATAATATTTTATATACAGTAGTATGTATATATTAATCCTAAACTCCTAATTTATCTCTCCCCCTGCCCTCGCCATCCCCTTTGATAACCATAAGTTTGTTTATGTCTGTGAGTCTATTTCTGTTTTGTAAGTAGTCCTTGCTTTTAAATTTATTTATTTATTTATTTATTTTTATTTTGGCTGTGTTGGGTCTTCATTTCCGTGCGAGGGCTTTTCTCTAGTTGCAGCGAGCGGGGGCCACTCTTCATGGCGGTGCACGGGCCTCTCACTATCGCGGCCTCTCTTGTTGCGGAGCGCAGGCTCCAGACGCGCAGGCTCAGTAGCTGTGGCTCACGGACCCAGTTGCTCCGCGGCATGTGGGATCCTCCCAGACCAGGGCTCGAACCCGTGTCGCCTGCATTGGCAGGCAGACTCTCAACCACTGCGCCACCAGGGAAGCCCCAATCCTTGCTTTTAAATTGCTTATAATCTAATACTGGATTTCAAATAATTTGTGTAGTATACCTCATGATAGATGAGATTATCTTTCACAAGGAGTTTGATGATTTCTTCATGAAATGAATTTACCTGAACTCAGTGCTTTAACTTTAACCAATTAACTTTCACTTTAATGATTACACTCAGATGAGCATTTATGTAGATACTGGTATAGGTTCTAATGGAAATGAAGAAATCTGTCTTAAAAAACTTCTCATAACTATTGATTAAAAGAGAGAGAGGAAGAGAGGAAGGGAAGATGGAAAAAAAAAACCAAACTCGGATTACAGGTTTTTAGAGCATCATTCTTTGCACAGTTATATAGTGCGCTCACATATAAAAAAGCTTGTGAGTCTGTTGTGCTCACTCTCAGCTAGCAGTTTTGACGCACTTTACGTATGAGTGTTATCATCTTTCTTTACACATGGAGGAAAATTGATGCACATGCATCAATTAACCTTTCACAGTCTCTCAGCACATTAGAGCTCTACCTACAGTTATTTCAATGGTCCAAATACTCCAGGAGAAACTTAGAAGTACAGCGTGGTTATTGCTGTCAGTTGTTTATCAGACAAAAATATTTTGTATACTATAGACACAACTGATTACTTTTCCCAAAACTTTTACTTTCTATTTGGAAAAGCAAGGTAGAAAGTCTAAATATTGTTTTTGGTGTTTATAAATGATAGTTAAAATTCAATATAATTAGAACTATAAGAATTTTAGTTTTTTAAGCGTTTAACACTACAGGAGAACAGGGAAGTATTGAGAGGAAGTTGAGCACAGCACATTTCCATAAATGAAGAGACCTGGAGTTTTAAACCAAACCTTGTAATTAATTATCTATATATGATACTGGACAAAACATTTCATCTCTCAGGCCTTTATTATGATTTAATAATTCTACTATCCAAGGTGGAGAAAATATAATTTCATCAGGGTAGTACAGAGGTCAGCATCAGCTCAGAGTTTATTTTCATTTGGTACAATTTACCACTGCCTTTTGAATTTGATTTTTTTTTCCTTTGGATAGCATCACTTGAAGTAAATCTTTGATTACCATTCCTGATTTCTGGTTAGCAGACCCACTACCTAACATAGTAGTTTAAAAGTGGCCTTAACACATTCCCCGTGAGAAGTTTAAGGTCATATATGAGCAAAGAGAGAATACTTCTTTCTTGATATTTGCTTCTTTCTCTTCTCTTTTTTTCTATCTCTATCTCTATGTCTGTCTCTGTCTCTGTCTCTATCTCCCTCTCTCCTGACAGACTTTTTTCTGTTGCACTCATACATGCGTCAAACATAGCTAATCAACGCCCTGAATTTATCTGTCCATTCAAGCCAGAAGTCACTACGAGCTTCCTGTGTCATATTTTAAAAATCTATGTCAGAGAACCTGATTGACTCAGTGCAACCAATTTATTGGATGCCCAATGGCTAGGAAACCACCACTGGTCTAAAATAGGGAAAGGAGTCAGGGGTAGGAGGTACTGCAGTGTAAAGGAAGCTGGGCTGCAGGAGCTAAATCTTATGGGGGAAGGACCTCTTCCTTGAAGAGAAAGAAAGAAAAAAAAAAAAAAATAGATCATGAACTGAACACATATTCCAAACTGAATTTCCTAACCAGAGCGTTCTGTATTTTACAAATAATATCAACATATCAATGTCAGAGACTAGGTTCGTGGTGGATGATACAATTTATTTAGAATATCCTGGTTACCAGCCAATTGGGCACTAGGCCATGAAGCCTTAACTTAGCTCTACTAGATCACTACCTTGTTTTCATTCAGCTGCACTCTTTTCATCTTTCTTTCATAAACATTTGGAAACACTTTTGCCTCACAATTTAATTTCTAAAGAGGTAAAATCCTATTATAGTGACTATGTAAAAATGGTTATTTGGTAATTTACCTTATGGAATACAGATGTCCCTGGACTTACAATGGGGTTATTTCACAATAGACCCATCATAATTTGAAATTATTGTAAGTCAAAAATGCATTTAATCAGCTGTATGTATACATATATCCCTTCCCTTTTGGACCTCCCTCCCAGCCCCCCACCCCATCATCCCACTCACCTAAGTCACCACAGAACATGGAGCTGAGCTCCCTGCGCTATACAGCAGGTTCCCACTAGTTATCTGTTTTGCATGTGGTAGTGTATATATGTCAATCTCAATCTCCCAATTCATCCCACGCCCTCTTCCCCACCTGGCGTCTACACGTCTTTTCTCTACGTCTGCGTGTAAAGCAACTATACCCCAATTTTTAAAAATGCATTTAATATACCTAACCTACCAAGCATCATAGCTTAGCCTAGCCTACCTTTAACATTCTCAGAACACTTACATTAGCCTGCAGTTGGGCAAAATCATACAGCACAAAACCTATTTTAAAATAAAGTGTTGAATATCTCATGTAATTTATTGACTGCTGTACTGAAAATGAAATACAGAACGGTTGTATGGGTACTGAATGGCTGTAAGTGTATCGGTCGTTTCCCCTCGTGATCATGTGGTTGACTGGGAACTATGACTGCTGCCACTGCCCAGCATCATATGAGAGTAAGTACCACATATTGCTAGCCCAGGAAGACATTAAAATTCAACATTTGAAGTACGGTAGCCCCCTCTTATCTGCAAAGGATACATTCCAAGACTCCTAGTGGATGCCTAAAACTGGGGTTAGTACTGAAGCCTATGTATATTCTTTTACTATACTGATGGTTGGGTAGCATATACAGCATGGATGTGCTAACAAAGGGATAATTCACATCCCGAGTGGGACAGAGCAAGGCAGTGTGAGATTTTATTACACTATTAAAATGGCACATCATTTAAAGCTTATGTATTATTTCTGAAATTTTCCATTTAATATTTTTGGACCATAGTTGACCGTGGGTAACTGAAACTGTGGAAAGTGAAACCATGGATAAGGGGGGGCTACTGTATGGTTTCTACTCAATGAGTATCACTTTCATACCATTGTATAGTCAAAAAGTCATAAGCTGAACCATAATTAAGTCAGGGATTATCTGTATGTGTGTGTGTGTTTCATATATACGTATATATATATATATATATATATATATATATATATATATATATATATGAAACAGGTCAACTGGCAGATGGAGATTACATATATTTCTAATGGCTCATTGCTTTTATTCATAATGGGATATGAACTTACTTTACTTGTGCTGTTCCCTGTGGCAAAGCAAAATAAAGTCCGGGAACATTTATTGGAATTGCAGATATTGTAATCTTAAACTTCTGAATTTTCTGAGTATTGATAAAAGTCATTGATTACTCAAATAAGTTTTCCTTTTATTTAAATCAAACAAAATTATTTTATAGTAGTCATATTTGTCTTTTAAATCGCTAACTTTCCTAAGTAATAATTTCACAATGCCTTTGTTGTCAGTAGAACATTTGACTTCTGTTTCTCCCGTAGTGGTGATAGGTATTTCAGTTACCATTTGCCTTAACCATGAATATTTATCATATAAAAAATTTTCAGTTATATATGTTAGAAAACTCCATTCAAATCAGCTTAAGCAAAAAGGAGAAATTTAATGGCTCAGATTCCTGAATAAAACAAGCAGTGCTGACTTCGGCATGGCTGGATTTAGGGATCCAGAATATGTCCTCAGGACCTCTGTTTTCTCCTTTTGGTTTGCTGAACAAATCTGGTTCACTGCTATGCTAATTACCAGTTAGCTGAACTGTCAATTTCTATTTTAAATTCTTACTTAATGGCGAGGTATTGTCCTAAATAATTTTTAGGCGCTGTATCAGTCAGAGTTCCACCAGAAAAAAAAAAAATACACCTAGTAGGATTAATAAATATGTATAGTTTTCTTGTAAGGAATTGGTTTATGCAGTTGTGGGAGCTAGCTAGTTAGATGAAAATGCTTAGGGCGGGCAGTCGGGAAGGCAGGCTGGAAGTTTTGCACAGGAGCTGTTGCTGCAGTCCACATTTGGAATTTCTTCTTCAGGGAACCCTTGGTTCGGGTTTTCAACTTTCCGACGGATTAAATCAACCCTATCCAGATTATCGAGGATCATCTTTACTTAAAGTCAGATGATTCTAGATGTTAACCACACATACAAAACACCTTCACACTAACACCTGGGTTGGTGTTTGACTGAAAAACTGGGGACTATAGCTTACTAAATTGACCTGGAAAGGTGAATATTATAGACACTGATTTAGAAGGAAAATGTCATGAAGGATGAGCAGCAAACAATAACCTAAGACTTTTCTAGGAAACATTCTAATACAAGATTTAAACAATCTGTTCTCTTTGAAAAACGAATTGGCCTCCAAGTTAGAAATTACTAAAATTGGGAAAAGATCACCGTGATTGAATAGCCTCTTTTTAAGTCTTTGACTATGACACTAACAAGAGTTTGGTAGAAGATACTGCTTCTATCAATTAACGGTCTGCAGAGCTACCCAACCCAACCATCTCTGAGGATTCATAAGTTGTAAAGCACATTTATCTGCAATGACCTTGCTCCTTATTCCCTCTAGAAGTAGAGGTTAAATACCTTAGAATTCCCTGTTGTATTCCCAGAACGTTGAGCTCGGTAGGTGCTAAGTTAATATTTCTAGGGAGAAAGGATAAATAGGGAGGGGAAGGGAGAACTGGATAAAAAATACATTTCAATATTTTGCCGTTATTAATCATATCATAGTGAATCACAGTACATGTCTTGTCTCTTACTTGTGAAGATGCATCTTCAAGATGAACTTCTGGAACAAGTATTGCTGGATGAAAGAGATTCTAAATGCATATTTAATTTTGTTAGATACTCCCCAAATTCCCACCACAGTGATTGTAGAATCACTGAGATTCTACACTGAGATTTCAGCAGGCTCTCCAGATGATTATTGCATACAATAAAGTTGGAGGATCACTGTTTTAGAACATGGAGATTTACCTTTTTGAGTATTAACCCTTTGTCCCAAAAATACACCTATAGGAATACATATTTGCTGGCATACTTGTCAGTTTGTACAGCCTACAAAACTGGTTGTTGACGGAACCCCTAAAGGTCACCCTGGTCAAGAAACCCTGGTCTAACAGCATCTATCAATTATTAAAATACCTGTTTTGCCAACTGAGCAAGGACACTTGTTTCCCTTCGTCAGCTTCCTTTGGTCTCTGCAGTCTTAGCCACGCTTAGCCTGCCCTTGATCCTGCCTTTCTACGTAAAACTAAATCAAGAAATTTGAATAATGTCACTTATGAAGAAGTTATTGTTTTCTAGGAGGTTTGCCTTATTTTTCCAAGTATATCTGCTCTTCGCAGCTAGGGGAGTGAACATCAGAGAAATCTTTATTTTCTACAGTGTGGTTTTATCTATGTAACCATATGATTTTATCATCACTGCAATATTATTGTACATTTTATTCCAACAGCAAAGCGAGATGGGCACACAAGTATAAACAATAAATAATATATTAAAAAAACTATGCTGTAGTTAAAGTTTCATTTTCACCATGCTATTTTTTCCTCCATTTAGTAAGAATTTAAAATAGAAATTGACAGTTCAAATAACTGGTAATTAGCATAGCAGTGAACCAGTTTTGTTCAGCAGTCCACAACTTCATGGATACTTACCTTAGCTGCCTCTGAGACAGCCATCTGTGTTATTTCAGCTCAGAAAAATGCCTTTATAAACCAATAGGACTTCCTTAAGTGCAGAGATTAGGTTACACATCTCTGCATATTTCAAAGTGCAACTTTCTCACATTGAATATATTGCTGCAGCTATTCTACTGTTCCACATGAATCAAGTATATTGAGCATGAGCTTTTGAGTACTGACATCCTGCATCCTGACCCCTGAAGGAGTCCTAAGATAGCATTGCCCTTGGTCATGAAAAGTAATGCGCCCAAACTGTAAAATGCATTCTTCGTATTAAATGGAATGACACCTTGAGATCTTACAGGCAGGCAGACTTCCTGAGAAAAATCTGGAGGCTCAATATATTCCATAAATATATTTTATGACAGTTACTATAGTACTAGAATGCTGCTCTCTAATCATCCTATTTTCACCCAATTAACTAACTATCAAGTCCTGTTGACACAGACCCCAAAATATATCTTGAATCTCTCTCCTCTTTTCTATTTACCCCTGTGCTAATGCATACCTACCAAACTGGTATCTCCTTATCTAATCCATCCAACGTGCTCAGTCCATCTTCCTCATGGGGAACATCATTACATTCTTAAAATTCCTGTTGATTATATAAATATCTTACTTTAAGGAAAGAAACAAAACTTTTGCTACATTCTGGGAGTAGATGGTCTAACCCCCTTAGGAATACATCCAAATGCTGTTATAATCTGGTATCTATAGGTAGGTAGAATTTAATATTGAGGGGATGCCATTAAAAATGAAAATTGGCCAGACACAGGAATACTAAATCTTATCATGAACTAATATCACTACTCCCTACAGGTTCTCCAAAGGGAATTATGTGCAAAAGAGGTCAATGCAATCAAACTGAGGCAAAGCCATAATTTATTATTAGCTAATGATTTGGGCCCAGAGAATTACAGTGAGCTACACTGGATGATGTGGAAAACCAACTTATTTTCATATGCTAGAATGGCCTTATCCATATTTTTTGCCCCTTAAACATAATTTTAAGTCTGAGTTTTAGATTTTATTTTCCAATATAAGGAAGTCAGTCCAGAGCTTATACAGATATATGTAGATATATAGATAGAGAGAGAAACTTAGTATGGGCAGATACATAGTTACGTTGTGAGCATACAATGCTGAATAAAGCAGATATGGCCTTTGTCTTCTTGGAGATTGTAGTCTACTTAGTAAACAGATCTTAACCTTATCATTGTATGTGTATGTGTGTATCTGTTTTATGCAATTAAATAAAGAAAGGTGTGATAAAAAATACAGAATGGCATGAGATTCTATCAGGCAGACCTAGTTGATATTGGAAAAGCAGGAAATGTCTTTCATTGAAATTGACATTTAACTTGAGAACTAAAGCCAAGATCAGAATAGCATGGTAGCAATTACTTTCCAGACTTGGAGACAGAATATGTGAAGTGGAGAAAGGAAGAAAATCTGTGGATTGTTTAAGGCGCTGAAAGATGATCAAGGTATTAGAATTTTTATAGAAGGATACTGCTAGATGGCCAAGGTATTAGAAGCGGGGAAATGTATTACTAGATGAAGCTGGAGAGAGAGGCAGAGACTAGAACATGCAACTGTTGTGGGCAGTGTTAAGAATATGAGGTTTTATTTCGACTGTTATCAGCAGCTATAGAGGGTTTTATAATACATAATCCACCTTGAGAATGGATACAGCCTATTTGTGAGACCCTCAAAAAACAGGAGATGGTGCAAGATAAGAGGAGAGTAATATTCTGGAATTAGTATTGGAGAAGGCACTGATTTTACATCTACTCCTGAGGTTCTTGTAAGAAGCCCACATTTTCAGTGACTGCTGGGAAAGGATGACCTCAAGAGATGCTAAGTTTCACTAAGTTTCAGTAAAGGCAAAAAGGTGGAATGAACATTCAAAGTATAGTCTTAGGATATTGAGGAGTTTGTGATCTTAGAGTAGGAGATTCAGAGGGCAGATCAGAAGGATTTGGATAGGAAGAGAGGAGTTTGTATCAGTGGACAGAGGTTAGGCCACCCTACACTTTGAGCAGAGACCTGTGTAAATAAGGGTGAGAATATTGAACATTTTTATTTTAAGGTTTCAGTTACAGCCTGAGAATAATGGCTGCCTGAGAGTCGAAATGTTAGGCCAAGTATGTCATTATCTTTTAGGTGGTTAGATGCGGTAGTTGCAATTTAAGTGTAGCCATGGCTGGTAGGCATGAATGAGTGAACATAAACCAAGTGTCAGGCAATGTCAATCCAGGGAAAGAGGATTAGGTATTAATCCCACTGTGTCCCAATCTATGTTAAACACTGATGAAATATCTATGTGACGAAGATAAAAAGAAATCATAATACAATTTTTAATTTTGCAAATGCAAATCTTTCTGTTTCTCCACTTTTTTTTTATCACCTCCTTTTTACAATGGCGGGTTTATTACTTGCTGAGTTAACTCCTAGCTCTCAGAATATGGAAAATGAAAAACAAATGGAAAGAAGAGCCTAAGAGACAAATTTGTTTAAAATAATAAAAAGATGAGTTAGAGGCAGTGTTGGGGTAAGATGGGGATTGAGAGAGGCTGTATTTGAATTTATGAGAGAGTTTAGCCAGATTGAATTTAGGAAGGACAGTTGGATATCTATGTCTTGAATAGTATATTAAGTTTTTAAAAAATGAAGGAAGATGGTTTTAAAAAATTATTGTCCATTATTAACATCCTTCTTCTCTGTGTTTTCATGGGAGATGGCAGAAAAAAGTGTCAGATGCTTTCTATTTATATATTTATTTTATATTTATATATTTATGCCAGGTTGGGGTTATATGAGGATTACATGTGAACAATATAAAATGATTGCTTTATATAGAGATAGCATTTCAATATCTATTTCCTAAGGCAGTATGATTTTTGATTGTTCAAAGTCTTCAATGCAAGAGTTATCTGAATCTTCAAATAGAACATTAAACAATGTAGTGTTTTTACTCCTGGCACGTTAGCTTCCAAGTTCAGAAACCCACAGAAGCCAGCTCAGCTGTGTACGGATCTCCCAAGAGGATATGGAGACTCCCATGGGTTTACGTAACAAAGGACCCAGGACTCCTGGGTCTTAGAGAACTCCTTGCCCGAGCATCACATGGCTCCTGCCATCCCATCTCTATCTCATGACTCCCCTACTTCTTTACACAGGCTCTGGTATTCCTCCTCTCTCAACGCCCCCAACCC
Organism: Eschrichtius robustus; assembly: GCF_028021215.1. NCBI lineage: Eukaryota > Metazoa > Chordata > Mammalia > Artiodactyla > Eschrichtiidae > Eschrichtius > Eschrichtius robustus. The sequence continues at coordinate 89,361,423 of NC_090828.1, forward strand.
CTCCCCACCCATGTTAGCACAGCTGCCCACTAGGTGAGCTCCACACTGTTTGGTTTGGATTAGTGAGAGAAAGGGTCTTAGTGATTCAGCTCAGCCTATGATTTGGTTTCAGTTTCCATCACACATCCCCCCTTGGCCTCAGTATCGGTAACCGGGGGAGGGATAATACTGGCACATAGGGCTGCCCCTCTCAGGAACACTAACTGAGTGGGACAGGTTTAGGTAAATAAGAATGTTGACTGACATATCTAATACAGTAACACTTCTGGCGGGATTATTAGTGGGAATGTTTCCAGAATATAGAGTAGCCAGCTGAGAGAAGGAGTCTGTATGTCAAGTTTAACTTCTGTGTGTTTATGTATGAACTGAAAAGCAAGTTCAAGAGAGATTTTTCAAACAATGAAAGCAAAAACCCCAATCGAGGAAAAATCAATAAATAACTGTCTTGAACAGTCTTGGCTAGACAGAGAAAATGTCTGTTTGTTTATCTTCCACATCCCTTAAGCAGCAGGAGCTGATAGAAATTGAATTTAAACTGCTAACTCCAAAGACTCATTACCCTTTAATATTCACAATTGCATTTTAGAATTATGATGCTAAATATTTAATATTTCTACTTTAGTTCTGAGTATACTTTAATTACTCCGTATAATGTGGAAAATCACTTTCTTGCTCAATTTTTGTATATACAATGGAAGAAAAAATAAAGTTGTAAGACTATTGATGTTATTTGGATTACACAGTTATTTTTAAAACAAGACTGAAAAATGAAGTTACTAATGGAATCCTTGCTAAGAAAGATACATATCATTTTCCTGAAATATAAAGATATGAAATTCTCTAATTTAATACATGTTTAATAAACATGGAGGGTTTGCTAGGCCCTAATCAGAACAATGATTTTTTTTTTTTTTTAATTTAGCAATATGTGGCCCTCTAGTTTTACGTCTCACTCCCCTCTCATTTATTTCTTAACCAAAATCTTGTTGTGTAACTTCATTTTTCAGCAGTTAAAATGAATGATAGATAATTTCATGGTGAGGACTCTGAAAATTTCTAAATTCCATCATTAAGCTATAATCAAAATGTTAGGGGTAAGAATGGTGACACAAAACCAGGTTTGACTATGCAGTTAAAGGATGTGGCTAGGACTCTGATCTGTTTAAATTCCCCTTTGTCCTTTTGGACAAAGTACAAAAGTAGGGAAGAATCATTTAAAACAGATATCACTGGGACGAGAAAGTCTTATTTTTATCAGCTAAAGAAAAAAAGTACATGTTTTAAGACATCAGTATGTGTAACAACTGCTTTGCTTTAAAGCATAGGAACGATTAGGGCCGTAACTCTGCAAGCGCAGTGCTCTGTCACTGTCGGTGAGTGCTCCCTTTGTGACTCTTGATTTATGTCAGGCAAGTTTACCAACAATACTCAAAGTTTCTTGCTATCCCCAATCGTATAAAAAAACTTATATATCTGTAGTAAAGTAGGACTAGTCATGTAACCAACAAAGATGTCAGATAAAATCAGTTTCCCATATTAGATGAGATAAGGAAGCCAAAATGACAAACTCCTATTTACTATAGCTGCCAAATTATAATGAATGAACTGGGTGAATAATTAAAAGTTTGAAAGAAATGTTCCTGTCCTTTATGAACTAATAGTTAAACATGTCTTAGAGACAGTAGTTGGGATGTTGTTTAATTTTAATTTTAATTTTTTTGTTAGTGGGAATTGAATAGAATGACATTTAAAGAATAAGTGAAGAACAAGAGAATAGCAATCTCAATTTAATTTCTTCTTTATACTGGAGAATAAAAAATAATTGATATCGCAGGAAAGAACAGGGAAAGAAGAAATGTCAGTATTGCAAATCTGAGGGAATGGAGCATAGGACAGATTTGGGAATGGTCTCCACCAATCAGCATGAGTTGGACACGCGGATTGCTACACTGGGGTCTTGGCTGTACTAGAAGCAGCAAAAGATACTTGGTTTCTGGTGGGAGGAGATACTGAAAGTATGACTGAGAACCCTGGAAATTAAGAGAGTTAAATGTTCAGAAACACTGAATAAGATGGAATAAATGAGATTTCAAACCACCATCTTTGCTTGTTTTCAGGGAATTTGTGGAATAGAGCATAGGCTTACCTGTTGGTTTCTAAGCCCAGATGCAGAAACAATAAAGTACAAAACGATTACATTTTAGTTCAAAAAGCATAACATAGTCGAATTATGAGAAAAATCAGGCAAACTCAAGATAGGGATATTCTTCAGCGCAACTCACATTTACACATTAGAAATGGTAACATCATGAACAGAGGAAGGCTGAGGAACTATTCAAAATTAAAGGAGTCTAGAGAGAAAAGACAGTTAAGTGCAATATATGATGCTGATTGGATTCTAAATTAGAGGGAAAAAAAGGAATTTTTAATATATAAAACGTTATTGGTCAACAGGCAAAATCTGAATAAAAGCTATGCATTTTGTATCAGTGTTAAACTATTAATTTTGATAGATGTACTGTGGTTATGCAGGAGAATGTCCTGGTACTCAGGGGATGCAGGCTGAAATTTTAGATGAAGAGAATCGTCATGTCTGCAATTTACTATCAAATGGTTCAGAGAGTACTAGAAATAGCCAGAGGAAAAAAGGTGAACAAATGGTGAATCTAGGTGAAGGGTATAGACATTCATTCTATAATTCTTACAACTTTTCTGTAGGTTTGAAATTATTTCAAAATAGTGAGTTAAAAACAAAAGGCGTGACAAACATTTGTGTTATGGCTCTGACAGTGGCTATCCAAGTGGACTTTGAGCCAGTTTCATGTGTAAAATAGAAATAATCTGACCCTTCTATCTCATAGGTAATTATTAAGGTCAGTGAGACAATGGGGTTCACAGAGCACTATTTCCTTTTTCTAAAATTTGGACAAATATTTTATAAGAAAGAGAAGAGCGCGTTTTTTCAACCCAGCTACATTTATATCACAAATGAAATTTAGTTAGGTTTTAGATAATTAAAACTTTAGCTTTTGTTTATAATTATAATAGTCATACCTCAATTAAAGAAGGCCCTGAGAATAAAGCTTTTCTCTGTAATAATAATAGATAATTTTAAACTAAAATTAAGCAGTACTAAAACAAGCAAAGAAACATCTACAGTCATAATGACAGTCATAGTCATGTGACATAATCACAGTCACAGTCAGAATCATGTGACTCTGGGTATTTATTGCTTGCAGATTTATGGTCTTAGTGTTATTATCCTGGAGAATACTTCCATTTCTTGCATTTCAACTACAAGTGAACAGAGCTCAACACAGTCAGTATTCTGAAATCTGGGGAAGTTAAGTTTGATGTAAAGACCACCTTTTACATCCCCACTCAGCACTAGTTATTCTGCTATGTGCTGGAAGTACAATGACCAATTCTTTACTGTTTCTTCTAGCTCAATGTCATTTCACATACCCAAAGTCCTCCTGTTCTTTTGATTTTACTCTTCCATTACAATAGCAAAATTTTGGTGAATCATGTATTTATACTTTTTTTTCATATTTTGGCTTAAGTTTATTCAGACGGGGAGATTACCTCAACCAGTTTTATTATGACCTGGAATAAATATGAGAATCACTTGAATCATTCCTGCAATACTGGTCAGTATCACTGAAAATCTTCTTGCACAAATTATTTACATTTTCCTGACCCTCCTTCATTATCATCTGGTTCACGCTTCCTCCATAACTAAACTTTTCAAAGAGAAGTACCAAAAATTACTAGTGTTTTAACAAATAGCAAATTCAATGACATCTCGATCTATATTCTTTTTTTAAAAATTTTTGGGAAGCGATTGAGCCAGCCAGCCAGTTCAATTCTTTATCATGGAAATTTTCTCCCTTAGGCCTCAATAAGAGTCTGTGTTATCTCTGTGACCATAACCTTGGATCTTATTTGGTCATCTTTCTTCAACAACACGCCTCCAAGGTTCTTGGCTTGGCACTCTTCTCTTTTTTTTCCTTTTAGGATCATGTGTAATTAAGTCATCTCAATGTGACTTGAGATAAGTTCCCATCTCCAGGCTCATGTTTCCTCTTCAGCACCATGTAGACAGTGCAACCACCTGCTTCATATGCCTATACGTAGTCTGTACATAACATGCTATACACAGTGGGCCAGAGCCTCTAACTCTCTATCCCAAAGCTAAGCTACCTGCACACCAGCATCTATTCAGTTCTGTGAAATGGACCAGTTAGAAAAGGAAACTATGAAAGGACAGGCATTTTGGTATGAGGTGAGGAAGAGAGTTTCTTATAATAGGAATAGTGGGCAGTGTTCTACGGTAAGGAAGAGGGAAACTAGGTAATCGTAACAGTAACTTGAGATAACTGTGAACAAACTGATTAACAAGTGAAGAAGGAGGAGATGAAAGATGGAAGCAGGAAGAGATAGTGATAGAGATGAGAGAGAGAGAGAGAGAATGAGCTAGTGCAAGAGTAGAGGTCAGAGCATTTAGCATGACAGTAAAACATAGCACCATATGCCCTTTTATTTGTTCTTCACTGGAATAGAAAGCTCTTCACCTGAATGACATGTCATTTGAAAATAATCTTAACTTATTGTGGTAAATTGATCTTTCAAGAATATTTGGGGAAATATATACTCATAATAAAATCTGGCTCACGCTATCACAAACCAGTACGCATTAATGTTTAAAAAATGAGTCAAAACCTCCCACAGCAGAAAGAGCTAAAGTTTAAATACTCTTTGGCTTAAAAGATACCCCATATTGTTAGATGATGCAACAATGTTGAGAAAAGTCACTAAAAACTAATTCACCAAGTTTGTAAAGTCAAATATTCTATACTCTAGGTAATCTTAATATTGCTCAGTCACTGGAAATCAGATTATTCTTGAGATTGTATTTAAGTCAAGGCAAGATGGTCTTCCATTTACAAATGTAATTTACTCTCATGAGTAGGTAATCTTGTTAAAATATTGTCAGGTTAATTGAAATTGATTTGTGTTTACTAAACATTGTGAATACTAATCAAATATTAGACACTGAAGCGTTGGAGGTATTTACACCTTAGACAGACGCTGTTTGTGCTTCATAGAAGGATTTCTTGTCTCAGAAGTCAACATTGCTTTTCAGCCTTTTCTTCAAAAATTATATAAAGAGAAAATGAAAAGAAACAGCCTGCATTTGCTTTGTGAAATTTTATAAACTGGGAATATTTGGGAGGATTTGGGATTGGTTTGGGGGGAATTATTTATATTTTATTTCCACTGCTACAAACAGCACATTTGCTTTTCCATCTGCTTAATTCCATTCCAGGTTTGCTATTCTCTACCACTCACAGCTTCACTGAGCTCCACTTAATAGCTTTTATAGGAGACAGGCTTTACCAGGCAATTTGAAAAGCAGGTTGAAGATAAAGCCTGATAGTTCACATGCCCTGGCCTGGTGACTTGGCTCATTTCTAAAGCTTACTCCAAATGGGCTGTACGCATCTCCTGCGGTATATGTGTATTGGCTCTATGAAGCTTAAGGAAACATTTCCCCTAGTACAAAAATAAACCCATCATAATCATTGATTTTGGGGAAATTTTACAGTTGTTAGTTAACCTGCTCCCTCATGCCCTGCAATATTCATTAGCAGATTTCTCTGTTTATGAGTGATATTATATGGAAATGGTTATGGGAAGCTAACAGATGTAACCACTGAAATAAATGAGAAGGAAAAGTTCTGTTTTTTACAGATGGTTCTATTGAATATGCTTCCCCCCCTCCCTCCACTTTAACATTTAGTTTTCTTTCAACAGAAAACTTTTCTTTACTGACTATGGGAATGTGGCCAAAGTGGAGCGATGTGACATGGATGGGATGAACAGAACAAGGATAATTGATTCCAAGACAGAGCAGCCAGCTGCACTGGCACTAGACCTAGTGAACAAATTGGTTTACTGGGTAGATCTTTCCTTGGACTATGTGGAAGTAGTGGACTATCAAGGAAAACACAGACATACTATCATCCAAGGCAGACAAGTAAGTAGAATTTGGTTCGGAAATGCAGCTAAGGTAATAAAATGGATGGTATCATACTAAGAAGAAGACTGAAAATTGCAATGCTGAAAATTTCTTATGAAGTCAAGCTGCAGTGGGTCATAAAAACTGTGATGTGTTTGCTATATGGGAGAATGTTCTTTTCACAGTGTACTGTGTACTCCATAGTATGGGGCGGGAGAGGGGGCTCTCTCCCCCTCTTTCCCTCTATTAAAAAAAGAAAAAAAGCACACAAAACAAAAACCAACTGAAATAAATCAAAAACAACAAACAAAACCGAAAATGCTACACTAGTAAGAAAGAAAAGTATTAGAGTAGGACAGTAAATATGACCTACTTACTGAAAACTAATTTAAGTAGTTCATTTGTAAGAAACTGAACTATCATCTGTCCCATGTGGCATTGGAGACATATATTTTTTTTCTGCTAACAATGCATATGCTGGCTCACAAAAGTATCATTATTATTTTAATAGGTTGGATGAAATTTTGCCTTCTGATGTATTCAGGTACTTCCTAAAATAAGAATTTTGTGAAAAGCACTGAGGTCAAAATTTTTCCCATCTGTATAGTTTTCCCCTTGCTGAATTACAAGTTTTTGCAAATAACACTCAATAAACACCTGAAGAAGCTCTCTAAGTGGAAATAAGCCTTATTCACTAGTTTACTTTTTAAATTCAATTTTACCTCACTGATCTCACTAATTTTATGTGAGATTCTCATTCTGTGGAGCTGAAATAAGTGACTCTATTTTCTTTTGCAGTGCAAGGCACAAATATTCTGTAATTGTCCTGTAAAGTTACTTTGCCTTTATAATCAGCTTTTAACAATGAAATGTTTCCACTTCCTTGGCAGATAAAAAAATGCACTGATCTGGGTGGTTTAAAAAAAAGTGTCCAATATTAGAGGTGAGGTCATTTATTTCTCTCTCACCTTCGACTGTCCTTAAAACTTTGATTTCCTTGGCAGTCTAGTTACGACCTTAGAGGACCTAGTCTCTAAAATGATTATGATGGACCTTCTTTTTACGTATATGTAATTAAAATTTTAAACCTTGAAACAAGAATGAGGAATTCAAATGATCTTCCCCATGACTACTTTTCAAAGTTTTTTAGTATCTGAAGTTTTTAATGATCCTTTTTTTTCCCCATTTCTATTGCCTGTGTTTTGCTGGTTCCCTAAACACATGCTTAGTCTGCCACTACGTAATCCAAAAAAGATAAAATTTTGTATTTGTCCTGTAGGCAGAATGGTCTATGCACCACACCAAGCTCCTGCCACCTTTGTTGGGGCTAGTTAGGAGACCAGGCAACAATGTAGGTACTTTATGGTAAACAAACCCTTCTGAAGGAAAGCAGCGAGGCAGTGAGTAAAATTTGATGGCTATTGTGTGAACATATTTTCTGCCCTCACCAGTTGCCCCCTCTGTAGCCACGCTTACTTTCTCTCCTGAGGCTTGGATTGGCAGTTGCAATGACAGCAATGTGTTTAGGCCGCAATCGCACACTTCCAGATGACTGGCCCCAGACTTCAAGCAAAGCATGCATAAAATAAATGGCAATTAATGGAAGACTTCAGGTTGCTTGTACTTTTTACAGGAAAAAAAAAGTATTGCCCAAATCATAATTGGGTCATAGATATATTTAGTGAATATGATGTCAGTTATGTGGAAAATATTATTAGTAAATACACACATGCCTCCCCCTACAAACACTTCCTGGAGAGTAACACTAACATTGAAAATGATTATTGGAGCTTTAACATAGAATGATTCTCCCCCTTAATTCCTAACTTTCATTTGTAGCCTAGGCATGAAGAAATGAAATATGTCCAAAAACAGCGTGAAAAGCCAGTCTTCTTTTACTCAACATCTCCTATGAGAGGATCAGGAATAGTCATAAAGAGACATGTAAGCTAGAAAGATAGCAAATCAAATGCTTTTGCTTAAGGTATAGAACTGGTATGATTTCCTAAGTAGAAATTTTTGTGATTTTGTTCTATATAAAATTTTTTTACAGTCAAACCATGCATAACTTCTCAAATTCTCCTGACTACAAATCTATACGAAAAATACACTAGAAGTGCAATATAATGCCAAATGATAATGACAAATGCTTTTTCATCAAAATCTGTACAGCAAATCGATTGACAAATCTAACATATCTTGGTCCAGAACCATTTTAAATTGAGTATACTACAAGGTATGCCCAAAGGCAGTGTGCCTAGCATGTGCCTTTTTGTATGAGAAAATCAGTATACTTATTCTTCCTTTGCTTTACTGGAAGCTTTCCATCAGTTCAAGAAGTCTGTTCTTACCCACAGTCCGCAAGACCTGTGCCAAGGAGGAGAGTTACACTGTTAACTGTGAAGTGTCGTGGAGAGCAGTAAACATTTTTATTCTCAAATCAGGGCTCCATTTTCATAATGAATAGGCTTTAGAAAGAGTGCAATTTCTGAGTAGAATGCTGACATTTTATTTACAATTATTCCAAATATGTGATTTTGTTGTTTACTATTTTCCATGCTGGGGCTACTATTAGTCTAAATGTAACCTGTATTTTTTAAAAAATGGGATTTTCAAAAAAAAAAAAAAAAAAAATGGGATTTTCAAAGGTGTTTTCTCATCAGTCCTTTCACAGGCAAAGCAAGCCTTTTACAGATTCTACATATCCATGGCTATATGAAAATGTAGCCCACAAAAATATATCAAATTTTACATAACAGTGCCATAAGCATGTTATTGAATATGCTTGAAAGTTTGGTTCTCACTAGGCTTTGAAAAGTAGCTACTGAACATGTTTTCTTAATGAAACATGAATAAAATTCTCTCCCACACATTGGGTAGTGCTTTAACCACTACTGCATAATGTTTTATTCTCAGAGAAAAAATTTAAGTTAGTGAAATGTCAAATTGTATGAGAGAAGATAAATGATAATATGGTTGTGACTCTCCAACTATGGGAATTTTCCACAGGAGTAAATAGCAATCATTTTTTCTTTCACGTTGAAAGCAACATAATTAAAAATCATAGTCATTTTTGCCCCTTTTTATAGGTCAAACATCTTTATGGTATAACTGTGTTTGAAGACTACTTGTATGCAACCAATTCTGATAACTTCAATATCATACGGATAAACCGATTTAATGGCACTGATATTCATTCATTAATTAAAATGGAAAATGCTCGAGGAATCCGAATCTATCAAAAAAGAGCTCAACCAATAGGTAAGATGCAAGACTTCTTCATAGACTTCACAGTGGCAAAGTGAATGGGGATATGGTCCTTGTGCCTTTGTTTGGTGTTAAAGTGGTTGAGCCATAAATTCTCTGTTGTGATAGCAAAAATGTACATGTACATAAATTCTCTGTTGTGATAGCAAAAATGTCTGCATGATAAAATGGAATAGAGCTCCCTTCCCAAGTCTAAATGACAAATTGTTCAGTTGCTAGTGAATCGTTTCTACAACCACAGAATTAAAATGACGGCTAGATTTAGATTCAGGAAGGAACTTTCACTCTTGATGTATGTATACGGGAAACCCAGATGCCAAGACTTTAGGGAATTTTTTTATATCATTCTGGGAAACATTTCAAATTAGGTGATTTTCTTGCAGTATCTGTCTAGTTTTTATTGCAGTCACTGGGGTCTCTTGACCGAACGTCCAAATCATTCCTTAATATATGTTAAATAAAAAATAATTTTTAACGAGAAGGCTACAACATTTCTAAGTATTCCTCAAAAACGCTAACTACTTTGCATTGTAGGTTAGTGATGCTTGTTCATCAATACAGTTTAGGCTCAAACATATATAGAATAATGTAACATACAAAAACTACCACCCAAATGTCCATCATCTTCTTGTGCTTCAAATTAAAACAAATTTAGAATTATCTAACCATTAACATAAATTCAGCTTAGGCAATGTATTACCACATATACATATTGTGTTTACAGGAAGTTCAAATTTTGAATTCTGTAGGTAACCTTAATAGAGTTTTATATTAGGATTTATTAATTCACCAATTATTCATTGACCATTTACTATGTGCCAGGAACAATTCTATGTCCATTGAGAATATAGTTGTGAATAAAAAACAGACCAAAACATCATTGCCTTTATGAGATTTGCATTGTTGTAAAGAAGACATAATTTTAAAAAAACAAGTAAATTATTATTCTATTAGAAGATAGTAAGTGCTGTGGAAAAAGATAAAGTAGATGAGTGTCAGGAATGGGGGTAGTTTGCAATTTTATATTGAATGGTCAGAGGAAGTCCCATTGAGAAGATGAAATTGCATGAAGACTTTAAGTAATCAAAGGAGGAGAGAGGCAGGTAGAAAGACGAGCACACACAAAACCACGAGGAAGAGCATGCTTGGACTGTTCAGGGAGCAACAAGGAGACCCATAGGTCTGGAGCAGAGTAAAAAGAGGAAGAGAAGTAGGCAATTAAGCTGGAGAAATGAAGGAGGACCATAACAAGTAGGGCCCTGCGGACAGCTGTAAAAACCTTTGCTTATACTTTTAGTGAGACGGGGAGTCCTTAGGAAGCCTTAAGCAGAGGAGTCTCATGGTCTGACTGACTTTTTAAAGGAATCAGTATGGCTGCTATATTGACAATAGGCTGTCAGAGACAAGGGTGGAAAGTTAGAGATGATGGTGGATTGGACCAAGATGGTAGTAGTGAAGGTGGTGAAAAGTGGTTAGTTAGACTCAGAATATATTTGAAGGTATAGCCAACAGCATTTCTTAAAGGATTTGATGTGGGGTGTAAATTAAAAAAGAGGCAAGGATGATGGCAATTAGGCTGAGCAACTGGAATAACTGAGTTATTTTTGAAATTAAGGAAACTAAGTTTGGAGCAGACTGGGGGCAAAGAAAAAATATATAATTTTTACATGTTATTTTGAATTTCTGTCATAAATTCAGGTGGAGATTTCAAGGAGGTATTTGAATATATAAGTCTGGAGTCCAGGGGCAAGCCCAAGCTGGACATAGCAATTTGAGAGTCATTGGCATATAGGTGACATTTAAAGCCAGGAAAATGGATGTGGATCACCAAGGAAGTAACTATAGATGGAAAAGAAAAAAGTTCCAAATAAAGGACACTGGGACACTCTAACAATGAGAACTCAAAGACAGTAGGAAGAACCAAAAGAGGAGACTGAGAAGAAGCTTGTTAAATTCAATTGGCCATTGGATTTAGCAGCATGAAGCTCATAGGGATCTGACAAGAGCAGTTTGCGGTGAGGAGAATGTCTGGGTAGAAAGGATCTGGGAAAGATAGGAAGGAAAGAAATTGTAGAAAATGAGCGAGGATAACTTTGAAAAGTGTTGATATTAGGTGGGGCAGAGAAATGGGGAGCTAATTGAAGGATTGCTGTGGGAATTAAGGTTAAAATTAGGAGTTTTTACCCCCCAAGATGTGGAAATAATGGCACATTTGTATGCTGATGGGCATGATCCAATGCAGAGAGGGAAAATAATGAAGACAGTGAGAAAGTGGAGAGTTGCTAAGTAGGTAAGAGGAGATGTGATCTAGTATAGAAATGGGATGAGACTGGAAAATAAAAGCAACACTCTTGTGCAAAAAAATAAACTACATTTCAGTTATCTTTTCATTTAGAGAATGCAGAATACAAATAGAACATAGCACAGTTTTTGAAAGCACATAAGTTTTAATATTAAAAGAAAATTGTCACATTACTCATCACAATTCCAAGAAAGTCGTGATTGAAAAGAAAGATAATTACAGTAATGCATAAAATCTTACCGGTATTATTCCTACTACAGCATTTTCTCTTTGACCTTTCTTTTTCTCATCCTCTCCATACAATACTTTTCCTATTTTTGTTTCTTCTCCACCTTCTACACTCATAAAACATCCTTCTATTCCATAACCTCCACATGAAAACTCAGCCTTCTCCTTTTGACAATTATAGTCACACACACACACACACACACACACACACACACACAAAAAAAAAATTCATTTTGTGGAAGGGTTCTCTAAATGGTAATGGACTCAAAATTGAAGAAAAAAACTTATCTCAGCATTTCTCAATAAAGGTAATCACTGAGACACATTTATCTTAATTTAGGTGCCCATATAATAGATTATTTCAGAAGAAATCCTTTCTCTGCCTAACTGCCTAACCTAGGATATTTTAACAGTATTTTTTTTATATTTGCCAGAAAAGTGTATTTTTTAAAAGTACACTAAGCATGTACCAAAAAATCATGTTACTCTTATTTTGCTTACATGTAAACAGTTTAGGTTACTATAAAAGCACTTTATCTTCTCAGAATTTTTTTAAAAGGTAGACTTAGGAGGATTTTGGCAAATCCCTACCTTTTCTTTTTTGGGGTTTAAACTCTTTTCCAATTGATTATGATACAAAATATTTGGGTATATAGATTTTTGCTGGGATTCCCTCTTCTTGCACTGTCACAGTTTCAACATGCTGATGCACATAATTAGCTTGTCTTTGGAGAATTTCAAGCATGCTGTTTTTCATTTGTTGTAGTCAGAAGCCATGCATGTGAAGCGGATCCATACGGAATGCCAGGGGGATGTTCCCACATCTGTCTGCTCAGCAGTGGTTACAAAGCACGGACCTGTCGCTGCAGGACTGGCTTCAACTTGGGAAGTGATGGCAGGTCATGCAAAAGTATGTTATTGAAAATCAAACATTTGCCAGCAGCTAATGCTTCACAATAGGGTTCTTAGTATTAATGAGGAGCATCAGTGTCCATAATAACGTGAGACATCATCAGGCCAAATTTGCCTGTGAATGTGTACAAGCCATTTTTCTCAAAATCAGTATTTAGTTTGTTTGTTTGTTTGTTTTCTCTTTTGTATGTGTGTGATAATGCGAATGAGAAACCTAATTGGGCTGTAGAGTCACCAGATTTATGGATCTTTGGGAACCGTACTTCAGGGAAGATTTTTAGGAAGATCCTTTCCTTAATTCCCTAAAGAATGTTCATGGTCTAATGAGCCTGGATCGTTGGTTAACCAGATTTTCTCTTTTTTGAACCAAGATGCTGCCTCTAGTAATAGGTGTGTTTAGTCCAACAAAAATCCACATTAAGTAATAGTTCACTTTATCCAGCATTGGGGATGAAATTCATTTCATTATTTCACTTTCCAAGTAACTGGAGCTATACTAATTAAATATCAATCTCTTTAACAATTTTGTTAAAAAGTTATCTAGTAGTTAGACATATCTTTGCTTTATTTTTGAAATATGCTAGAATAACTTAACTGTTCTTTATTTAAATAAGCTAATAAATATTCTTCACACAGGACTTTTGTTAAGTTTAAATTTTTACACAAAAATTAATTAAGTTCTTTACTCAGGGTCTGCATAATCAGATGTAGTTTTAATGGCCCTCATAGAAATGGTGTCCATGTGGAAACTGTTGGTTTTTAGATGTCCCACAAATACCATAATTTTTTAAGATTGTGATGACTGCTTTTTACAGTGTATATTTTGTCTCGATTTATTTTTGTCTGTGCTCGCTCTCTGACCACTGTCCTGCCATCTCTTTTGCCTTCTTATCATATGCTTGCTGAGGACTGTGAAATGAGACCTCTAAATTTGTTATAATTTTAAGTCTAAGTGGTTAGAATTCATAGTGCAAGTACTTTTAAATTGAGAACCCAAGAGACTTAACTGTGATAAAATACATGCCTTTTAGTACTTTTTTTTATGTCCAGCTTTGTATCAAATGCTAGGAATGTAGAGACACCAGCTCTCATGTTCAAGAAATCCTCTGGATAATTGAAGGTTTAGTGTCAGAAGCCTCAAGATAGGGGTAGTTTTGTGTGCGTGTGTGTGTGTGTGTGTAACCAGCCTTTAAACTGCTCTGGTTACCACTTGGGAAGTGATGGCACGTCATGCAAAAATACAATCATGCACATTTACGCATACATATATACATGTGTGTGTATATATGTGTATGTACATTTATATATATGTACACATACATACACGCACACACACATATATATACACACACACACACACACACACATATGCACATATATACACACATACGTTTGGTGGAAAAACATAAGATCAGAGTTGCATAAGCTTCAATCATCCCTAATGTAGTGATCAAACAGGGTACATTTACATTTAAATTAACAGAAACAATTCTAGCTATTTTAAGCAGAAAGGATCAAACACAAATAGATAGGTACTTACAAAATCATTGAGAAGCCTGAAGCAGCAGCTTCTAGACTGGGTCTTGGGAACTTTCCTCAAAACCACCACAAACTAGCCTGGCTTAAGCTGGAACACCTACCATAATCAGAAGCTAGGGCATCGGGAAGCCGCAAATGGCAGACATGGTGTTTCAAAAACACACCATCTTAGCTGAGATCTAGAGATTAGGAAGTTTGCACCAAAACTATTAGCTCCAGAAATAATATGTCATACTGGAAAATAAAACAAAACAAAACACAGCACAACAAAAAGATACCCTCTTCCTTGTCTCTTGATATAGAGAAAGGAAGAAGACTGATGTAGAAAAATTCAGTTTCTCCATCAGATAAATACCAGCAGAAGCAACAAAAGGTGGTCTCATTTCTATATTCCAAACTCAAGCTAGTACATCTGACTTTAGGTACTTAAATCAAAACTAAAGCCATGGCTATATCGGTGTCTGTGAAATGTAGTTTTTAGTTTTCAATTGTCTATGGTATAG